>NC_132943.1:33450000-33756250 GCF_034638445.1 Ciconia boyciana | reverse complement strand
CCCCATTGCTATGTAACAGAGGGCATGCAGACTGCTTTCTTCAAGAAGTGCATTGGATCCATTAATGTTACATATTAAGAAAACCATTATTAACTATTTTACTAGAGACCAGAGGCCAGGTATTTCCCACAACCTCGCTAAGTGAACCAAATCAAAATCCCACACGAGGTCTTACAGTGCACTCCTTCATGCATCCATTCAGTGTGGTCAGCACCTTTCTTCTCTGAAAGGGACCTCCAAGTCTTTTCATAGTTAGAAAGTCAAATTTCTCTCATTAGGCATTCCTAGAATGTAGAACGTCATGACATGACTTGATCTCATATATAAATATATCAATTGACGCTAAACAACCTCTAACCTTTCCTTCTTTTAGGTGCAAACTTGCAATGTCAGATTTGGGGACAATCAAGAATTTCCACTAACTGTGCAGTGCACCTGCAGGCTTAACACGACAAGTTTGTGTTATGGGTTTTCTTCTTGTTCCTGTTAAATTGGCCTTTTGAAGACTAAGGGCTTGTGAGCTTTGCATGTTTAAGGCTAAACTCTTGTAATAGTGAAACTGATTTTTTTAAGGCTTGAGGGAGATTGAAGGTAAATTGAAAAGAACACCATGGAGTCCTTGTGCAAGTCATTCACCTTGTAGATCTCTAGGCTGAGAGCGCTCAAATGCCACTCTACATAACAAGCTCAAAAACACTAATTTAAATAACAAGCACAAATTCCACTTGGGATCCACACTGAGGCATTTGTGGATTGTGCAGCTTGAACTCCCAAACAACATTATTTGAAGAAAAGAAGAAGAGTAATTCCTTTTTTAAACTGGTAATTCAGGGACCAAGTCTCAAAAGCATTTGAACATTTCAAGGACTATTGCTATACCGAATTGTTCTTAACTACAAGTATTAAACTTTAAAAGGGACAGAGTACTTTTTTCAAATTCAAATTATTAGCTTCAAGTCTCACAAGGATAATAAATCTATGCATATTCTTGTCACTTCAACTTTAGTAGAAAGTACAATATTTGTACTTTAAAGCTGAAAAGTTAATGCTTGTTAACAAGTGATGTAGAGGATGTCTAAACACCATCTTAATGGCTCAAAAATGATACAAAATAACAAAACCTAAAACTCCTATATCTAATACTGATCAAATAAAAATATTTGGGAAAGTGTAACAGACAGATTTCATGGAGGAAAAATGCAACATGAACCACTAAATAAACAGGTATCACATCTGGCCAGTGAAGCCCTTTGGTACAGGTCTTTGTTAACTGGAATGCCACACAAGTACTCCTAAATATTTGTCCAGTCATTATAACTTTCTCAGCTATGTTAAAATGCTGTAGTTAAACGTCAGTGGAAGTGGTTGCAGCTGGTTTGAACACCACTGCATATTTTAAAAGTTTGCCATAATTAAAAAACAATGTGTTTTCAGCAATATGGAAGAATATTTGATGTTTTTTACAGAACTACTTCGCATTTTGAATGAAAATATTTATCCATAAGACCATTTAAGTTCATGTTAGAAATGAAGTTATTTCACCTGATCCCCATCAGTTTTAAAGATTTTTGGTTCACCAAAAAGAGGCAAGATGTTAATTTTACTTCCTTTAAATGAAGAAATATATATATTTTGGAAATGGATCCTCTGTCCTCTAAAAGGACAAATTTTACAAAAGTCTCTCTTTTAAGTCAACTGAGCTCAGTATTTTTCTGGGTTTAACAGATTTTTTTCCAATTCAAAAGTGATTTTAAAATCCTTTTTTAGACTAGAATAGTAGTCTTATTCAAAAACTAGATCATATTAGAAAAAAAAGTACAGTGAGCAAGATCTTCAGAGGTCTCTTAGTTCCTGTGAAGATTTTTAGAAGTACTTACATTAAATAGGCATCTAAATACCATTTTTTTAGAATAGCATTAAGTTAGAATTAGGCACCCCCTTTTTAGCTGTTGTGAAGATGATGAATTGTGCAAGAAATATATGCAGATATAATGCAAGTATATGGCTTAAGGCAAAAGCAATAGGTAAGAATTGAAATGTCTGTTTTCAAATTCAGTTAGTTTCAGCACAGTGTAATTTTTCCTTATTAGTTTTTCAAGCTAGTTTTGAGACAAGTCCTACAATTCATATACAGTCAAAGCCCCCATTCAGTCAATGGGAACTCTGCCCACTTGCAGGAGCACAAGCTGCAGCACTTGGCCCTAAGAATTTAATATAGCTATAATGACTCATTATTGAATGTTTATTTGAATAACAACTGCTTATTAAGTGTATTAATCTCAGCTGATGAATGCAAAAACTGTTTAGTGAAAAGTTGTTTTTCTTTACATTAGTATTCAATTATTTAACTGAAAGGTTCAAAGAGACACATGTAATTACAGTGTTGCTTTAAAAGTATTTAAGCATCAGTTATTAAAATATCATTTGAAATATGCTTATGGACCTCCTGTAGTGTTGTTGAAATGCAAAATTCTGTTTTCAGATTAGTAGTTACAATAGGTTTCCTTTCAATACTGAACAAATCCTTACAAAATCTGCTTAATGTAAAGGATTTAACTGTTTCCTGTAAAACAGAGCAAGAAGATTTAAGAACTTCTGTGTCTGCAGAATGCATATGTCTATGCTCAGGCTGAGATTACTGATTGAAAATCAAAATTAGTGATGCACATTTACAAACAGGCAGTTAAGAATCCCATTGCTGAATTGGCATTTATGGGGAAAGCATCTATTAATACTAAAAGTAGTTGGCCATGTAGTTGTCCGTTATTAGAGAAATAAAGATACTTACCACTATCTGCAGCAAAATTAATTGAGCTTGCCATTTACCATCTTCAAATGTTTGTCCTCAACTACTTCTACTTGCCTATAAGAAAATATCACAAATATCTTGGTTGTGGTCTGCTGGTTTAGTCACCTGTTTTGGGGGGATACTTGTTCCTCCATCATGTGATTCCAATGGTCTGCGGAAGACAGATAAGCAGTCCATATCATTCCTCAGAAATTCCTGCCAAGCTCTTTACACCTGACACATGTGAAGAGAACAATCAGAGAAGGTATCTTTGGTGGGTAATGTACCATATCAAATGTCTAGCAAAATTCTGGTTGGTCAAAGCCACATAAGGAATTTGGATAAAAGGAGGCAGAGCTGTAAACAGGCATATGGATGATAAGAGCTGGTTACTTTTCCAGCAACTTTATACTACAGAGAAAGCGTGATGTGGTAGAGCTGCTCATCTGCTGAACTTGAGCAGGAACAGTAGAAGTCTGGATGACAGTTCCAAGCCTGAGAATAAATTCTCTGCCCTATGGCTTAGGCACATAATAACTATCCTTGCTGAACTATTAAAGTACAGGTTTTCAGTCTTTCACAGATGCAAGGCATTAAGAAAGCCTGTTAGATTCTTTTCTCACTAAGCCCCTAAACTGTTCAGTTAACCTCTTTCCGCTCTTAAACTTCAAGCCTACATATTATTATTATTGATTCTTTCTTTCTTTCTTTTTCACATCGGTGTTAATGTTATTGATCTTTCTGACTCACACGGTAATCCTGTCACTTTGTTTTCTTCTTTGCCTCTATTTCTTATTCTCACAAGGAGGAGGTCTCGGTCCTCCTTGTTCAGGGCTCAGGTTGTGTACCTGGGTGCCTCCAAGGTCAGTACATGCTGTGGTTTTACCAAACAGGGACCGAAGAGTTGCAGACAAGGAAGGAGGGCAGAAAAGCTGCAGGGCAGCTTGCAAAGAGTACTTCCAGTTAATATTAATTAGCCATAAACCTCCCTAGACTGTTCGGCCTAGGGACAGGCTATTGGCTTGTTCCTTAAGATCTCTTGTCACGCTGTCAGCTTTGTGTAAGTAACGGCTAAACTGTGAAAGCTCTGAGATTGTTGCTTCTTTCACAAACTTTCTCCTCGATTCACTTTGCTCCATGCTCCCTTTTTGCATCCATCTGTTTTTTCCTACTGTAGTAGGATTGCTATTTTTTCCCATGTTTCTATTGCTCTACCAGAATCGGGGTATCAGGCTCTGCCAAGTATCACGGTTCATTAATAGGGCTCTGCGTTACTCCTTCTAAACAGAAAAGCTATGATATGTCACAGCACTCATTCTTTACTTTCACTCTTTGTAGAGGCAGTCACAGAAAGCCAAGCTCTGGATGGCTTCACAAGCCTTGAGAAACAGGACTTGTTTGGGGGACATTCATATAGGAGGCAAGGAGAGGAGCGCTGGACCACCACCTCTGCAAGCAAGCCCTGCCCTCAAGTGACAGGCACCACTCATCTCCACACACATGAAATTTCTGACTCACGCAGTTTCTCCAGGTAGAATAGTCACAATACAAAGAAACACACAAAGGATTAAATATCACATGTGGAAATTTCAGGGTTAATTTTTTCCAGTCAAATAATAGCACAGTGGAAATATGGATCATTTTCTGTGCTGGGGAGCCAATGCAAAAGCATTGATAGTGACCAATAATAACAAAAGTTGTGACCAGTGCAGGGTGTTCTTATTCACCATCACTGTGGTCCAACAGCCTTGATGACCTTAGCACAGAGGTTCTGGATCCATCACTGGTCATCAGCACCAAAAAAAAAAAAAATAAAAAAAAAATCAGGTCTAGGACTTTACAGCATCGATTTAAAAGTAAACTTCCTTAACTTGTGACCTAATTGTAGATTCACTCTTGGGATTTGCAATCCTATTACTGTATCACTAGACCTGGAGAGGGCTTCTTTAAATAAAAACTGAAAATCAGAAAAAAAACCAGAACCAAGAAACACAATACCTGCAGCCTCTCACTTTCAGCAATGTCTTGGAATAAAAAAGTTAGAAGTTTTTAGTAATAGCATTATAACATTTGCTTTCCCAGTAAATAATTATCAGCCCCCAGCTCAAAGTTGTCAGCTAGGTGAAGGGCAATCGGTGTTAAGGCAACTCTATGGCAGGTGCAGTGGGGAATCAGCTGTCAGACTTGAATCACGGTTGCATTCTATTTTCTTCCCCCAAAAAGTATCTAGATACATTAACACTCTACATTAAAAATTACCAGCTGCTAGTTTGCAAGAGATGTGTTAAGAATAGCATGTAGCATAGCAAAAGTTCAGAAGTATGGGTATGTGTATTCCATGTTTCCTTTGCAAAAGTGGCCTTGCTGATTCCTTGCCTTTTGTCTCCTAGCTCTGCCTTCAGTATAAAAGGACTCAGAGAAGGGAATAGTAAGAGACTTTCAGTCTCCTATAAAAATTCTAACCTAATCACAGTGCTGGCGCCTCTTTCAACTCCTACAGCGGGATCTAAGGGGCTCTTAGAGGTGATTATGGGCAACTCCTCAACACAATGCACGAGAAGAAGAGCAGTGTAGCAACAGGAGTCCTGGTCCCCGCTGCGAGACCTAACTGGGGCTAGCGGCAGCTATCAAACTCTCTGCATGGGAACCCAGCAGGAGAATGGCAACAGCTCTTAAACCCTCGGCAGGACATTAGAGATGAGTACTAAAAAATACTAGAAAATCACACAGGAGTACTTAAATATTACTTGATCATTAACATAGTAATTACATCAGTGCTGCTCCTGCCTGATGCCATAACTTAAGAGATTTCAGCATTTTCATTATAATCAGTAGCAGTTATTTCCTGTGGTTCATTGCCCATAAAATGTTCACCACGAAAAAAAAAAAAAGGAGAGGAAGAGACTTTGCCATGCTGGCAATTAACATCCACTGTGGTGCTTGTGCATCCCTGAGCTACAAATCACTCTGGTGGGTGCTTCATCAGGCTTCAGGGAGCCATACAAGGCACATTTGTTCCTGAAAGCTTTTAATAGAGGCTTTTAACTAAGATTTTTAACAAAATCTTTTCTGAGGAAGCAGGACACTTCTCAAGTGTGCCTATGTCTATTTTTTTTTTCTCTTTTCACCAATATTTTAAAGACAAGGTTCTGTATTTACTAGGTTATGTGGAACATGCAGTAGTGCTTCTATAATAATGTAGACCCCAGCTACTGTGCAGAATGCATTTCCTAGAGAGGTTATAATCTCTGATGTAAGCATATAGAAAGTGAACTATCAAGCTCTGCTGCCATCAAAATGAAACTTCAAAAACATTCTCAGATATGAATTTATCTAACAAGCTCTCACACATTTTGCAAACGGGAGTGTAAATGATGGTTCCTATCTACTAACCAGATTGCATGATTAATTAATGTATTACAAGAGAAAAAAGTTTGACATTTAAAGCAAGATTGGATGACTCTCTCAGTGCATTAGTTTTTATGGTTTTGATCTGAACTGGGCAAAGAATTACAACATTCAATCAACTTGAACTGTTTGTATTGATCTGCATAGAAGATTGGAAAAAAAAGATATATTGTCTCACTATAAGCTTTTTCCTGGTTTTATTTGCTTTGTAAGAGAGCAATATTTTTCTGAGCACAGATTGAGTGCAATGGCTCCATAAAATGGCCCAGGAGGCTTCTGCAGCACCATTAGAAGCGTGTTCTCTCTGCTCAGAAGCTACTGAGCAATATTGCTGAGGAAATGGAGTCCCCTGATATATTATTCCCACATCTGCCATGATGAACCAGCACTTGAAATTCACTTGAAATAATTCTGGGCTGTGGTGACTATGATAAAAGTAGTGTAGTGAATTTCTCCCCTAAAACATTGCTTGCCATATGAATGACTCCTTCAGAAATTAAATACCTTGGGAAATCACTTGAGATGAGAGAATTAATATTAGGACTATATTTGTTGTTTTTCAACTTAATGACAGACAGGTTTTATTTATTTATTTTCCCTTCTTCTCCCTTCTTTTTTCTTTTTTTTTTTTCTTTTTTTTCTTTCTGGGCTCCAGTTTTCCACGAGCAGATTGTGGTTGCCTTGAATTCATCTGTTAACTGAAATTACCCTCCAAGCGCTGAAAGGAGCTGTTGGACTCAGCGCAGATATGGGCTCTGGCACACAAAGAGGTAATTTGGGAAGTAGCTGTGACTCAGGATACAGCTCCTCCTGTGCTCCCTTCACTTGCATAAGGTAGGGAAGAGGTGGGGGGTGCAAAGTGCGTTCTCTCACCCGTTCTCAGGGTGCAGCTGGCCCAGGCTGCCTCAGCAGACTAGGTTGCTTTCATCTCCTTTGAAGAGGGTTTCAGTGACTAGAAAAGAGCATGTTAGCAAGAAATGATAAGCCAAGCATGGAACAAATTCTATCATACCCTCCACAGAAACACCAAGCTGGTGAGAATTAACAGACCATTTATGCAATACCCTTTGAATACGAGCAAAAGGGAACCTTCCTGAGAAAACGGAGGCGTCTCCTCTCAAATTAATCCATGCCATCGAACTGCTGTAACTGAGAAGACCATTTGTTCCCAACTGTTTAACTTTGCCACATTTTGTACCACCTGCAATGACATTTCATTACTGTGGAGCGACAGCAGCAAAACCACCATGCAGCTATCAGCAGGAAAGGAAATTAGTGATGATTATGATTAACAAAACAGCTCTGACTTAGCCAATGCTGAGGGAAGACAGCCTCCAAAGGAATCAAATACTGCAAGTATCAGGAATGAGGTATCAGCACCACCCGGTGGTTGCCTCGATCTGCTTCCTCCTTGTGTGGGTCAAAAGGGACTGGATGTGGCCAGGCAAAGTCAGAAGGAAGAGCATTGCTTCTTTCTGGATTTTCTCCAGTCCTTTTTCAAATGGCTGATACTAAAAACTCCCTGCTGCCCTCCTGACCTGAATGAAGTCCAAAAAGCTATTCAGAAAAGACAGGAGGTTTTGTGGGGCTTGAGGCAATCCCTCATGAATACCCTGCTTGTCTGCCGCCGACATTCTGTCCTGTCTTCTTCATGTTTGCAGCTCTTTAAATTGTTCCCACAGGGCAATGCAATCTGATGGAAATCTTAAGGAAACACAACTGAAATCTAATCGTGGTTCTGTCATAGTTTTTATAGATTTCCTCGTTCTTTTAATCTCTGATTCAGATAATTAACTGGAAAATGGGTGTAAGTGTGGAAGAAAACCTCTCCTGTGAAAATCAACATATGCAACAAGTCCTGTCATAATTAGAGTGGTTTGGTTGTGCAAAGCAGTACACAAATGCTATCCTTATTTTAACAGAGTCTTCATTAAGGTATCAAATTAAGAAAAAATTATATTAGCTGCATATCCTTATGGTATAATTTTCTTTGTTGCAGCAGTTGCTGACGTAAGTTCAACTAAACTGATGGACTCATATAAAAGCAATAAATGTCATTCAAGAAGATGCTTATGATGAATCAACAGATGTGAGGCTATCTGTGCTTCCCTCTATACAGCTTGATAGTTAAAACAATCAACAGAATACAGACTGAGCTTTCATGCCAAACTTTTTTATTAATAAATAGGAAAAGTCCCTATATACATATAGATCACTAGAATAAATGTAAATGTTCTTTCATTTTCTTTTCACATTAACAAGTTTTCCAAGGATTTGACAAATTTGTGTGTGAAATTTTGTTAATCTTTGACTGCGTTCTTCTATCTTTTCAGAAAATCAAAAGTGACATATACATAACTAATAGCTGGGATTTAACACCCCCAGAATGACTCACCCTTTCCTTTTGACTGAATTGTATAATGAAATCCAAATAATAAATTTATCCAAATTATATACTAAGTTTTAGGATGCATGTGACCATCTGTGGTACAGGGTGTTGTTACCACCTCCACACTGGTTGACTGAAACATATAATAAGGAGAACACTACAGATGCACTCCAACAAAACATCTACTTACAGCACATGCTCACAAATGAGCAGACAATCACAGCCAAGGCAAATCTCATCATTGGACCAGTTAGCTCAGCAAGCTGTCCTGAAAAAGATCCATGTCTCCGATTCAAAGGAAAAAGCAAGTATTAAACAGTGGACAACTGGGATGCCAGCATATCCTATTCCTCACCATAAACAGGGGAATCTGTAACAGGTCATTTTTATAAAAGTTCAGGTTTCTAGAATTACTTCCTTCCTACACTTTGAATTACCTCTAATTTGGGTGACTTCAAACTTTTGTTAGATAATGTTTTGGGGCAGGGTTGAGGGTTTTCTTCCCACAAGGAAAGAATGAGAAGAAATCTGTGTAGGAGTCTGTCGAACTGAGTGATTAGTTTAATACTGCTGAGATTTTATTGTAATATTAATGATGTGTTATGGTGCCTAAGGTCCTGGATAAGCATCATTTATTATTTTAAATCCAAATAAGTAAATAAATACAAGAGTCATAGGAGAAGCTTCTTGCTTAATCTTATCAGCACTGTGGCATAACCACAGTGATAATAAATTTAAAATATATTATATATTCTACCCATTTAAAAAACTACACACATTGAAACTCTAATTTTGTTTAAACACTAAGGAAAACATCAAGATGATGAAATTTATCAGCAAAGTGTATATTGCCACTCTACTAGTTTACTAAGAGAGTAAAGAAGGGATTCAGGCTGCCATATGGGAAATGCAACGATCACTTTCCCTTGATTACAAGATAGATTACTGAATGAACATTTTGAATCTTGTTTGTACAGAAAATCCCATCAAAACCGGTAACACCCTTCTTATTTTATTTACACATTTTAATCACTACACTACTTCTTTCTTCAGACTACTGCATATCAGCTTTTAAAGTGTAGTAAAAATAAATAATTTGCAGTCAATCTAGAAAAATAAATCCAGCTCAAGGTTTACATTTTTCCATGTTTTCTAACTTTAAATCTGTGGAGAGAGGATCACTGTTTTTCCCACTACTATAAATATTTTTCTTTTTTTTTTTAAGTAGAAAAAGTGACTAGAAAACATCTGGCTACCACTGTCACATATTTTATACATTTTGAAAACCTCATGGGCATTTTGAGTGCAGCTGTAAGTAAGCAATTGGTAATGCAGCTGGTGAGCATGACCCATTCTTTATTTGTCAGAAGCATGTATTTTAGGGAGGTAATCTGATCTTTCATTATGACAGAAAAAGTATAGCAACAATTAAGTCAGAAGTAGTTTTACAATGAATTTCATCATAGAACTGATTGTATTAATATATTAACATTATTGAATTCCATATTAGTTATGGGTAGGGAAATAGCTTTTGTACACCCACTCCTAAGGCTTACTCAATTTAATGTCATCTCAAACCTAGCCAAATCTAAGGAAAAAAAAATGGACATAAATGCTAGAAAGGACAAAATGCTCTAGTCCATGACACTATTATGTACAGAGTTTTTCATTAAGCTCATTGCAGAGTATCTCAGCTTCTCCTTCAAAGAAAATTCCTTTCTGGAACCACCTCACTTGAACCAGTGAGAGTTCTGGCTATCTAAAGGACAAAGAACTGACAGACCTGAGCCACCCACAGAGTTACATGTCATCTAAAGGTGTGAGTTGGTCAGTTTAGTTGAATTGGTGCAAGATCCCCAATGGAAATTTAAACAGATTAAGTTGTCCTCTGCTTAAGCAGAGAAAACCATTACCTCTTTAAATTGTTCTAATTCCTGTATTTAAGCAAGGCCTTTATTTCTCTTTTTTTCTTTCATTATTCTTGTCTTTGGAGAATGTGGCTACCGTGAGAATTTTCCATCCAATGTAGGTCCACCAAGGATAAAGGACAAGGTGCTATAGGACTATGGAGGGCTATAAAGCACTGCAGCTTACATTTCCATTTCCTTGCTGTATGATTCTGCTTATTACAAAAACTTAAAAAAAAAAAAAGTCCTTTTTCTCTTCTCCCATCTTTCCCTCTATGTATTTCATGCGGTTAGGAGTAATGCCACATTCTTGCCCTGTATGCGCAGTGCTATGTCAACAGTGAGATCAGACTTTCTATTATGCCCAAAAGTTACATTTTCAGTAATTACTTCACACATCTATGCATATAGTTATCCAGCTAGCTGAAGCCCATTTCTGACTGGGGTTATTTTTCTTTCCCTGGCCTTAATGGAAAGATGCAACGAAGCAGCTTTAGACTGACTTTCAGAAATGAGTCCTTATCAGGAATTAGTGTTCTGTTGAATTTTGCCAACAAGGTCATTAAAGGTCGAAGAATATGTGATGCTACAATGCAGCCAGATGGCCCATGCCAAAGGAAAAGGTGGGGGGGGTTCCGTTTGGTCTGGTGTGATTTTCATCAGGTACATAGTATTTTTACTTGCCTATATTACATGAACAATTCTATTGGAAACACCGTTACCTTATGCAAACTCATTTAGCAGGCCTACTTTTCTAAACACAACACATCTTAACAGATGAGGTACCTTTTTCATAGTCTGAAAAGCATTTGGAACTGATAGGAAGGCTTTTTATCCTTCAGATACATTTGTACTGATTCCCTCTGGAGCTGAAAAAACCCAAAACCCAAATGGCAGCCAAGAGCTAATCAATGTCCCTGTTTTGGGAAGCTTGGCTGTAATGTTGAAAGAATTTATTTTAGCACTGCTTATGCCCAAAGCCCTGTAAGGAAGTTGGTGCCCCTAAGATGAGTGCTACACACTTACCAGTGGTCTCCATTTCAGATTCGGGATTTGGTGGTGTGAAAGTTCACGTTCCCATACCAGATTTGAATGACCCAAGTATAACTGCATTCCAAGGACAGGGTGAAATCTGAGTCTTTTAAATTTTCACCTGCCACCGGACCAAACACATTACTGAAGTACATTCACTCCAGTAATTGCAGATGTTTGCACTTTCAGATAATGAGGAAATATTTCCTTCACAGAAAACAAGAATTCATCCAACACTCTTGAACTAAGCCATAAGTCCAGCCCATGTCCAGTGCTGCTGAACAGTGGTAAGGAAACACGAGGCTGTGTAAAGCAGATGGGCTTTCGTACCAGCTGCCTGCCACTCGCTCCGGGAAATGCTTGGCAGACAGAAAGGCAGCTGAGGCACAATTCCCTTCAAACTTGTACTTCAACAGCCACACTGTACTCCCAAAAGGCAAACGGGACTGACAGTGCCTGTCCATGTGTAGTTCAGATTCACTCCATTCCTTTAGACAAATGGAGATTTAAAAGAATTACCTATTCCTCAACGTAATTAAGCCAAACCGACAATACTCTCAACTTTCAAAAAGTAAGACACTGGGTTTTCCTAAAGCAGAAATGATTCATTACCCAGAAACATGTATAATGTCATGGTGGTAACATCCACTGGTATCCGTCTACCTGAGACTCCCAGACCCATCTTACATTTAGTGAGAAAAAGCAAAGAACCAACACTTCACTTTGTTATCCTCTTCTCAGTTAATTTTCTTTTAAATTTCATTTTCAACCCTTTCTGCATTGCAGAGAAGTATGTGTCAACAGCCCAGAATTAAAAAGGTGACAAACTGTAAAGAATTAAAACTTCTAATTTAACAGATGAGCAACTGCAAATAACAAAATCTCAGACAAACACAATTTTAATGAAAGGTGACATGCTGGAGATAGGAGGTTTTTTCCCTCTCTCTTCATCAAGTAACAACAAATTCGTTTAGGAAGCCATACAATAATGCTGTGAATGCAATAACAAATTCATATCCTGTGCTGTTAGTTTTGTTTGCTTGTTTGCTTTCTGAAACCATATATGACACTTCTTCTGTAGTAGTATATTTTCTTCACACTAGATGTGTCAACATTTGTTCACGTCTGGACTGGCTCTCATTCTTATTACTATCAGGTATAGCTCTTATTTTTCATCTCCTAAGTGGAGCTTTACATTTTAGCCTGCTGAGTGATGAGGGGAGGGCTGGCACTGCAGCAGCCTTTATGAAGTTTTCTAGCACCTTGTGACACTTCACATGTAGTGAACTGGCTGGATATATGTTAGCCACTTGCTTGTAATGAAATTCTCCAGTGTGATAAACATCAGAAGGAAAATTAAACATGTATGTAAAGGAAAATATTGAGCATGAAGTAACACTCCTTTACTCCTTTTAGTGGGGCTAAATCCAGGTCAATCATAAACATGAGTGGCTTTCCTGAAGTCAACAAGCCAAATTCAGAACCAATATAAAGCAGCAAAGCTTTGTAGAAGTTTATGAGTAGCCACACTGATTTATGCCAATTTGGGATTTTGGCCCAGTCAAATGCAATCTACCTATCTTAGAAATGAATGTAGTACTCTTTGAGTACACCCAGCAGTGAATTAAAAAGCCAGCAGAGAGCTAAAACCTACTTTAAAAGAAATAGCACTACCTCCTTTACTCAAAGGGTGTAATTTAGATCAATGCATGTGAATTTTATAGGCGATTCACCTACTGTTAGTAAGCATCACTTGGCTACCTCTCTGAGGATCACATTGAAATAAGTTTTCCAATGTATGCAATTAAACTCAAGTGAGCACAAAGAGAGGCTGAATAACTTCAAATGACTTATTAGCAAAATACTGTGTTTACTACATAGCAGGTGGTCACCACGTGTTGCATTAGGAAGGCCTTAACCTAAAATGCATTGTCATACATAAGATCACTGAAATAGCTCTTTTTGTCCTACTGTGCTTCAAAGTATAAAGCATGACAAGGATTTTTGTAAATTATAATTATGTGAACCAAATAACAAAAAAATTGATCCAGATGCTATAAATGAGATTTCTAACCCAGTGGCTGGGAGTTTTCAAGGTATCAGAGTCAACTCCCAGCACCACTTCCAGCTAGCAGTCCTGCATGTAACTTCCCCAACAGTTCATGACATGCATGGTATAAATTCTCCTAGATGGCAGAGGTCCCTAATTTTTACCTACTCTCTACTCATATACTTGAAAATAACTCTCTATTTCCATACCCATGGCAGGTGACACAGTAAATCAACCAGTGGGAGTCTCTCATATGCACCTCTGCCTCACTGGGTATTAATGAGGTTTTTCATTTAACTTCCATTATGGAATGATTTCATGAATTCAGTATATGGGACTTACTCTTTAAATTGTTTACAAGTGACACTTTGGCTCTGCAAATGTAAAGTATATATGACAATGGGGACTGTTTGCCTATGTAACCCATCTGTGATTAACTGTTGTGTATTTTATGTAATAATCTGAATTTAAAGCAAATGCCACAACTTACGTTTTTCCCCTCTGACACATAATATATGTTACAGCATGAACTAGCTATGCCTTTTTAGACTGCAGCTAAATTTCATCATAAATGAGTCTGGTTTATGCATGTTTGGGGAAAAAGAACTTTACCAGTTAACAACATCCTAGAATAAATAATAGAACTGGGAAGTCATTTTGCTTAGATTATACTTGGCAGTTGAAAGGCCAGGAAGTATTAGCAAGTAAATATTGGAAATTATTGGAAGAAATAGCTCAGATGTGTCCAGTGCAGGCAAAGGAAAACTATCACTTACAACTTCACATGAAGTCAAATGACAGCCATTCATTTTACACCACAGTTGAACTAAACACATCTATTTCTCACAGCAGCTATGGACAGTGGTCTGGACTGTTACCTCATTGTGCTGCCTTGGTACAAACACAAATTAGAAAGAGACAAACACTGTCCCTAATATTTACTATCAGAACATAAAAGAGAATTAATGATTTGGAGGAGAACATGAGAACATCATAGTAATATTTTAATCAGCAAGATAAGCAGCTGTCTTTGCACACTGGGAAAATTAATGTCAGGTTTTGGGAGGCATTGTGGAATGGAGAAATCCAATAAATATAAGATCTTTGATTGTTCATGACAAATGTATTCCAAGTTGGGGGCACAGGATGGCAGAAAACATTAACGTGCTTGTTTGAGATTTCAGCAAGAAGATAAGGAAGATTGACGTCATAGGCTAGAGACAGCATCCTAAAGTACTCATCATCCTAAAGTAACTCATCAGTACTTTACATCCTAAAGAGTTGGTAGGATGGAGATAGGTAACAAAGTGCTCGGTGATAAAGACAAGCAAACACATGTTTTTTAATAAAGGAGGGAGTTAGAACAAAGGTAAATGCAACACAAAAAAGTGACATTATCAAAGGGGCAAGGTAGGGAAGTGATATTTGCAGCTGCATTTGGGTAAATAAGAGCTGACAAAATTGAGATTCTGAAGGACCTTGCAACGGATGAATCAGGAGTTAATGTGCTTCCTGATATTAAATGTGATAGAGAAGGAAGAAAGAGCAGTAGCTGGAGATCGGGGCAAGGAAAAGAATGATTTGCTGGGTGGGAAAGAGTATGAGAGTAAAATCATACTTGCATTATCTAGAGTCAGAAGCTGAGATGAGTGAGCAGTTAAGAGTATGGAAAAGTGGATGGAATATGACCAGCAAAGGTCAGGAGATGGGTCAAACAGGTTTCTCCTCTTCCTTTCTTACAGGAAGAAAGCAGAGGAGAAACTTCTGTATATTTCTATCAACTTCAGCCCTTTCCTATTGTTGAAATCATTCTTGTCACACTAAAAGAGAATGTGGACCCTGTCTTGAGAAGGAGAGTATCAGTCAAACAAAATAACTAGTCAATATAAGCATCAAAGACTGCAGTTCTGACCCTTGAGCAATTTTTAGCACAGCAGGTAATGCCAGGGCCATCCCTGCACCATCTCAGTGACTGCTCAGCTCCAGGCTAATGAGGAGGATTCACAAGACTGAGTGATCTGAAGTGCCCTGATTGCACACCCTTCACATGGTGTGCAAGAACTGCCCCATTACATTTACTGCTCTTTAAATAAAAAGGAACACCCTCCCTGGGGAAGTACAGTATTTATTAGCTGATCTCATGAGGATTGCTATTTACCTTTCAAGCTATCTGATTTTGCTGTGGATTCTTCTTTGAATCTGCCTATTGACATGTTCAACACTTTTTATTCCAGAATATATTTTCTCATCGCCCCTGTAGATCTTTTCAAGTGGGTGACAAAGCCTTACCATATGCTTCCACTGTCACATAAGACTTCCCCCTAAATCACTGCTAAAACAGAAATAAATATTCCAGCCTATAGAAAAGCCTGGATCCTGGTCTTATCTGTAAGATCAAAATCTGGTAACAAGCTTCCACTCACTACAAAAACCAGATCCTGCAGCAGGGGTCCTGGCTGCCCTGCCTCTAATGGGGAAGGATCTCTTTAAATCAGACCTTTCCTTAAGAAATTAACTATGATACTGGCTTTACCAGAAAGAGGAAAAGAATAGTTGTCCCACTTGTTGCAGCTTCTTTCTGTTGCACAATATATTAGTTAATAAGCCTGAGTATTAATTCAACAGGGACAGAATGAGATGTAGAAATGATGTATAAATTAAAGCATTCATTCAAATTAACAAAAATATTGATGGTACGATGCAGAACCATCTGTACTGTGCCATATGTCAAGTAGAAGGACAAATAAAAATCAAATAGGATCATTAATAATCTTTCAGGAAATAGTTAAATATTTTCAATAAATTAGATTTACAGAGATTGTTATATTTTTTAAACAGGAACATACTGTTGCCATTATTTATGTGTAAGATGCAAACTTAATGTGGAATATGTCACCTAATTAACTTAAATAACAGTTAAGTAACTCTACAGTATTTTATGAAACCTTATCTATTATTTTGTAAATTTAGAAGCCTGGGAACAGGCTATCCAAGTTCCTAACTCTCTTAATTTCAAAATAAAGAGGAAATAGGAGCCCAAGTACAATTTAGGATCTGGAATCCTTGTAGGTGCTGTGAAGCAGATGTTCCTCAACTCTAAAAATCTAAAGGTAAAGGGAGAAGGGAGGTTGTAAGTCACGTAAGCCACGAGGACTGCTCTTTGGGGGGTTCCAAGGACTTGTGGTACCTTTGGGAGCAAGTAGGATCTTGCTCTGCAAAACTCTTCCTAAAAATCAGGTCTGTTCACTATACCTAAAAATAGAAAGTACCATCACTTTGATACAGTAATCCTCAGAGAACGTGAACAAGGCAGTCAGGCTGCACGTCTGCACAAGTTCCCTGAAAATAGAGTTTTGGGAAGAAACCAAGAAAAATAGTTTGCAAGCACCTGCAGAAGGTGAGATAGAAAGACCAGTTAGACCATTTCCAACCCAGACCCTTTCCTGCCTCAACAGGATTTTACAAAGCAGTGTAAAATATTCTGTGAGGAATAATCTAGTTTGAAATTTTCTGCATTGTCCATTAACATGAGGTTTCCGTTGATTCCTTTACTTCCTAACTGATACATCTTAATGTCCTACAGATTTTCCCAACAACTTTTTCTTAATCACATGGCTTCACATTCCTTTGTAAACAATCCATTTCCACTTTGTTCATGGACATTCAGCATTACTAGATTCTAATGTCTCTTCTTGTCTTCCAAACAAACCACGTTTCAGTCTTTTAATCCTTCATCTTAAGTAAATCCCTCCAACTATAATAATGATTCTATGGCTCATCTTTGAAATCCATTCAATTTGCCAAGATATTTATCTCCAGTGAAGGTACCCCTACATTTAAAAAGCCACAGAAGGGAACCTTATTTTTCTGTTCCACAACATAATGATTCTGTATGCTTCCCTAACTTTTCGCTGCTATGCTGCAAAATCATCTCTAATTTCCAATCTGTTATCTCCCTGAACTTTGGTAGAGTGCTATGCTTTGCTAGGTCTCTCCCTCCCACTGAATCTCTTTTGTATTAATTTCCTCTAGATATACTTATCTTTCATTTTCAATGGCTCTAAGGCTTGTCTGTTATTTTTGGTCTATACTTTAAGCTCTTTTTTCTTTGGTTTGGATCTCTGATATTTGCAACTCTTCACAAGTTAATGTCATCTATGGCTTTCATTAATTTTATTTTTCTGCCCTTTTTATAATTATAAAAAGTAACACAAGTATCTTAAAAGATGAGATAAAACACAAGAAACATTCTTGTAGCAGCCTGTACACTGCTACTTTCTAATTTAGTGATTCATCCTTCTTCCAGATTTCAATGTATATTACATGTCCATACACAAAACAATTGCTTCAGGAGCACATTTTCAGATACAGGAAGAATTCATATACACATTACACCCATCATGCTCTCCCCAGTGCCTAATGCTGTAATTCGTTTGCAGAACAGCACTTGAGTTTGAGTGGCAAGGTCTATCCTCTGTGAACTCAAATAATTTCTTGTTTATGTCTCTAGACCATTAAGGGCTTTCATCAGTACTCGCTTTGTTAATTGTGGCAGCGGGAGAGGGGGACTAACTCCTTTACGCAGTTGAATTGCACTGGTAGTCTCTCTTTCTGGCATCACAAAGAGGAGACCCTGCCATCTGTACCTGCTGCACCTCAAACACCACTCAGGCCACTCAGACTCTCATGGAGAGATCAGGGCTTGAGAGGAAGACAGGACCACACTAATATAGAGGTATAGTTTCTGGATCTGCACTATACAAATGCTTTGAACAAACATATTTGTACGGGAGAGTATGCTATAACCTACTCTATGTACAAGCTGTCCTGGTGCAGATCTTTGCTATCCTGCTTAATTCACTGTAACTATTAACGTTCAGAGCTAGTTGCAAGATCAAGACCATAGTCAGATGCTCTGCAGACATAAAACAGCAGAAAGTTCAGCAGCAGAGAAATGCAAGCATTGGTAGGGTGTTGGGCAAATTACGGCATCAATCCTGCAAACATCCACACCTGTGACATGCAAAAATGGAGGGACACACGGAGCAGCAAAAGCTCTATTGTATCTAAAAGCTGAGGTTGTCAGGCATTTGGAGCACCACTACCTGATAAATTTTTCTCTCTAAGGAGCAAATGAGTTTCCAATCCAATTTTTTTTCAGAAGCAGGGACTAAAGATCAGTCTTAGAACCTACTTTCCCTGCCTTTTTAGCCAGGTAAAGATGGCCACAAAAGTTTGTGGCTACAAACATCTAAGAAAATATAAGCACACAAGGAAGTTTTCGGCTCTTGAACATCAGATGTTGCACTAGCGGCCATTCCCTATCTCCTCCAAAGATAAGAGACAAAGATAAGAGACAACAAGCAGATACAAATATAGGGCAGCACTAGGAAATTGTAAGCATTGATCAATGTGGTAAGTTCAGCATGACAAACGGAGGGTATAACTAGCAGCCTTGCAGCAGGGAGACTGACCTGATTCAGATTTGGCAGTGTTTATTGGGGGTTCTCGGTTCTTCCCAGCCACCAGGAGCCCACTGGGAAAGGTGTGCTGCTGTCCTTGGCAGGAGTTGGGGGACAAGGTCTCAGTTTCTGAAATAAGAGCGAGGAAGAGCTGTGAAAGTGAAGTGGAGCATTCCTGCTTATTACATTCCTAGCTATTCCATGCAGTCCGGGGAATACAGATATTTTAGAATTTAGAGTTTAAAATGTCAGTATCGAAGATTAGCTCCATCTATGTAGTTTCTCCCTAGCCGGTGTTTATTTTATCTAGCTTGGAAAAGCAACTTTGTGTTTTCTCTCTGAGTGTATATATGTGTGTGTGTGTGGGTATGTGCATATACATAAAAAATGCATATGTTTATAGAATACATATATAGTACTTCCCTTAGTTTCAGAATGTCATTCCCTGTGGCCTTACCTCTATTACACACATCATTCATTAGATTATGAAAACCATTAATGTCAGGCAGCAGAACCAAATGAATTCACTAAGGGACCACCATTAGCATATCAAGTAGCTATTTCTCAGCTAAATATTCCTGACAGCCCTCATTACATATGATGGATGGGCTTTATAAGAGGTAGTAGTTCCAGAAGAAAATAAAATCTCAGCATTCTACCACATGTGGCCCAATAACTAGATATCATTTTTTGACTGTCTGTTTGCATTTCTTTCCTTTTTTTTCTTTCAGAATGAGAGAGTTGTAAAACTCACAAATAGATTAACTGCATAATTCAAAATTCATTAAAAATTGTGAGCCTAATTTAGCCTAGTTTCTGAATTCGGCAGGTGCTTTAGTCATGGGATATCAAACACTGTGTGTCATCATAGCTGTATTGCCAGCAGCCTGTCAGAAAGAAAAAGAGATATAACTGATAAAGCAAGTAAGGCTGGATTTTAAAAGACCATGTATTGCAGAAACTTTTTATGAGTTGAAACCCAACATTTTCTAAGGTAAGAAACCCAATTTTAAAAGAAAAAGAATAACTGTAGCAATGTCTTCAGGAGTCGATGAATAGTTATTGAAGCACCTCATGAAAAACGGGCAATTGCACGTGGACCCACAAACAAGCACATCTAAATATCTACTAACACTTGCAGTCTCCTGCTAGATGGGCACATCTGTGGCAACTGGTAACATCCTTTTATGGGAATACAGACCCCAGCACTTCATTTTACAATGTGATGGGAAATAGTTTGAAACTTCCTGCTGTGCATTTCCCTGTAAATGTCAGTAGTGGAGCACATGTAACACCAACAGAAGATTTGGCCCTTACATGCACAAAGACTGAAGCTTTTTTAGTTTTAAAGTAGAATGGACATTTCTATCCTTGGACAGTTGAAAACGAGTGATGTTCAAGGGATCAAATGATCTTTCACTTACACTCATGATGACAGAGCTGAAGTCAGGCAAAATCACCTAGGAAAAATATGTGTTCTCACTAAAGGAAAACTAAGCATCCCTCTACGTGGCTAGCTATCTTCAGGTAGGCAGTTCCCCAGGAATCCACTAATCCTATGTTATAAATAATTAATCTCTTTTACTGGGTCTAGATCTACCCCAAAATTGGATCCAGTATTTTATTTCCCTTCTGCTCTCTCCTACACAAATAAACATTCTGAGTAGAGATGTCTTACTCCCCAAAAAATCAGTCATTGATATTGGGACTAAAAAAAAATATTCTGAAAAGTTGAGTTGAAATATGTTTTGCTACTCATTCACACACTTTTGGCCTGCAACTGTCATTCAGCTTGAGGATATCTGGGACTATGCAGAATGCAAAAGGGAGTTCCCACCTCCCCAGCAGAGGCCATTTACACCAGTGTATTAGAGGATGTGCTCCTGCTGCCTTGGCTGCCCCCCCTTCTGTCAATGATTGTATGACTCAAGTTCCAGGATCTTCTCAAAAATAAGAATCAGGAGGAAGGGCATAGTTTTGGGAAAAGTATGTTTTCCATCGTACTTAACCACTTTTCATTGTATATTACATTAGTTTTGGAATGCAAGAGGATACTATATTCAAATAACTTTGAATCCTGCTGACCCTCGGCTACATGTAAAAAGAAACCAAACTTCTAAGACACTTATTAACTACTGCAAGTATCTGGTCAGCAGTCGGTGAAATCTGTCAGTCTGTAATTTTTTATGGCACTACTGCCTGCTAGACCAGCAAATCAAACTGTAACACACTAGCCATTTCCATCTCACCCAGAATGCCTTCAAATATTTCCAGACTATCAACAAATTCCCAGATGTAACCTTTTGGACATATTTTGCTAGATTATCTCAAGTTTTCTAATGAATCAATTTCTCTAGCAACCTGATTCTGATTTTTCTGTATTGTAGCTTTCTAGTACTTCCGTGCTCAAAATTAAATACTGTGTGTTTAGCACAGCTGAGACAGAAGGAAAAGCCCTGGATGGCAATGTCCCTCCATGTGACATCACATCTTTGTACAAACTTCCCAAAATGTCTGATTTTTCCAACTGCATTATGACATTAAAAACCTGTATTGCATTTATTGGAGAGCTTTTCTTTTTTTCCCCAGTTGGCGATCTTCTTCCATGCACATTTTTCACAAATTTCTCAGTTTATATTTGCCAGTCTGGGTCTCATTTTCTTATCCTCTGCTCCTCCTTGCAATTTCTTTTTTTGTGGATTATTTTTTTCTTTTTGATTACTTGTCCTGAATGCTCATAAGTTAATGTCATTTATTATTCCATTCTTATGTTGCCTACTCCTCCTTCCATACCATTCATGAAAATGTTAGTTAAGATGCAGCTTCTCCAAGGACACCTACTACTCTCCTTATTGTCCTTCAATTATGATGCTTTATATGGGGTTTTCCTTGGCCCACACAGCATTGTTCATACTTGAAACAAAGTAAATTAACTTTCCATATCTGTTTTCATGGGAATCACTACCAAGTGTTTTGCTAAAATCTAAGTACATATCTCTTGTGGTTCTTTCATGTACTGATTTCAATTTTTTTTTTCAAAAACTGCAATATAATCTGTCTAGCATGATTTATTATCAGTACAGCTAAATTTTCATGGTTCTGTTACCCTCTAAATCTGGAGTGATTTGACTTAAATGAGGCAGAGGAGTCCTTTGCAAACCAAATTATAAAACAGCAGGGTATTAATTTTATTATTATTCAGAAATGAGTATTATTGCAGAATCAGAAAATAGACTGGACACCTACTGCACAATGATCACCAGTGCCACATGCTGATGTGGCAGGAGGATGTATTCAGTCAGTTTCTTTTCCCAGACTTAACTCCCACCTACTACTTGTTAACTTGTTTCTGTTATCTTTTTTTTCACTGTTATTTAGAGGAAGAGTCTCACCAGTAATGGAAAGAGATTCATTAGAACAAGTCATGTAAAACCAGAGTGAGATACAGGGAAGCCATTCTTTAGAAAATTGCTGAAATCATTGGAATAACATTGTTTAATTCCCAAAAGAACTTTTTTCCTTCCAGTATAATTCTGTAGCATTTGTATGCACAAGTCCCGAAGTGCTAGTAACACTTCTGAGGTACCTCCAACCAGCCCAGGAAAGAGCCCAGATTTTTTAAATGGCTCATCTTTTTAAGTACTACTTTTTTTTCTTTTGTGCTCAAACCCCATAAAATGCTTTTTTCTTAACATGTGATTCTTCAGAAAAGCAGAGTGCTCATCCTTTGAAAATAAGCGCTCTAAAGCAAATGAAAATTGCCACCCGAAAATTAAAGGGCCCAAAATAAATGCTCACCTTTGAAAATCCTGTCTGATGCGATTATAAGCAATTATAAAACTATTGAAAAGTGGTTAGCTAGCAATAGCATTTTCAACACTGTAGCTCAAGATTCCTGGCCAAGATGCATATTGAGATATCTTAGATTTTAATGGAGTTGTAATGAAATATAATGATGGTAATACTTACTGCCTATGAAAGCACTAAAATGTTTACAATTACCTTTCCCAAGCAATTAACTTCAGCATAATATTAATACAATAGTGATATTTATTATGCAAAAAGAGAACTGTAAGTGCATATTTTCAAGACATACTCCGAATATTTTTCTTTAGGCTGCCTCAGATTTATTCTAGCATCAACAGTTACATTGGAATGAAAATGAATAAGTAGTGATAGAAGTTCAGTGCAGGAAAATCACCTCTCTCGCATGTTGCTTGAGAAATGTTAGTTTAAATACTCAGTTCTCATCAACCCATATGAACAATAAATCACAGAACACCTCACAGATGATGTAAACTGTCAAACGAGTAAATACATTCATTGCTTTAACCTTCATAATTACCTGTGTGTCCTGATATATTAATTCTCATAACTCTCACTACCTGGACAATTGTTTAAACAGAAGTTTATATACAAAGCTATGACGTATCTTGAGAATTGACAGTTGAGAACTCATTTAGTAGGGCTAAAATCTTAGTCCTCCCTAGCTAGATATCACTTCAGAAGTCTTTCCACTGAACTGTAGGAGTCAATAGGTCTGGGGAAGAAGGTGGTAGGCTTAAGGTATGCCAAAACAGTCATTGGTCTAGGTCTGCCACTGAGTTGATTTTCATGTGCTCTTCTTCATAGTATTTCATTTATTTATCTTTTCATTTCTCTATCTGCAAAAGAGGGACACTAACACTGGCCTCTTTTGTAAAATGCTTTCCGGCTTATGTACAAGAAATATAATAAATAAAGTCTAGCTATTATTTATCATGGCCCATTCTTATGTCACATATAAGTCAAATCCAGAAATAGTTATAGCTTAGTAGATAGATCCACTTTTGTAAGTCTTGAATAGCAGAAGATGTAGCAGATGTTCTGTATTATTAGGAAAAAAGATGAACAGAGGCAGACCAGGAAATAAATCACACTTGTTTCTTCTCCTTATAAGAAGTTTCTGTGCATCTTTCCACAAGGAGTGATTGATGATTCAGCCATTTCCATCCTTCTGGACCTCAGCCTTGACAAATGCCATTCACTTTGTATCTTCATTCACAAGAATATTAGAAAATATTTAGACATCTTCAATATACAGACATTCCAGCAACACATCTCCAGATTATAGACAGAGAAATGTACAATGCTACTGAGTTAGACTTGAGAGTATACAATGATTTACGGAATATTTTCAGTATGGTTTACAAATATTTTCATGTTGCAGTGTATTGTTTCAAAATTAACACATGCAGAAGAAACATTAACTGGAGGTCCTAGATTTTATAGGGTGTAAGCCAGCAAGCAGCATACTTTACCTCCATTGCCATCTTGGGCTGTTTGCTTTCCCTGACCAGCCTCCGCACACAGCAGTAATCCATATTAACAGGAAGATGCAGTCTCAGTGGTGGTGCTGCTTTTTACCTTTCAGGAGGTTTTTCAAGACAGGCTGCAATCAGGGGCAGCCCCTTGCAGACCGCCCCCCCGGAGCCCAGCTATACACACCCTGCTCTCCTGACAGAAGTGAGCTGCACAGATAACCGCAGGGCTGCAAGCGGGCTGCAAGCAGCCACCTCGTGAATGTGTGATGGCAACATTGCCAGTGGTACTTGCATTATTTTTACATGGATTTACACCTGCATAATGAATAAAAATAAGAGCTGCTCAGACATACGTGGCATATTTACACATTAAAACAGTGGGAGCCTGTAACAGATGAGCATACTGCTTTCATGCCAGACCTGCTCATTGTGTGCTTGTTGAGAAGATCTTCAAGGTTGCCCGTTCTCTCTGATTTTAACCATCTACAGTCATTTAATCCCACTTGAATCCTTTCCCTCTTGTTGGATTGACTACTTTGTGTTCCCAGGGACAAACAGCCACAGCAGATCCCAGATCAACAGACCAATTCCAATTAGAGCTTCATTTTCACAGCGTGTGGTGCAGAAAAGGGAAAAGAAGCAGATGTAAAATAACTTATTCTTATCTTCATACGTATTTGGGAAATCATGCAATGTAGGTCCAGAACAAGTAGTTCTCTTCTAACATGGTATAAGGCACTGGCTGGATCAGAGTTGTTCCCAGCTTATTCCAGTGTCTCTTTTACAGGTGAGAGCATACATGGTAATATCAGGATCTGATATCTTGACATAGTATCTACGTTGTGGGAGGATATGTCAAAATAGAAGGTCTGAGTCTCCACTGTGAAATTTCCCCTGTTGAGAAAATGGCTAACAATTTTCTACGTAACATTTCTCTGTTGCTTTCTCTCTCTCAGGTTTATAAAGAGCAGACATGTATTATAGCCTTCAGAAGCACTGCTTTTTGGGAGATTCCTATTTCTTCGTGAAGCTCTTCACACTAGCAGTTAGTCAGGAGGGACAGGGAAGAGCAACATAAGGGTACCTCTTGTGGAATGAGACACAGAACTATACAGAGAAATAAAGAAAAGGAGATAAGAGACAAATGTGAAGGCAGGAATGAGGGAATGAGGAAAGACCTGGAAAACAGAGAAAGACAATGACAAATCCTGGTAGAGATTCATAAAGAAAAGTTGAAAACTTAAATAAAGGAGAGGAATGTAGAGAAAAATACTATGAACCACAGCAGGGGGGGAGGGGGGCAGGGAGAAAAGAAAGAAAAAACAGGAAAAGAAAAACTGTATGAGAAGGGATAAGTAAAATAGAAATAAAAGTTTCTTCGGGGTTGGGTCTGTAGACTAGGAAAAGGAAGAAGAAACTGAGAAAGCAAGTGTATGCAGACTAAATGAATGCTCTCAGAAGCAGGGATATGATGGCTGCCTTTAATGAATACACGGTGCTCTAATCCTAAGCAGATACTGCCAGGAGCCTTAAAACTTGCCTGAAATAAAGCTTCAGGCCAGATGATGGCAAGAAGCTAGTTCAGGTATCATTAATGTATGATCTTCCTTTGACTGTGAATGATGATAATGCATGAAGATTTGACCCTCTCCACAGCACCTGATACTGCAGTCGTAGAAATCTGTCAGGTCTGCCTCACCAATACAACATCAAGATAATTTTGTTCTTTCTTTTCCAGTGATTTTTAGGCAATTATCCTTCTATTTCTAAACCCTTCATTTGCTGATTACCATAAATTTCCCACAGCACCTTCCATAATAACCCAAGATAAACAAAAGCACCAGCATGTGAAAATTAGGAAAGAGAAACAGAACTGGAATCATATCAAATAATCATATCCTCCTCCCTACAGAGAGCAAAAAGCAAAATTAATCTATTGTTGTGTGCATCTGGGAACTTTGATAATATGGTCAAAAACACACTTTTACATAAGTTTATCTCTTAATCAATTAAGTAATAGAGCAATACCATATTGCATAGGGAAAGAGTGTGTTTAAAATGGACAAAAGCCAAAGCTAACAGTTTTTAAAACAGCAGTTTTAAAACAATACCAAAATCCTCTAATTCTCTGTGATCTTTCAGATAGCTATAGAGATTTTTTCCACTAAATATATTAGGTCTTTTCCAGTTCTTCCTCCCTTTCTCTTCTCCTCTCCCAAATGGGAGTGGAGAGATATGGAAACTGAGCAGAAAAAGAATAACTGTCTTTATGCAGAGATGTGCTCTTATCAGAGCTGAAATAAAGAAACAAACTGCCATTTTCATCCTAAAAAGAAGTAGGAAGTATAGGCACATGTTTCTCATGAGAGTCCCACCTCAAGTTTGGAAAAGCATTCAGCTAACCATATCGTAACACTGAGAATGGCTGAACTTAATTGTCAGGAAAGTTTGTCTTTTTTCTTCCTCCTTTAATCCTCCCTTCCTACTAACCATGGATCTACTATTATCATGACTTGCACGTAACTCTGAAGATGAATTGAAAAGCATGGCATGATTCCCAAGCATATCCATCCCAACAAAACACATATTTCAGATTTAGGATTCTGCCTGGGAGAGAAATAGGTATCTATCAATGGCTGTGAATTTGAGCAAGAGTAGCTGACTACAGCAGCAGGTGAAGAAGTGCAGAGAAATATCTTGTGGATCACAATGATGAATTTCTCTGTGTTTATAGACTTCCAGTACATTAAAATTATTTGCTTCCCTATATGTCCAGGTAAAGGCTGCTCACTACTTGCCTTTGTGAGAAAGGGCTCAAATGAAAAAAAATATGACTAGTACTAATTCAGAAATACTGGACAAGTTAATGGGCCTCCTTTTTTTCCAAGTAATACTTCCAATGCAAGGATGTATGTTGGCACAGTTTGCCCTTTGCAAGTGCTAGATTTTTCCCTACATACAATTATCCTTTTATATACACACTTCAGTAGGTTATGGAAAGCATAAAGCCTGCAGGTTTGCATGACACACCATGCTCCTACTGCTCTGAAACTACAAGAAACATACAAGGCCACTTTTAAAATCTTGTGAGCTCCTTAAAGTCAATTCGTATCTATTTCTTTAATACGCACAAAGGATGCCTTATATGACAAAGAGTATATCCAAGGTTTTCTCATCCTACCAGCCAAAGTCACATGAAATTCAAGCACAAATTCAAATGAGAAATCAACTGCTGTTTTAGAAGTCCAGGGCAGCTACAGTTTGGATAGATTACCAAGAAATCTTGTCCTTCCCACTGTAAAACTGTTCAAGAAATGAGCTGTCTACAAGTCAGACAGGTCAAATTTGACGTCCTCTCCATGAAAAGATATTACTCTAAATCACCTTTTGCTCCTAAAAAAGACAAAATATATTAAAAAATACAAAATTATAAAATTTCTGTGCTGGATGTACAAGAGGTAAATGTGCCATCTATATTGTCTCAGTGTAACTTTTCCATTATTCAGCGTAATGACAACCAAAATAAACTGCAGTTTGTTTTCCTAAATATTTCATCACTGTCTGCTGTCATGGTTTTCCTTTCAAAATGTAGTTGTTACTAACACCATGCTCCATTCAATTACACATCCCAGTCTTCTTGGAAGCATGAGATACTTCTTAGTTCTACAGACTGTGAGAGCCAAATTGTGCTCCTTTCTTTGCAATATCCAGAGTCTATTCTCTAACATCTAAAGTTAGAAGCAGTATCCAAAACACTACAATGTATCTACTTAAACAACTGAATGAATGCTAGATTCCTAATAAAAATATCAGGTCCAAAGGCTCAGCCTAAATCAACTAATTCATTTTATTTTGCTTTGGCCCTCAAAAGAACTGGGGCGCAAATAAGACACTTCAATCTATTAATTTTTATGAAATGTTGTGCCAGAGGAAATCTTTTGAAAGCATGGAGTATTCAAATGTTTGCTGCATGAGGATATGGTAGACACCATAAAGGTGCTTGCCACAGGAGGACTATGCATATGAATCTTTAATTCCTCCCTCAGTAGCTGGGTTTTCTGTGGAGGAGATTCAGAGAAATTCCCCAAACTAATTAAGCAGATATCCAACGTTATTAAGCTTTGTCCTGTGAGGCACAGAAGAGAACAGCCTGATCTTAGCACTGCACAGCAACTGGGAAACAGAACAGCAACGCTTCAAATCCATCTCTGCTCAGTGGTGTCTGAAAGGTGTTTGCGATTGACTGCTAACAGCGGTTCACATTAGATGGGTTGGCTGGCTGTATTTTAAGGAATTAGTCATATAAAATAAATATTCTGGAGGGGTATGATTTTCACAGTGTGCTGGGGTATATTCTGTCAGGTTTGAGTCTGGTCCATATCACAAAAACACTTTCATAACTGAACAAACTAGTACCCATGCTGACAGCCTTAGGAAGGGCAAAGGACTGAAAATCCAAGATGGAATTGTCTTATAGTGATTCCTATAGGTCATGATAGAAGTGGCAGGGGAAGACTTGCTTTGTTTCCTCCTAAACTGCTCACATGCAAATATATTAATTCATTCACCACAGCCAATGCATTTTATTTAATGAAGAAGTTATGTGGGAAAAAAAAACCCAAAACAACTGGAAGTAGAAAACAGAATGAAGACTTTTTTCTCTGACTGTGGATAAAGGACAAAATTCACCTACACAGAGCTGCTTGTAGTTGCACAGAAAAACCAGAGTGGGAAAAATGGCAAGGGAAAAGGATTGTGTGGTGGAAGGGGACAGTAGCTTTCATTGCTGGTTTAGGGTCTGGTTTCAATTTGTGTAAAACTCCCTTTAATAAGTTTGCCTTACTAAGATGATCCACTAAAAGTCCAAAATGTTAACCTAATGGAAATAATTTGATTATATTTTGTTAGATTTTCCCATTAACAATATTGACTTTTAGTGCCTTTCTTAATTAGAAGTTAATGTGAACATAAAACAAATTAGCAACAGACTCACCAGTTTAAGCTTGGGAGGCTTACGGACCTGACAGCTAAGAGTAAAACCAGTTCCCAGAGGTACCTTCTCAGGTTGTGTTGGGAAAACACACTTCATGACATCACTGGAGAGGAAGTATTAGGAAGTGATCTCATGGGTTGCATTCCCATGTTCATATTTCTAAACTTGAATATTCAAATGCCTCTCTCTTTAGTGTTGGATTAGCTACTGCAGATATAGACTTGTGACATAAGCTTATCCTTTGGTTTTTTTTAATTTAAGTTTGGTGAAAGCTGAAAATCCCAACTGATTTGTTAACTGTTCCCTGTCAGTATCAGAGACTTTTGCCATTTCTGTGGAAGGCACTGTGCTTTCCCTCAGCAGTATTGCCAGCAGTGTAGAACGTCCCTTGGAAATATTCTTGGAAGTTCATACAACAATGTGAGAACTGTTTTAGATAAAGAGGAGCAACCCATCTGCTCAGCTTTCTAGCTGGTCTCTTTCTTGTTCTCCGTATCTTGCCCAAAGCGGTACTGAAAATAAATGAAATTTTGCTGCTGTTGCTGCAGCTGCCGTTTCTTCCAAGAGAATCTTGTCTTCAGCACCTGATCAACAAATCCAATTTTGCAATGTCTATTAAGAAACACTTTCAGCACCTCTAGATAGGCACAAGCAACATAAAACCCACAGATTTTAGGACATAGTCAGGGCACTGTGACATTTGCTTCACCAACCGCATAACATGTTCAGTGTTTTTTCTTTTAATATTAGCATATAGGTATTTGAAGTTCACCTATGCATATGCATAAATCTGAAGTTGTGGGCTGTTATATCTTACCTTAATGTGTAAATGGGGCCTAACAGACTTCACTGTAATTACTGATGTTCTTTAAGTCAAGAAGTGCCTGAAGAACTGTATCTGAATGTGGCCTGCAGGAATTCTGGTAGGGGTCTCACAGTCTGATCTTTTTGGATATAACTATTCCCAAATGCACTCACAATTACTTTTTTCCATACATTTTCTGTCAAATCTCACTTTTCAAGTTTTGAGAATTATGTACTTTTTACTACAAAGTCTAATTCTTTTGGGTTGGATTGTGAAATTGTCCAGAATATTCTGTCTTTGAGCTTGTTCAAGTCATTTTTCATTCTTTTCATCAAGTCACTTCAACAAGCTTTTGTGTTTGGCATCATAAGGCATTTTCTATAGCTTTCAAAACAATTTTTGTAGTTCTTTTTTGCTCCTTCTCCAATTTTTTAACAATTTGTGAGTCTGGAGTCTTGGTCACAACAGAGTATTCCAGGGTCTGAGTCAACAATGCCATATGAAACCAATCTTTTCCAAATTATTAAGTCATGTTTTGCTTTTCCATACTGAATAAGTCAGTATGTCACTCAGAGGAACATGCTACATTCTTCTGTAGACCAAGATGGTTCTCTTACTACTTTTTGATACCTAGATAATCAGACAATGTGTCTGGTTGTTCCTGTGAATAACCAGTCTGATAGGCTTTCAAAATGAATGGAGAAAATCCTGTTCCTTAATTTATGTTCATGGAGTTGGAGTGGCTTACCATGAAAGGAAGACATCTGACTGATAAGGATATTTCTAAAATTATTTTTTATTAAAAAATCACAAGGAAAGGAGAGGGAAAGACTTAGTGACCATCCATGACCTTATTGAGTCTTAAGTGCTCCAGAAAAACAAGACACATTAGACTGATGTTTTCTACCTCCCAATTTGTTAAATATTTGCTCTTGAGTAGATTTTCCACAGCTGTCTCTTTTTGCACTTGATCCTCCTGCTTGATATCAGCCCATCAAACACAGTCCCAGCACACATGCTGCTCAGCTGCTGTATGTGCCCTTCAGTCTTCTTTAATTGAAGCACAGTTTGCACTCTTTAGAGGGATTCCACAAGGACAAAATTTGTGCAGGCAAAATGCCAGAGCAATCTTCACTGGAAAGCCAGATGTTTCATTTCATCGGTTGGCTGGCTGGCAAGGTTTTACCAAGGGAGAAAAGGAGAGATCTGTGCCTTTTTCTTAAATCAGACCCAGAGTTAATTCACTACTAAGTTAACAGCCTCAGATTTTGAAATGAATTATGTTTTTCACCATTAATTTGGAATGAATTTGAAAGCAAAACAAGCAAAGCCCATCAAAATAATTGTAACTCTGGGTAAAAAGAAAGAACTCCAGTGAGGCTTTGAATACCTTATAAAGTGCTTCTCAGTTAAGACATTCTTAAAAGACACATACAGCAAAATGCTGTCATCTGAATAAAAAAAAAGTATGACGGTTGTGTTTGTTAATTGTGTTTGTTTTTCTTATGACTAATTTATTAAGGACAACTGAGAAAGCTAAAGCATTTGAACTGTTTTTCCATTTGTTTGGCTATTAAAGTTCCTCTGTGAAATGTATGTTTATTTAAAGTATCTCCAGCTACCCATTTACAATGCATTTGTTAAATTAGTTAAGAGACTTTAATTGGGCATTGGGGATTTGTTGTGCTATTCCCAAATCCGTTTACTAAAAATACATGAGAACAGTGAGCAATTTATTTATAACCTTGTTATATTAGGCCATTACCAACATCAGAGTTTTTTCTTAACATGTTTTTAATTTGCATTGACAAAATTCAAGCCATGTTTGCTTTTTTTCTATTTTTAATAGAGCAGCCTGCAAACTGTTTCTAGTTAAATACAGTAGAACCACCTGTTATATTTGGAACAGTGTTAATAGAAGCGGATTCCAGAAAAAAAGCAACAATATTGAATCAGCAATAGAGAATACTGTCTTTATCTCTTTTGTATGCCATTAAGATCAATAATTTGAGCAATTAACTATATTTGAGATTACGAATGCACTGTACTACATTTGCATTATCATCAAATATTCACTTACTTATTTTGATCAGATCCTAGGCATTTCATACCAATTCAAACACAGCACGCCAACAAAATGCCCATTACAATGCTTTGTTTCGTGTCTGGCCTATTCTTACCAACATACTGAGCCATTCTGCCAGATCCTGACATCCCACCATCAGACCTATACATATGAACCTCTTCCAAAAGACAAGAAAAAGGAGGGGGTTTTAGAACCCTTAGCTTAAAAAAGGCTAGTTTCATCCAAACAAATGGGAAGAAAAGAGAGTATTTCCAGCATCTTTACTAGAGTTCTAAACATCAGGATTTCTCCATAGTGCAGAAGCCTAGATCTGTTTTGTTTGCCTCAGGTGTTAGAAAAATAGGGATTATTTATAGGGTGATTTTTTAACAGAATTCCAGATCATTTTTTTTATTTACAATACTCTCCCCATACCATCCTATCAAAGTTCAGTATGTTGTCTACAATGTATTCTGAAAAGAAACAGAAAAAGGAATCAGATTCAAAGTTTCAGCCCTTCATTAGCCTATTCTATACCAGGGTCAAAAGATAGCAATGGGGATTCGGAGATGAGGATGTCTCATACATACATGTGCCCCTCAGAGATGAGGATGTCTGCACACCTCTTGAGACAGGGCATTCATGTCCAAGGTCAAGTTATTTCTAAACCAAAGTCTTACTGTTAGAACAACAGTGTACGGGCAGATCGCTGGGCTCACCCTGAGCCTAGGGAAAGTCATTGGACCACTACACCAAGGAAAGTGGTTCATTCCCAGGAAACAGCATGTAATTAAATGTTTCAGCTTTCCAGAACTAATTTTTTCTGTCTTGTTAAATCCAGTTGCTTTAACATAATTTTCACTCCTGCTGACACTGATCCGTTGTGATGTGATGAGTGAGTAAATTAACAGCTGTAAATGTTAACAAGTAATTTATTTAAGCTCTTATAGAAGTCAGACTGCTTTCATGGTAGGGGAAATCAATACCATACTCTCTATGCCAAATATTTTTACTGAACATAATGTTGTATAAAGCTTGAGTTGTTTTCCATAGCCCAAAGAACAGCATCCTGTTATTATACAAAAAATTGCTGTCATTTTTCAAAGGACTGCATAGCCCTGGTACATGAGGAAAGTCCTGGACTGGTACAAATTAGCATAAATGCATCCTTTTCAATGGAGCTATTCCAGTTTACATTGGCTGACTTCCTGACCAAATATGTATTGTTTAGCGAGAAAGAAAATACTAAGAAACACAAATTACTTCAGCGAGGGATGTAACAGAGAGGGAGCACAATCATACATAGACACTCTCCTGTCATCCTACAAAATGCATGTAAGATAATGTTTTTTCCCTCTTTTCCTGCAAATTATTCTAATCTACAGAAATTATTATATGTCACAAAACTTCTCCAGACTATGCATCACATCTTCTAATTTAAGTTTTGGCTTTAATTTCTCTTTCTAGCTACACCTAACATCATAAGCTTCTATTCAAAACCGGCCAGCTTTAGTGCTACTCTAGTCGAAGAGCTATCCTTGCTTGTTTGTCAAATGCTGTACTTTTCCCCTTGCTCTGAGAGCCTACAATTAATGACATTTTGCATGCAGACCCAAGCACTTCTTGAAAGACCACTTCTTGAAATACCACAAATTCTTTCTGCTCAATTAGGACCTGGTCTGATTTTCAAAATGTGTTCAAAAAAGTTTTACCTAGGTTAAAACCTTTATTTTTTACGAGTGCTCCAAGCACATGGAAATAAAAGTGAAAAAAGCTTAATGAGTCCTTTTGGGGTTTATGACTGTAATCAAAAGCTTGGAAAGAACAAGAGGTAATAAACCAATTGATAGTACTGTACATCCTGGCATAAGCAGCACAGGGGAGAGTATTTGCTTGACTTTGCAGGAAGCTTACAGCTAAATCTTATATTCAAGAGCCAGAAATAACAATTAATACACTTATATGATTGTTCTTAAGAGACCATAGACATTCAAAAATGTATAACAGCAGTGGGAAAATGTGGAGACAGTTTTAATTAGTGAAAATTTTGTTTAAATCACAGAGTTGATTTTTATGTTGTTTACTTACATGTTACTTCACATAGCTTAAAGCAAATGTATTTTTAAATCCTAGGCAAGATAAACACTGGCAAGAAATTTTGAAAAAAAAGAAAAGTAAAAATGACAAACATTTCACAGCTTATCAGGAAGCATCAAGAGCAGCCTTCTTTGTGAACGGAGAGTTTAGCAGCTAGCAGTTAATATTCTCACAATGCCATCTTGACAAATTTAGCACTCCAAATCCTGAAAACCCAGATTTATACCCATCTGGCAATACTGAGAGACAAACACTCATGTATCAGATGTGCTGCAGAGCTAACATTCCCACGCAGAGAGCAACAGTCATCCTGTTTTGATCTCAAACTATCTCCAAACATCGCGCGTTTCCTGATTTTGTTGTCCTGAACATTGTACTATGCCACAACAGGAGAGACAGATCCAGCCATTTGGAGCTGCCAGAGAGCACTCATAAAAAGCCCACAGGCAATCTGGGGAAGAAAGCTCATGCCAATAGTATCGGAAGATGTCTACAAAGGACATGAAAACATGTTTGCTTCTGTGACACAAATGAACAGAACTGCGTCTTTACAGCAGAGAGCAAGCAGAGATGACAGAAACCTGTAGGCTGACTAACACTGAAGTTCACAGAATGAATCTCGGGTTACATTTGAGTTCCAGTGAGTTTCTTGCACAAGGAATATCTTCAGTGATGGAGGAAAATGTCTCTTTTATAATGTAATCAGTGTTGATTACACTATCCTTCCCAGGTGCATAATTTCATTTCTATACTAAATGCAATGGCAGAAGATCAAAAAATAGATAGGACCTGATCTGCTCATTTTCTTCCTGTAGTAGGAAAGCAGGGCAGCAGAACAGCAATCCTTGGAGCATGTGACTTCTCCCTGACTGAAACCGATCTTAGCGAAAGTTCATAGTGCACCAGAATGCCCACATTTACTTATCCATGAGATGGGAATAATGCCTTCCACATAGATTTTGAGGTTTAGTGATTACATCCCTGACTGGACGGTGTCTTTTAGACACCTGCAAAGTGTCTATAATGAATGGTCTATTTTCATATACATATATATTCATATATACTCATTAGAGCTTTCTCATTTTGTTCACAGGGGAACTGTGCCATTTAAGGGCCATTTTTATCAAAACAAGAAAGCCCTGTAGTGAAAAATAACATATCATTTGTCATGGAATTAATTTCTTCTGACTGAAAATGCTGCTTTTTCATGTGTAGTTAGAACTCGGTCTCACCTCAGGCTTCCGGGAAGTTTTCCTGACAAGGAAACAGAACTACGAACAACTCATCCACCAGACTGCATGGAAAGCCACAAGGAACAGTTTAATGAAGTCAGATTACCTTCTGTGAAGGTTGGTCTAGAGTTTTGGTCCTGCAATGGCAGGGATGAGGAAGAAAATTAAACCAAAAAAAAAGATGACAGAAAAAAGATTGAGGCCCACAGAGAGTATACAGCAGAGGTACTACTGTACAGATGTCAGTCTTAACAAGTATGCTCTATGCATTATCAAGGAAAGAAGAGAAGAACAGAATAGCCAAGAATTATTACCCAGAGAGAATAAGAAAAAATTGAAACTTCTAGGGAAAAAAAAAAAGAAGTAATGTTTGTTTATTTCATCATTGTAATGATGAAATAATGATGACACCTCAATTGGGCTGCAAATGAAGTCCAGGTTTCCTGGTGCTGCAGACACATTAATAATAATAATAACAACAACAACAACAACAATGCTATAGTCTGCATGTTGATTTCTGACAACTTTCAAAATATAAATTGTATTATTTTCAGGGGCATCCTTTTCCAGTATTCAATAGCATCCTGGAATAGGCCTTGTATAATGCTGACATACTATGAAGTGGAAATGTTTATACATTCATGCAACTTTTAATATACATGCACACCTACATTTAGAGGAGTAGTACATTCATGCATAAGAATGTGAATTTAAATACCTTAATCCATACTTAGCTAAGCAGATGAGTAGCCAGATTTTCAAAGGAACTCGGGATATAAGCTCCTTCTTATTTCAACATTAATTAATTAGCAATGACATATTTAAGTTTCTTGCTTTACATACAGAACTTCATCTCATTATCTTCCCCCCTCAAACATACAAACATAAACCACAATATATGTGCATGTATATCTATCTAGCTATCGAACTTTATATACACACACACACACTTTCAAATAACAAGGTCTAATGAGCCCTCCAAGGTATACAAATGATTAAAAATATAGAACATCAAATTCTCAGCTTAACGACACCTCTGAAGGGAACAGCAGGAACAAGAAAATAAAACTAGACCAAATATTCAACCTAACAACTCCCCAGTGAGGTATGGCAGTCTAGGAAAGTATAATAATGAGATCAAATACAAATTGCAATATGAAAAGTGAAAATTCAATATGCAAGTATGAATAATACAAAATTACATTAGTAAAGTGACATCTTCTATTAGTAGAATATCTTACAGTATATGAAACCACCTACTTCATGCAACATACCCATGCTTTTTTATATTTCCCAAATTTACCTATACTAAAATACATCTTATGGTAAAGTAGCTATTTTCATGTGAACCAGAATACTTCAGAAGCAGTAAAAAGCCATATTAGCATAATGCCTAACCTCCACCTTCATTCCTTTTCTTCAGAGTTGACTGCAGAGTGTGGCTGCACAGACACTCTCCACACAGAGCTCTGGTGGGGCCCAGACCTCCCTTAAGCAGCACTGCGTTTGAGTAGCACCAGTAGAAGAGAGAAGTAGCACAAGGAACCTCTTAGGGTTGGACCATAATCTTACTGAAGCTGACACCAACAGTTTAATGGAAAATGAAACATGCACAGGCTACAACTGATGATACACACACCGAGACGTACATAAACCATGTGTAGCCTGCTCATATATGGTAGCTGTTTGGAGAAAATAAAAGATACTGTTCAGATCTATCTCCAGCCTAGCTATGGATAGCAGGGCGCTCACCAGGAACAAAATTTTATATGGTGCATTTTCCTAAAGGATCTTCACCTTCCATTTCTTAGACCAAACACATAGACAAAATGTAACTTTTGCTGGTGAAGCAGGATAACACCACTAGACATTTAGACCAAGGAACACAGACTTTCTCCCTCACTTGCACACTACCAAAGGGGCCATCACTAACCCCAGCAATAACAGGCTATTTGTTAACATATCCTATTTTTTTGTCTCTTTCTTTGCCTCTAAAGAACCACAGTAGAATCAGCTACACAAATGTACCCATAGAACAAAAAGCCTTCACGTAAATAAGGTTGCACAAAGTTCATCCTTATTGTATGTGGAATTACCCTTTGCAAATAGAAAGAGTGGTGTTCTTTTATTTGATATGCAGTCCTCCAAAACCCTCCAATACCGTGTTGAAAGGGAAAAAAAAAAGAAAATAATAATTCCATTTTCTTCAGATACATCAGGAAGTAAAACTAAAGGTATAGCATGTATTTTTTGCTTCCAAGATGAAGGCCAAAGAACATTGCAGTAGCATACCTTAAATCAGCAACAACACTAGACAGGATGGGTTGTCCCTGGCCTTTATGGATGCCAGGGAGGTCAAGCCTCCCCTTGCTTCTGTGTAGAGACATTCCATGCAGCACAGTGCTGGCAGTCTTTGGCTACACTATTTGCACTCGTGTGTTTCTGTAATGGATTCAGCACAGTGGGGAATGCTCCTGAGCAATTTATTTTCTCCAACCATTCTGCTCAGCTCCTCTCACCCCTGGGGACTGAAAAGAAATCTTTGACAGGTAGACAGCTCCCTGTGTATAAAAAAAAACCCCTAATGTCAGAGGGAAATCAGTAGTTGGCCAACTACAGTAAATACAATGAAGGAAGAGAAACAGCAAAAGAGAGATATTTGAGATAAATTGGCATTCAGAGACAGTATATGAGACAACTGGCTGCCTACCAATCTACCTGAGGGTACAATGGGTACTGGGAGGTTGCCATATTGTTATCTATATCTTACCCCGAAACCTCTCAGCTGAAAGGTGGGATTTCCCGCTGAGACGTCAAAGCTGTACACAGACCTTTAATTACCATTAGCTGGAGTAATTTATTCTAGTAAAATAAAAATGTCACCGATAAAGATTGCTGTTGCTGATGTGATGATTGTTAGGAGCGCTGACACATGCTAACACCGGTTTTAATGAGGTCATTTGGTTGTTTCTCAAAGAAATGTTCCTTAAAATGATACATCATTAGGAAGCTACCAAACACCATGAACAAGAATACTCTCTGTCACAAAAATATTCACCCCTAAAGAAGGCAGCAGAAGACTGAGACATTTAAGTTCCAAACATTTACTTTGGCCAAATGATTAATTTCAAACAGCAACACACAAGACAGCAGCATCATCATCCAACTTTTTGCAGATATTCCATAATGCTGTGCTTCAGCACTAAATTCCACATGCACATAAAAAATAAAACATATACAACTGGGCATAAAATTGTGGATTCTCACTCCTACATAAATGATATCCACAATCTTTTTATAAAAAGGGGTTGGGGGGGGAAGAAGAGAAACTATTATATTAGGGTATCTAGTTCAGTACAGGAAAAACTAGCAAATAGGTAAACTTTTCTACGTAAGAATTTACTGTAAGGAATTGAACAGTAAAACTGGAGGCCTTGAACTTGCAGGCATTCCAGCAATTTCAAGTTTTGCATTTGAGAAACAACACTGCCTTCATTATTTTCTACTTCAGCGCTTCTGAGCAGGAAGAATTTAGGTCAGTGTTGAGTCTGAGTTACCGCTGATAACTGTCAACAAAAAAACCTCTGCCCTATATTTCATTCTTTATGAAAAATAAATAAGCACGGGGCAAGGAAATTGCCTATCTTTCTGAGACAAGAATCTGTTAGCCAGTTATTTGCATTTTGAAATTACTTTTGAAGACACAGTAATGGAGTTTCCACATTGAGCTTGAGACACATAAGACAGCATCAGAGACCTCGCCATATTTGCCTTTGTTGGTCTATGGCACGTGAACCTCATCTTCAGATAGAAAACACGTATGTTCAGGAGATGTGGTACAAGAATTAACTAAATGGTAATAAGAAATTGGCTTTAACTCTGCTAAATATGACAGTGACCTAGAAGCATGGGAGGGAGGATTTCTTTTCCTGTGGTGGTAAGAAGAAAAGTTAAAGGGCTTTTTGACTGTAGCTTTTCTCCCATAAGGTCAGTATTTTTCATATGTGGCTGGTTTTGTAATAGATTAAAAATAAAATCTCTATAATACATTCTTGAATTTAAATTATACTACTGCAATTGTGCAGTCCCACAACAACTGTAGGTGTGAGTAAAAGTTTCTCTTCTCACTCCTCAGTCCTCTGGTCTGAGAGAACAGTATGTTGTCCTCCAGGGAACATCAATATCTGTGACTTGACACATGTTCAAAAACATTAATTTAGTCCATCTTTATTCCTGATGGCACCTGCTAGCTTTATGATTGTGTATATGTCCCAGTGAAACCATCAGGATTTAGGCACACACTTCAGCTCTGCATGTCATTCAGCATGAGTGAGCATAAAAACTAAGGACCTAACCATGCAGAAATCAGGCCTTACGCTGTAGTAAATTGCCTTGTAAGTTTCACTGGCATTTATACTTCCAGCTCTTTCTTTTACTGCCTCTCACTACATTGTCTCTCTCATATATATAATATAAAATTGAGATTTTTTTTTTTTTTTTAACTGAGCTTACCTAATTGCTCTTTCTTGGCAGTAAAGGAGAAAAATTAGAAACTATGAGTAAAAGCCATTCCTTTTCAAGTCCTTCTTCCTTTAAAAATGTCCAAGGCATTTAATGGGTTAATTAAATTGTAGTTAGTCATTTTCTTTGTGCTAGGAAAATGCCTATTGTATTGCTAGAAGAAGCAACTTAGGACAGCATGATACTACCTTCAGAGAGCACACTACGAGTTCTCCTTTAAGGAGAAAATAAGCCACTCTGACTCTCGAAGAGGAAAGTTATGCTGAAGTGTTTAGAACTGCAGCATGTACTTTGAACTGGCACAAAGGAAATAAAGGCTTTGATGTTTTAGTATGTGTTTCTGCTGCTAGATGTTCTGCATTGCCAGGCAAAATGAACACTTAGGAGAATCTTTGCAGTTTACTCAAGGTAAAATCCTAGCCCCATCAAATCAGCAGTTTGAACTGATTTTACTGGGGTCAGGATTTCACCTAAGTCATTGGTCCAACCTTCCCTCTTAACTCTTCATGTTTACAGTCTTTTTAAATCAGTGTCGGAAGAGACCTCAACAGTAACAGAGTCTTGGCCTCACAGTCACAAAGTCTAAAAATAAATATATGTAATACTCATCCCCTTCACTAAGCCTATCAAGTCCAATCATAAAAGTTGTCTCTCTGTCTTTCCCTCAGTTTCTCCCAGATGTGTGTATTAGAGCTCATGCTTCTGTTACCTTTTAGAACACAATTCTCATCTAGCTTAGGTGTATACTAGTTCTTGTGCTAAGATTCCCCCAAAATTAATAGTTCCCCTCTATAACTTATAGACACCATTCACATCTCCTCTCAGCTGTGATTTTACCAGGCTGTGCAAGTTAAGCATTTTTTATAAGGGTGTTTAGTATGCAGACACAAGCTGGCTGAACCAAGGCAATCCTGAGGTCTGAGATGCTTAGATAAAGACAAGGTCTGTGAACTTGAATTCAGCACTGCATTAACAAGGCTGCCTGGTACACAGACAACACCTGGCAGCATCTGCCATAGTAATTCCCCTTCCCTCTGACCATATTACCAGCCTGTTGCACTTCTTTCTAGTATACCTTTTTTGGAACATGGCTGTGCAGAACTCTACCAAGTTTGTATCAAGTTAGTCTGCCACAACCCTACCTACATTTAATCCCATTTACTAGTAATCTCCCGGTTTTTAGACATGATTTGCTTTAAAATGTGCCTGAATTTTCCATCCTGTTAAATTTACATTAAAAGGCCTGCTGCTGGCTAAATTGCTTCTAATTCAATTGTGATAATGTTAGTTTCCATATGTGCAGTGAATAACTGGTGTTATAAACCCTGCTAAGACTGAGGCAAAGCCTTCATTCAGCATGGAGGTCATTCCTGCTTTACTTGTGATCTCTGCCCATCTTCAGAGCAGAGAGATGCCATTTTCTTGTTTTCTTTTAGGTAAAGCCACATTGCCAGTCATATTCTGTTAAACACCTGAGGTGCTTAATTGTATTTGATTTAAAATTAAGTTATTTGAAAGGTTTGATTTTGAATTTCCATTCACTAGAAACAGAAGATAGCATAATTCTCCATTCACAGTGTATAAGAAAAGAATTACTTCTACATAAGCAAGTTTCCTGTCTCAATCATTATATCATTATCACATTAATAAATTTGTGGTTGTATTGCAAGAAAGCCAGAAAGAAATCCAGAAAATATGGCTCTCTACCAGCTAAAATACAAAATTACAATGAGATTAACTGTGTCAAAAATGTGTGAAATCATTTGAATACAGAAAAAAGGAGGTACAAGTTTTCAAACTTGGAATAATTGAACACACTTTATTAGAATGTCATCTTAAAGGGACATGGCCAAGTGAATTGACACATTTCTAGCTTTGTAATGTGACATAATTCCTTGAACCTCTGGAAAGAATTGATTTTTGTGTCTTTTATTATAGCAGTGTAGTAAAAGTTAAAAGATGAACAAGGCCTATTATTTCATCCAACACATAGCAGTATAATCACAACTGCTTTGTCCAAGAAAATTTTAATCAGCTCATGGAGTAGCATTTCAGATGTTTCTCACATCAACTATTTTGCAGTCTGTTAAATTTTAGTGTAAGGAATTTTTCCTTTCCCAAATCTACCCTCTTCTTTTATCCAACAATTCTGCAATCTTTTCAAAGTGAAATCCTGGCCTATTCAAGTTAAGGAGAGTATTTTTAATTACTTCAAAGTATCTCTGATTTCCTCCTTAGGCTTTGCCTATTTATCTTTTTTTTTGCAACCTCATTAAAAAGCATTACAGAGCTTCCCAGGTTTGGGACTGCTTATCCAAGTAAATAACTATATTTACCATTGTCAATAGCTTCTTCCCACTCTGTTTTCCACCAGGCTATGCAGTCAGAATGTGCATATTCCTTCCTATTTTCAGCCCATTCCTCCCATCACTTGCTGATACATAAAAAGTCAGTCTCTCTCACTGACATCAGGATTCATCTCTCCCCTATGTTTATAAAACCCATGACATTTCTCAGACACACAGAGCCACACAAAAGGAAATGGGAAGATAAAGCAACATTCTCTACCACTGATAATTCAACAGGAAGTCAAAGCAAGGTTTTCTGTACCACAAAGTATAGGCTTCTTGAGAAGGAAGGCAAGTCCATATACCGGTACCACGGTTAGGCATACATCCTCTAACGGTCCACATACCCTGAACTATCATGTGGGTAACAAAGCCTATTCGTGGGAGAACAGAACATCTGACAAACATCTTTCCACCATAATGAAGACAGGCACTGGTAGCAAAGGATAGGCTGTGTAAAACAGGCTCCCCGATGCCTTGGTGCCTGTGTAAACTCATCTGCTGGAAACATGGTAAGAATTAGTAATTTTGAATGGTGCTTTGAGGTCCTAGGCTGAAAAGTTTGACAGAAGTACAAAGTACCATTACAGTATCTGTTATTTTTATATGAACACAATTCAAAGCAACAGTACAAGAACAGGCACAACAAATTATCTAAAGAGAAGGCAGAGGAACAGGAGCTCTTATTCCTAAAATACTGCTATGGTTTCTGGCTCACACTGCATGCCTGACCAGTTCCCTCTGAACAAATATTGTCAAATCTGTTGTCCCATTCCTTAATCATCAGTTTGAGAAAAGACTGAAAGGTTGAATATATTCTAATGTGGTCTTTAAACCTCTGATCTATGAACAGATGTAGAACATCCTTTCCTGATGGATTCTGTGATCATCTGCATTTCCCATCTTTCTGGCACCTTTATTCACTGCTAGCTTCCATTCTTATACATCACCAAGGAAGTAGCTTAAAAAAAAAGAAGAAACAGCAAGCTGGGAAAGCAGAAGCAATCAATCAAATCTGTTTTGGGCCTTCTACAATGTAAAACAAATATTGTTCAACTTCAATTTACCACAGCAGAAAACTGAGGCATGTTTATCTAGATGCTCCCTCTTGAATGTTGCTTTAGCTTTGCCTTGCTTGAATGTTGCTTTAGCGTATTCATTATCAGGGCTGGATGATCATTTTCATCATTCACTTCAAATGTGCACTGATGTGTCATTAATTAGTATTAATCACAAAATTGCCATATAAGTGCAAAGACTATGGGGGCCTATATATGCCTCATTAAGCTAACATAGCTTAAGAAATTGACTGGACTTTCAAACGTGTTAGCTATTGAACCTGGTAAGGATATGTAATTAAAACTCAACTTACTGTCAAGTATACTGTACAGATGGAGTACAATGAATTTTGCAAAATCTTTCACATTCCTAACAAAAAGTTACTAAGTTATTATTATTGCTATTGTTCTTACTACCATTAGACAGTTCATGATCTTGATTCCAAGAACACCCGTGATGTGCCAGGCACTATAGAAATTAAAGTCGAGAAGTAGCCATTGCCACAATGGCATACAAAGAGGACAACACAAAAGAAAGCACTGCACGTTACTTAAGCAAATGCTTTCTGCTGGAAAAATGAGAGTTAATCAAAGGACATATATCTGTCTGTGAATGCAATGTCCTATATTTTTTTCTAAATACTTGTCTAAAGAAGTATGGAACTGAAAACTAAATAGCAATGAAGAGCATAATGCAAAATAGGGGTTCTGTATCAACACAATAAATAATCCTAACAGTAAAGCATTCTTAGTTATAATGTATCCATTAGTACTGAATCTTCCTGTGATTCTTTAAATTTCTAGTTAAAATAAGAACATATACAGAGAGGGACCACAGCCGTTCCTCCCAGGAATCCACCCTAAATGTGTTAAACTCAAAGGCTGCTGCAGCTGTATTGCAGAAACACAGAAATAATATCCTAAGGTGCACAGCATTGGTATCTTTCATTTAATTGCAAGATGCTTTGGTGATACGTTTGAACAGGATTCAGAGCTCATGTTGGCCATTGTGTGTGAGATAGAAGATGTCTGGTGCCATGATGGCCTAGAATTAGCCCTGATTTCTGTTGCTAGAGTAGATAGTTAAATGTGAACAGTGACACATGGCTTGCATATGCATAGACATCTGCATATTTGAGTTTGCAAGGGAGAACAGCACGTAGTCAAAAAACTAGATTTCATATGTGATTTCCTGTATAATTTTTTGATTGGAAATTTCATTTTGTCAAGGACCTCAGCATACAGAGATGGCAATACAGGATTCAGTTCTGGAAGGGGCCCCCTAAAATATCAAGTCAGTCTCAGCTATTGTAATTAACCATGATCATAAACCAATTAAGCTTAACACTTTAGGTTTATTACAAAGCTTTATTAGAAAGCTGTTCTCGCATCTGATCTCTCTGAAGATTAGAAATCTTCTTTTAATATGTTCCTAAATGTATTCATGGCCATTTGCTCCTGTATAAAGATGAACTTTGGCTAATGCAACAATCCTGTTTCCCTGGTGTTTATCCACTGAGGTAGTTAGAAACAATTCTCCACTCAGTTTTCACTTGACTGTATTTTAGAATATATATATTTTAGTTCTCCCTATCCTGATCATATGAAAGTACAAAAAAAGATGGAATAAAAGGAGAATTTTGATGGTTTTGTTTTTTCTTTTCATTGAAACAGCTCAGATATCATTTAATGCTAAACTTCCTATTTTGTTCAGACTAGATCACCCATTCCTGAGCAAACCATGTTTTCTATTGTGTTAACCTGGTCAGACTAGAGGACTGACTAAACAGCTGATACAACCACTTCATGGCCTTTGGGTGTGAAGGCAAAGGAAGGGCAAAACAAAGATGTAAGAAGGAACTGGTCATACTGATGAAGTCACACTGGTGTCCAAACTGGGTGTCCTATGAACCTATGAATTTTATAAATCAAACTAGCATCTCAAATTAGCATCACAGCCAACTGCTTTACATAAATACACTGGCTTTTTCCTTCTACACTGGACAACTAGCAACACTACAATTGTAGCATGGTGGCACTTCTGAGGGAAGTGGCTGGACTAAAAGCTCCTGAAAAGTGTGCACTAATGGCCTCAGAAGAACCATAGGCCAAGTGATATCGTGAAGGCTAATTTTTCCAGGCATTGACGAGATTTGCTGGCTGGGAAAAGCAAACCATGTTCCACAATGGCAGATGGAAAGGAAATTACTCTTGCATGGGCTTGAGAAACTTTCTTTAGCCTGCTCTATCTTTTGCCAATGTCTAGCAAGTTCAGCTGGATGACAGTTGCAGGCTGACTGCCCAGGTCCTGTTTAGCAAGGCAACAGAGGCCTTTTTCATGATTTAATCACCACTGGAATCTCTACTAGTGATGACTGGGTTTCAGAATGCAGAATATTCAAAAGAACACAGTCCTGCTGTGTTAATCGGAGACTTTCATTGTTGAATTAGTATGCATTGTCTGAGTAAATACTTTCTTCCAGTGACTTTGGCTTTTCCAGGATAAGCAATTCAGTAAACTTTAACAGAAGTGCTGGAGATATCTGTAAGATAATCTACGCAAGAACTGTGTGATAATAGAGATACAATAAGCAGTCTCTACAGCCAGTCTCCCAGAAGGATGCAGCAACACAGATACTTTAAGAAGGAACATCAAAAGTCTGTCAGCTGAGCTGACAATGAACTACAAGCCAATACTGACTTCAGCGTAATGGAAAACACAGATGGTAAGCTACAGAATGATGCTTTAAAATATAGAATTATAAATACCATTGAAAGCTATGAATTGTTCTGGTTCTTTCCATAATTTGAGAGGCCAATCAAATGATGGTACCTAATAAAATATCTGGAATATAAAAATCTTTGGACTTAAATAATTTGATCTCTTCAGATGTGCCGAAACTGTTAGGGATGCACTTGGGAAACAAAGGGGTGGCCAGAACTGACATGTTTGCAGGTATGATCTAAAAAACATTTTTAAAGTCATGCCATTCCCTTTTCGGTTTTTGTTTTTCCTTCATATTTCTAGGAGTGAAGATACTTCTGGAGGGGATTTGCCACACACATAATTATAATCAGGACCCTTCTGGCAGATACTAACTCTCTTCATGCTTTCTAGGGATGTGGTGAACAAAGAGGGCAGTAAATGGCATTTTAGTTTTGCTAACTTTAACTTATAGATTTTAACTCTGATCTAATGACGCTTTGGATGATAAGGATTGACCTTTATGGGACTTCTACCATTCCAGAGAAAACTGCTTGGTGTATGCATTAATCCACTCAAGAGGAACCTCATGGAGCTTAAATGCCAAGGGAACATGTGAAATACCAGGTTTTAAAGTAGAGTTTGCACAGCTGCCACGCTGTTTTAGCAGGGAGCGACTGCAGCCACAGCTCTGAATAATAGGAAAACAGAACTTTGGATGGAAACTGCCTTTCTGCTCTTTGGCAGAATCCACCAGTAATGCACTTTGCCTTAGCTTTGGCTCTCCCTCCTGTTCATTCTTCTTTCTATTTTTTCTCCTATTCCCTCATTCCTCCTAGGCTCTGTATATTTTCTTCAATAAAGTTGTTTAAATTACTTTGCATTTTTGCAAATATTAAAGTTAGATTTAATATCTGAGTCAGTTACAATGATAAGGATTTCAGCTCCAACATCAGGCTGAGCTAGTCATCTTGTAATTTGATTCATGATGTAGGAAGAACTGTAAAACATTTCCACCAAAATCAGGGTTTATTTGTTTTGTTGCCACTGATTGTAGATCCAGATCAAGCAATTAAATGTTTTGTAACAAAACACAAAATACTGTGGATTATAAATATTAACAGCACCCAAACTATTTCCTAGCTGCTTCTTAAAAGTCAGAGAATACTTGTTGTTGATATCCTAAATATTGGGACTCTAAACATCAGAGCTCCATCTTCTGCTTTGAACAAAACAATACTTTTCATATTTCTTTTGCTGTACTTTGGATGCCACTGCCTTCAGTGTTAGCATTGCTTTGGAGTAAAAATACGTTTAAAAAGCTAAATGAGTCCTGCTACCATGATTAGATTCTGAGATGTATCAGTATGAGCTTCTCTATGAAAGAGAGATTTAAGGTATGGGATATCACAGAAGGGGCCATCCACTCAGCAAGACTTTCTCCAATAATCTATTGCACAAGGCATAATGGTGCCTCAAGGTAAATTTAGATGTCTCAGGTTAGGCACAAATCTTGTTACCTTCTTGGCCTGACTAATGTATCTTACTTCAGTGAGGCTCTGTGATGCTCAGAATCTCTGAAAATTAGGCCAAAGGAGTGTTGTTTTCTGGATGTATACTGGACAGACAAAGCAAATGAGAAGACGACTTTACCTGAGATTCACAATTACATAAACAAAATTTGCAATGTGAAATCTAAAAATATGTGAGAAGAATACAATGTAAATCCACAAGGAGATAGAAAGTGTGGGAAAGGTTTTTGTTGCTGGTGACAAGAAAAGAAACAACACATTGGACTTGGAGGTAAGCAAATGTTTTAAGGTAAATACTTGTTTCTGTAGGGACTCTGATGCTCACATAAGGCTTTACGTACAAGATAGATTCATTTAAAACCTGTTGACTCAACTGAGACTAAATCCCTCATACTTCAGTTTGTATTCACACATTTGTCTCATATTTACTCATTTGAAAAAGCTGATTCTAAAACAAAACCCTGGAAATGTACTTCTAAGAGATTGTTTCAAAACAAACAAGAAAGAGAAAAACATTCAGATTTCAGATATATTTTCATGTGTTCAGGATTTTCTTAAAGGATTATTGTCTGCTTTATTCCTCCCCACACCTGTTTATTTGGCAACCATGAGCAAATACAGTGTGCAGTCAATCCTGCTTCTTGTACATATGCATGTAGTCATATTCTGATAAACTGGACTGGTTGCCTTTGTAGCAAAATAAGACTATATAAAATGGTTTTTAAATTTTACTTCAGAGACCTAATATGTAAATAGGGTGTGAAACAAAAACTCTTTTGGTTTATAAGAAATAGAGTCAGTCTTGGCTTTCTTGCATATCCTTAACTGAAATGAAGCTGAGACCATCAAAGTAAGAAATTTCAGCTTCAGCAGAAAACTTTGATGAGATCAGATTTTTTAGTGTCCTTGAAACATAATTATTTAGAATTGTACCAAGTTCAATGAACATCTGAATTAACTTCTTGTCATTCATGGTGGTATCTGAATTTTTGTTTCAAGTCATTGTGACAACAATTTACAGAAATGTGTTTTAAGCACATGGATCATCTCACTAACTTCAAGATGGCTATTCGTGTGATTAAGTTGTTCCACACTGAGTCCTTAGGTGGAAAAATAAGAAGATAATATCTTATTTTAAGAAAGGTTAGAAAAAACTCCACCCCTCAAAACCTCAAATTAAAAACATAAAAATGTTCTTCACAAAAAGCAAAATTACAAATCTACATTGCTTCACTGTGTCTTGGTATAGAAGCTCCATCCAAAACTTACTGATATGATTTGGAAACATTTTCATTTACTTCAATATAATTTTGAATTAGGCCCATATTGCTGAACCATGTAAACAATTTCTCTACCTATGAACTGCTTCACCACTTAATTACAGCTACGTTAACTCCTTTGATTTATATAGTTTCTCCCAACTTATACCAGCAGATGTCAAGAGTCAATGTCCCATGTTACTGCTCTTTCAGTCTGTGTGTCCTGGTTAAGTATAAGTACAACGAAAAATCAACCATAACTTAAAACCCATAGACATTACAAAGGTTATCATAGACTTAAGGAGCAGTAGAATCTACAGATTGCGCTCTATCTTCTGTTAAAGACAGACTGGTTTTGATCTCTTCTAATGAAATTACATTTATCATTCTTGGGTCACCTTTTCTTGCCATCCTCTGCTACAGTACCATCATCTGCACAGCTGATGTCACTGAATTTGAATTATTCTTCAGTCATACTAGCAACTGACTAAGATGAATGAAATCAATATTCTTTTCCTTATAGGTGAAATGAATTTAGTAATGCATGACTGTAGTAGACCTTCCTTTCTTTGTCTAGCTCTACACTACAATCCATCAATGTATTCTGCTTGGCACTTGAATTAACAGATCTTAATTTGTGGGCAACAACTTCTAGCATAATGCAATCTTTCAGTCTTTGATTTTAAGTCTATTCTATAGTCTGGGCATTTTCACCCACTACCAATCTTTGACTGGGATATCAAAATATAGAATAAAAAAAGATACATCCTAACAGTGCATCACCTGCAGTTCTAATGCCTAAACCAGAGTTCTTTTGATTATTTTTCAAGAAAGATCATCTTTAGTTAATTGGGATTCAAGTTCATGCAAAATATTTTCATAGAATTTTGTTTGTACTGAAGGAAAACACCAGTGCTTTTTTCTGGCTGACAAGATGCCAGCTGGAGCAAACTAATGAGCCCCAAAAAGAGAACATTTGTACAGCTGGAGTCTGAATGTTATCAAGCTGCTTGTTTTTGATTGACACTATAACAGCCATGGTAGTGGAAGGTGATCAATAATACTCCCTCTGTGACAATGTAAATACTATCATCCAAGAGTGATTGGCGAACAACAACATTCAGAGGTTCAGCTTAATTTGGGTAAGCATCCAAGACTTCAGATCTTTGTTCTAATTGCCTAACCCATCACGGTCTCCAAATGTCAGTCGAAAATAGGTTGATCAGTGGCTCGCTTAGAGTATTCAGGATTGCTCTGGTATTTGGTATCAGCCCCAGGCAGGAAGTATGATAATGAACAAGAACAGTTTTTGAAATCAGCAGCTCTTAAGCTTTTAAAAGATTCACTTCGGAAAAGGAGTTTAACTCCTGCTATTTACTTTGAGCTAGATCATTCTTCTACATCAGCTTCAATTTGTTGTGTATTTAATACGCAGAACAGCTAGTGGTTTTATTCATGTTAATATATGCAGCCATGTACACAACACATTATTAAAAAATTTTATAAGACATGTCTACATGATCTTAATCCAACTCCATTGCAGACAGACTTCCCTGGAAATAAGTAAAATAGAGACCTATCTGAGCGCAGTGGACAATGGTTTGTCACTACGGCCAAAAGTGTGTTTGTTTCCAGTCAATGCAGGAGTACACCTGCAGTGAGATGCTTCAAAAAGAAAAAAAAAATACCAGCACTTGCAAGAATGTGAAGTAACTTGAAGAGGCGATAGGAGCAGTTAAGACAGAAAGATGGGTGCATCAACGGTGCAGGAGATAAGTAAGGTTATAGGTATGAAGGTATGAAGGCTATAGGTATAGACTATGAAGGGCTGTAAGCAATGTTTTTGTGTATTTTTGCTAGGTAGTAGGAGTGCAGTGCCCAGAGCTAAAGCAATAACGTTCAATAGTTTGGAGAAGTGAGGTTTTTTTCATTTTTTATTGTGCTTTTGGAGTATTTAATGCCTCGCTAGACCTAAAAAACCCTAGGGTCCCATGCTCATTTCAATTCAATTAAGATATACAGGCTGTGCAAAATATACATCGATAGGGAGCCACATTTTCAGAAATAACTGCTTATCCGTGCACTTTTTAGCTCATTATAACAGACTCATGGAATCCAACTTTAAATAAAGGCTGTTGGTGGACTAAATTACAACACGGTATCATGAGACTTCATGAACTAGATATATTCTATTTTATTAAGCTTTCATCATATATAGTATGAGTCAGCAAAGCATTCAGTCTCTGCTAACCAGAGTCCCAGTACTTACTCTAAATCTTGAAGGCAAATATTTTCCGCCAAGGGCACCCTGTAAATGAACTGTAGGTTTTGGCCCTCTCCCCATTAAAACAGACTTGACAGAGTGTCCGTCTCGCAGACATTTTGGATCTCCTTCCAGAAAGCCTGCCAAGCGCTCAAGGAGACAGCACGACCCTCACTCCCATGCCATACAGCATCGTCTTTTCATGACAATATCTTTCCATGCAAACACACCAATTCCATAAGACTCTCTTCTCAAGACAATAAAGATTTTTTTAAAAATTCTGAATAAATGAACAAGTTATTTCTCTTGTAAAATTACTTACTCTGGTTTCATGCGAAGGCACAGGCTTTGTCCCCAAATCCTCCCACAGCAATGGCACCAACACTCCGCCTCTTTCCCTGCATATGTCCTCGCTGTTGAAGGGGCAGACACACAACATGCAATGGCTGGTTCGGGTTGTAAACATGCTGGTGTATGCCAAAAGGGAAAAAATGCTCCAATTTTGATGATGCTTGTAGGAACTCAGTACTTTTTCAGGTCTCTGTCAGATGCTTGAAATCAGCCAAGATTTGCAAGGTGCAGGGAGGCCTGTCAGGGAATGACAGCATATTTCCTCAGGCAACCAAAAGTAGTTTTGAATGCAGTTTCTAGTCCTTTTCCCCAGTTGTTTCTTCTCCAGCAACAAGAGGGCCTTAGCAGCTATCAACACCACAAATAACACTCGTGATGTGCAGGTCAGGGAGCCCTGTTGCCCTTCTGCCAAAATGGACTAACACCCTTCTAATCTGCAGAGAGAGCCTCTGTCAGCGCTCATACTGTAACAGGCTAGAGGAAAGAATCACAGCCTGGGGAAACATCTTTGATCATTACATTCATTTCCTCCTCCTAGGTCCTTATCATTTAGGCAAGGAAGGTGCCTCCTGGTGCACCTGGGATGGCAGTCCCTGAGAGCTGCCGGGCTGAGGCTGTGTGGAGGCAGTGTGCCTGCCCCCAGCATAGCTGAGGCCACTGAGGCGGGGAGAAGGTGCTAGAAGGGGGCAGAAGGCGCTGAGTGGCTATTTCAGGAGGGGTAGGAGAAGCCCTTCTCCTGGAGGGGGGACCTGTTTGCAGGTCCTAGAGCTGCTCAAGTGGAGGTAAGGCAGGGTGAGCAGGCTAGGTACTGAGGGTGCTTGAGTATTGGGGTGCCTGTGGAAATGCCCCTTTTGGGTTCGCTCTGTCCTGTCTGCGTTGTATCCATATGGCTGTGCTATTGGCTCTAGTAATGCACAGCATTAGGGGTGTAAAGCCTTTCTGTCTTACGGCAGAGAAGCAGGTAGGTCCTCTCATGGGGTGTTAGGCCTGCTTGGGGCTAGTCCACGAGCTGGGCTGTCAGTGTGACCTGGGGCAGTGTTAAAACATCAGTGAGCAGGCAGATGGGTAACTTTGCTGTGTGATTTGGGGGGAGCCCCAGGAGCAGCAAGAAGAGGCAGGGCCCCCTCATGCGCTGAGACCAGCCTAGCAGGAGCAGGTGCAGGTGCACGGCCTGGACTTCTGGTCAGCCTGCGCGCCTCACGGGCCTGAGGGGCTGTGTGGGGTCTGGTGGGGAGCTTTGAAAAAAAGCCTCCCTGAAGAAAAGGTGTGAAAAAGGCAGCAAAGTGGCTTACTGAGGGGAAACAGCAGTTTGAGGGAGCTGCCAGGCTGGCCTGGGTCCCTTTCCCAGCTGGTTTGAGTGACTGTATCTCAAATTACAGGAGCCCGGCAGGGGAAAGGGGGAGCTCTAGGGGGACAGACCTGCTGCAGCCCGGTGAGTTCCGTGTACCTTTTTTTTTTTTTTTCTTTCCCCTAGAAATCGGATCTGACAGTAAACATGATACAAATATAGCTTGAAAGCATAGTATTCGGACACCTCCAAGACTCAGTTTACTTGTTGCAAATGCACCCAAAATGGTGATAATGAAATGTAATTCCTTTTGATAAAAAAAAAGTAGCTAATAATTCAATGTTGGTGCAATTCTTAAAGGGCCTGAACAAGGGAATGTTTTATGATATTACTTTTAAAAATTTTTTTTTGGAAACATAATGCCAGAGGTGACAGTGGAGATTGCACTTGGCTCAACTTCCTTGAACTGTAGTAACTGTAAAATGTATCTCTCTCTTTCCTGGTATTTCTGTTATAGTAACAACCTTCGTGTTTGTACACATTAGTGTTCTGACAGTGAAGGACTTTGAGACATACCCATTACAAATAATGATGGGACTTGATTCACCTTTGAAATAGATAGGAAAACTGCAGTCAATTTCTTGCAGTATTTTATTATATCGTAAAGTATATGTAAAACTATTTTTAAAATGGCACTGCTCTGAAAGCTGTAGTTATCTTTGCTTTAACTACAGGATAAAAGAATGAAGAACCTTACCCTGTTTTTCTGTTTTGCCTTCTGGAGTCTTTTACATCTCTCTTACAATGCAAGTTGGTACTAGCATGTAGGCAGTTACAGTTAATTCCAGCATTAAAGTGATATGTGCCAACATCAGAGAAATAGCACCCAGAGAATCAGTTGGTACTGTAATATGTAAAACAAGTGTTGAACACACATACATGTGATACTGACAAATCTGCCTTGATTTTCAGCATACACAAAATATGAAGTTCTTTACCACAGAAACTTTCAGAATAGTGGGGCTGGAGACAAGGCCTTGCAATTACTTTCTTCATCACTAAGGGATTTGCAAAAGAATGAAATAGAGGTAGTTTAAAAAAAAGAAAAAGAAAAAATACTTGCAGAAGGGACACTGTTTTCCTCTAAATGTGCTTGCCTGGTATTTCACAGGATTATTCAGAAGTTGGCTGATGTCACAGTTCACATTCTTCTCAGAAATAATCAGTATCAGCTGTTTCTCACAATATATACAAAAATCAATTGAATGTATAAACTAATAATAGGTACTGTGTGGATTAATTTATTAGTGATTCTGAAGTGTTAAAGTGACATATAAGAAACCTGGCATGAAGGTTGAGTGCTGCTTTTAACCATTGAATGTCATTCAGATGTCTTCCAAACAAGACATTAGATGCTGAGGAACAGTATATATTTTAGTCTGTCTACTTACAGTCTCTTTTGCATGTTTCTTTTATTGTAAAATCCTAGTGTTTGCTGGTAACTATGTAGTCGAATGTGACACATGAAGAAACTAAGGGTGCCTTCTGTCTTGCTGGGGAGCTGGGAGAGTTCACTGTACTCCTACCCACCACTGAGAGTACTGCAATTTTGAATTTATGGGCCTATCAGGGGCAGGTTTGAAGGCCATGGTGCCAATGAGTGGTTAGTCTGTGGATGTGCAGAATGCTGGACACAGTGTCCCCAGCTTCCTGGAGTCTTAGAGATGGTCTTTGTTCCCTCTTCTATGGAAGAGCTGGGAGAAACAATCTATGTTGGCATCTTGGTCACTGCAGTTCACAGAATCACAGAATTGTATAGGTTGGAAAAGACCTTTAAGATCATCGAGTCCAACCGTAAACCTAACACTATCAAGACCACTACTATACCATGTCCCTAAGCACCACATCTGCATGTCTTTTAAATACCTCCAGGGATGGTGACTCAACCACTTCCCTGGGCAGCCTGTTCCAATGCTTGATAATCCTTTCAGTGAAGTAAAATTTCCTAATATCCAGTCTAAACCTCCCCTGGCGCAACTTGAGGCCATTCCTCTTGTCCTATCACTTGCTACCTGGGAGAAGAGACTGACCCCCACCTCTCTACACCCTCCTTCCAGGTAGTTGTAGAGAGCAAGAAGGTCTCCCCTGAGCCTCCTTTTCTCCAGGCTAAACAACCCCAGTTCCCTCAGCCGCTCCTCATAACACTTGAGACTCTAAACCCTTCACCAGCTTTGTTGCCCTTCTCTGGGCACGCTCCAGCACCTCAATGTCTCTCTTGTAGTGGGGGGCCCAAAACTGAACACAGTATTCGAGGTGCGGCCTCACCAGTGCCAAGTACAGGGGCACGGTCACTTCCCTGGTGCTGCTGGCCACGCTATTTTTGATACAAGTCAGGATGCCATTGGCTTTCTTGGCCACCTGGGCACACTGCTGGCTCATATTCAGATGGCTGTCAACCAATACCCCCAGGTCCCTCTCTGCTGGGCAGCTTTCCAGCCACTCTTCCCCAAGCCTGTAGTGTTGCATGGGGTTGTTGTGGCCCAAGTGCAGGACCCAGCTCTTAGCCTTGTTGAACCTCATACAATTGACCTCGGCCTATCGATCCAGCCTGTCCAGATCCCTCTGTAGAGCCTTCCTGCCCTCAAGCAGATCCACACTTCTGCACAACTTGCAGTCATCTGCAAACTTACTGAGGGTGCACTCGATCCCCTCATCCAGATCATTGATAATGATACTAAACAGAACCGGCCCCAACACAGAGCCCTGGGCGACACCACTTGTGACCGGCCGCCCACTGGAGTAAACTCCATTCACCACCACTCTTTGGGCCCAGCCACCCAGCCAGTTCTTTACCCAGCAAAGAGTACACCCGTCCAAGCCAGGAGTTAACTGAACATGGATTGAGTTCAGAACTCTTTTTCTCCTACACCTAATCGGTATCAATTGATGTGAATACAGTGAGCGCTGAATTTCAGTGACTGAGAGTCTAGCATGTGTATGGTTCTGCTCTTGGACAGCTGAGAGCAATAATCTCTTGTGTTGTCCCAGTATGAGGTGTCCCTAGTCTCATCTAGAGATACCTTGAATGAAGAAAAGTGGTGGGGCTTTTTCTTGGTGGTGACTGGTTGTTGTCTTAGCTCACCTTAAGAAAGCAAGTGGGGGAAGAAAATCTGGTTGGGTTTCTGTGTCTCACACTTGCATCACATCTCCCAAATTGTCCTCAGAAATTTGAGTTATTTGCTGAAACTCACCTGCCACCTGAATGAAATTATAGTTGTGGTAGAAAGTTGGTAAAATACATATGGGAGTTAAATGGGAAAATTAGGGAAGATAAGGTTAGTGGTGAATAAATTTAACAGCAGAACCAAAATATCCAATTCAAAGCCTTTCAGAGTTTTTCTTTGCTTCTTAATTTGTAAAGAAAGGGAACAAGACCATTTCTTTCTTTTGAAGGTCACCTTTAAAGGTGATATATAGTTTATGGTATGACTAACTTCTGAAGAGATATGGGGCAAAGAGAGCCCCTGAGATTATCAAGACCATTGAAAGCTTGATGATAGTGGCACCAAATTAGAGACAGGCACCTTGTATCTCAGGCAGTCCTAGGGGGAAAAGAAAGGAGTGTTGTTTATCTGAAGTAGTAAAAATGTCTTCAAGTATGGTAGTGAGTGGTGTATAACTTTTTCATTATCCTGTCACACTCAGAACTTCTGCTTTGCAAAACCTCAGAGTTAAGAGCAAAACAAATTTATTGCAGTGTACCTGTCCTTTCAGGTGGGTTTTTTTTGCCACTTTTCCTATCTAGATTTCAGACTTGGTATTAATCATTTCCCATCTCATTCTTGAGATGAGATGAAATAACAAGGGACTGCAATGCTAAATTCATATCAAAGGAAGCTACTGCGTTCCTTTTTTTTGGTTGCAAATCTAAAATGATGAGATCAAAAAGCTATTTATTCTATGTTAATTTCAGTGTCACTTTTGAGGAGAGGATATTCTCTAGTTACAAAACTTGTCTGTGCATTAAATAGTTTCTGTGGCACTTTGAATATGGTGAAAAACCTTTTGTTAATTTTTGATGCTCTGCTGAAAGTGAAAAAAACAGATGCAATTTAGGCCTGGAAGACATTTTGCCTTGTTTACATGGATACACATGTTTGTGCATGCTTTTTTTAATCAGAGCTGTAAAAACTTCCTGTCTCCTTTACATGGCCAAATCTTTGTGCTCGTGTGAAATTGGTTCACTTACGTACAAATCCATGTTCAGTTAACCGATTACAATGTATAAGTTCCTGCATGCATGCAGAGGAAATTTAAAAAAAAAATTAAATGGGAAACATAGAAGGCATTCAGACTCATGGTAATGATTGGTGCTGGGCAACTGAAAATACTGCATTTAGATGATTATTTCTGTAGTTTTTTAAAGTTTGAAGGGTTTTCAATAAAACAGAAAGGGTTTTATTTATCTTTCCTACATATCCTCAGTTTTTAAAAGCTGAGATTAAAGGAGTGACCTGAATCAGTGGGATATATCTTCCTGCAGATTCTGCCCTGGAACAATAGCTGTCTAGAGAGGAAGATTGGGGAATCTGCCAGTGTATACAATGGCATGTCACACCACTGCCAAGTAACTCCATACCTTAGACCTCCAGGCAGACCTAACCATGCAGTGTATGTTTGAATACAGGTGGAGGTGTCTTAACTTGTGCAGTCTAACATCTATCGTGTGCTTTTAACCCAGAATATCACTGAAATGTGAAATATGACTAGGACTGTACCCTTCTGAGGGATATGTATAGTACCTCTCCAGTAAGTCTGACTTTTTTTACAACAAATGTACTCATATGAGTTTTCCTTCTCTGTGGACTAAAACCTAGTGTTTTTCATTTTGCAGTGTTTTTTTGAATGTTCATAAAGTATAGAGGAGTAGAAGTAGTAGCAGAAACACAGGCTTCTGACATTTAGTATTCAAATAAGAACAACAGACTCCTAATGCCCAAGGGAAGCTAATATCTGTCCAAGCAGTAATGAGATCATAAGATTGCTGCTTAATTTATAGTTATATTAACTAGGAAGTTACTTCTCAAGTCATAAAGTTTCTGGAGTCTGGGCAGTACTGAAGTTTAACTTTGTTTACATATCAGAAGACAATGACCTCTTGCTATATGAGAGGAAGAGGTAGATTTGAACATCTCTGACAGTCAAAGACCAGAAATCCTGTATATTTGTCATTGTTATTCTAAATCTGTTGTTGTAGGTCCACTTACTTGAATGGGGATGATTTATTGAATTACCCATTTTGGATCATAAGCAAGATTCTGTCATTCAGATGATCACAGCAAAAGGAATGCAGGAGAGGATGAAAACTTTGAAGGTAGAATATTTTTGTTCCTGGCTAGTAGATAACTCTTTCAAACAGGGTGAGAGCTAACACAAAAGGTTTTATGTAGCTGTGTTAAGGAATATACTGTGTCTTTCACAACCCAGTCCTTTTAGCTGTCTTTAGCTGTGATCAAAATCGAGAATCATTAGGGATTTGAAAGTGCATGACTAGAAGTAGATTAGAAAATGCAAAAATACTTCAGCATTTCAGAAACATGTGATGTGAAAGGAAAGCAGTGTGCACAAGCTGTAACTATCAATGCTAGTACACTTACTTCCCTTCCCACTTTTCCTCTGATAACTTACCTAGCAATTACTTGCAAAAAGAGTTCTCGCAGCTAGAGTATTTTGTGTCACAGCAGTTACCACCCTAATGACAAAGCTGAAACCCTGAACTCCATACCAAAGCAATAGTTTTTTCTATGGCCTTATTGTTTGTTTTTTGCATTACCTTAAGAGCTTCAGTCTACATTAGAGGTTGGGGCAGACAGGAAGTTAATAGTTTCACAACATAATGAGCTGAGGTTGATTGATAAGGGTTCAGGAACCTCTTAGGTAAACTGCCCGTCACTGTGCAGCAAGTTGGGCTTGTGGTCTCACTGCTTGTTGTGCTGCAAGATTCCAGTGTGTCATGGGCACACACAGTTGTGACAGTGCAATTTGCAGTTGTGAGACTTCAGCTTAGTTTATGTTCCCACAAAAAATTGTGAGTACCTGTTACAAGCCACTTGTTTCTCAACCACAGGTAGCACTGCATACATGACTCACTTTCCAGGGTCTGTTTGCTTACTGTTAAGCAGCTGATTACGTTCACTGCTTATCTATTGGTTTTCTCCTACTTGCACCATTTGATCAGTCACATCACTGTCATGGTGACAGTCTGGTCTATTCCTTGTGTGTACATTACCATGACTGAACAACAGGTGATTAGCTTGGATATTTTTTTGTTCCAGATGAGAAAGCATATATAGGCTACCTTCCATTCTATTGTCTTCAATGTTACAAGACACATGTAATCTGAAACATGAAGTAGGTAATCAACATGCTTAAGTGATAGCATCTCTTCAGTAAGAGTATTGTCTCCTGAGTTCAGGATAAAAGGAATGTCAACAGGCCTGCAATAATAGGCAAGGTAGGTGAGGAAGAAAATAAATAAGTTAATATCATATAGTGATTATGGTGAGCTAAGGCAGGGAAACAACTCCTTTCAACTGACGCAAGAAATTTGAGATAGCAGAATACCGAACGCTGGGTTTTTTGGGTGCAGGCCAGTATTTCCTGCAAGATTATTTTACTTTCTAATGTGATTACCCTTTCTGTTCAAGGTTTTCCTACCTGCAAAATGTTTGTTTCCTTAGGAAAAAGTAGGTATAACCTTCCCACAAAGAAGCAGCTGAAAGAGGCATTCCTGAGTTATTGGGAATGGAGCAAGAGAGCCATGATTACTTACAAAAAATACTTGCCAAGACCTTGTGGGCCATGCTTCTTCAACCCACAGTGGACTTGAAAGGTATTACAGAATAAACATCTAAAAATGGGTTTATAATGGAAAACTTGACAGACCTAAAAGCAAAGCAGTAAGCAGGTGCCACTATAATTAAGAGCAGTGACCCTTCAAAGAAAAGGGTTGCCAGCAGGTAAATAAACTGTCACTGTGCAACTCACCTCGTTAAACAGGAAAGTTTGGAAAATGATTGGAGAAACAGCATCAATCAGTGTTACCTTAGACATCAGTTATAAGAGACAGCTGCCTGCTGTGGGACAAACATAGTGTATGTACCACTAAAAACAAGGTCTTTGTTCTGTGAGTTGTGCTACAGGTAATCTGAACCCTTGAATTTATATCCTGTTTGCAGTTGTCAGGTTCTTTAATATAATTTTTAATCATGTCATATTTCCCTCCACTCAAATCTTTGATGTATGTAATATACTAGGTCAGGTGGATAGAAATATTCAGATGAGTGAGTTGAGCTTCAGACAGTCTAGTGGATGTGCCAGCATAATTCTGTATGCATGCCCTCCCCTTTTTTTAACTTTACATTTCAATATGTCAGTGTAATTGTGTCTGATCTTGACTTTTTCAAATTCATGTGTTACTTCAGCCAGTTAAAGCTGAGTTGTTTGGTATGGTTTTCAGGTTGTTGGTTTTTTTGTTACAGCACGAGTGTTGTTTCAGGCAGTTTCACAGAAGCGTGGTAAAAATGCTGAATGAACGTGGCTGCTTTGATTGGCAGGGGACACTAAGTCACAGCTGAAGCCTTGCATCATCATTGACTACTAAAGCAATATTGGTTTTAGTGTAGTGAAAGAAAACCCCAAATGGAGTTTGGAATTGTTTTGCTCATTATCAAGCATATCTCATTCTAGAGATTTATTTTGCATATTTTGCCCTGCATGCAAGCTCTTCTATGGGACAGTATGATCTCAGATTTTGTTGCAGGGAAGGTAGTCAGGTTGTCTCAGGCTTTACCTCATGTTACTGGGGTTTTGGGGGGATTTTTTCCAAACAGTCTATGATGTGTATGTCTTGAGAGGGAGTACTCTGCTTTTTTTTATCAGAGATAATGATTTGGACTTGCCAGACACTGGTTTTAAGGCTGATTAAAATTTAAATAAGCTTACAAAGCAATTGAGTTAAAGTGGTACAAAATCCTATGTAATTGCTTTCAGTTAGTTTTTAACCTATCTTGTTCTGCCTTAACTTCAGATTCTAAACCTTAACTATTTCTCTTCTGGGATATAGAGAAGTATAATTGTATACTTAAACTGTGGCATCTAGAAAAAATCAAATATTTTTTCCCACCAGTTTGATACTACTAGATTCTCTATCCATTCATCTTGAACTATTGCCAGAAAAACATGGTGCCAATCAGTTTGAACTCCAAACTAAGGACTGCAGCTTTTGAAGCAGCAGGAATTGTTTTCTTCTGGCAGTCTTTACTTCTAGGTGTGGCACAACTTGCTAGCATTTGCAGACTGGTACTGGCAAAAATGAACATATAGGTGCAGTCTTAATGAAAATTAATCTATAAATTGAGGTGTATTTTTTTGAAATGACTGGTTAATGCCTGTTGTGTGTGTTCATAGTGATCTGAAAGGAGCTTGAAGCTATAAAGCTTACAGCAGCTGTAATTTTGACCACTAAAGAAGCAAAGCATGGCTTCTGAAGGTTTCACTTGCTTAATCTCTTTTTTAACTCCTCACAGATTGCTTGTTTATCAAACTGGCTGCTTTGATAAAGCTGCTTATCTCAGATCAAGAGCACAGTATCTATCAACTTCAATTTATTAAATTCCAGAAATGAGAGTCTATCTGTTTCGTTATCTGGATCTTCTTTAATTTTGGAATAATGGGTTGCATTTAGCAACTACCTTCTTTTTAAACATGACATTCTTTTTTATTCTTCTTGGTTAACCATTTGGTGGTGTTTCCCTTCCCCCAAAAGTCAGTCTAATGCTCTAACAAGTACTGGGCAAAGGGTATCTCTTCCCCTGATCTACTGGCTATGGCCCTCTTAATACAGCCCAGGCTACTGTGAGACATCCTTCTTTGCTTCAGTCCTTCAGTTCCTAGACTATATTGTTGCAAGGAACTCTTCCTTCTCAGATGCATGACTCTGCTTTTGCTTTTGCTGAATTTCACAAGGTCCCTCTTGTCCCATTCCTCAGATTTTTGTAGATATGTCTAAACAGCAGCCCTACCTTCAAGAATGTCAAAGGGTGCCACCAGTTTGGTGTCATCTGCAAACTTGACAGAGCACTATGTCACCTCCTCAGAGTCATTGATAAAGATGTTAAAACACAACAGGTCCCTGTGACATTCAACTTACTGGCCTCGATACAATGTATGAGTAGGTACTATATATTTAGAACAAACACAACATACTTTCTGTGCGTAATGACCACTTGCATAGCTTGAGTAACTCAAGCTGGGTCTTTTACATGACCTGTTAATGGGAAACAAAGATGATACTGATTTGGTAACTTCATTTCCATTGCTTATGGCTTCACTGTGACCCCACTGTATTGTCTTAACACTGTTTATGGTGGTACCACTGGCCCTTTCCCTTACTTCTCAGCCTGTTGGCTGTAGGTTGCTCTGGTTCTGGTTCTGCACTGGTTCTGCAGCTCCTGCAGCTTTGACTAGGAAATTGAAGTGGCAAGCAGAGGCATTGTGGGAAGGGAAACTCATTTATTTCCTAAATGGCTGTCCAGTTACATATGTTAGAAATGGCTTCTGGCTCAGACTTCGCTCTTGGGAAGTATAGCTATTCAGTAAAGAGAGAAATACCTTATGACAGAATCAAGATGTGCTAAAAGAGCAATTGCTGCTTATGGCGTCATGGCTTCATTTGATCTGAGCATTGTTTCAGGCTTTTGACTGGAGATTGAGGCTTTTGGGGTTTTTGGTCTGTTCTGAACACCTAAAATGCCTTTCCTGCAGTATCTCAGGAAAATGCTGTCATTCAAAATAAAGGAGAAGCAGAAAGGTCCTACTACCTCAGATTCAGACTTAATGTTGCAAGAACTCATTTAATGCAAAGAACAGATTCTCTTCCAGTTTTAAAACAAAATTACAGTAGTGTGTAGCTGTTAAAGAGAAGAGAAAAATCAGGGTATTTTTAGTTTCTGATTAGAAACTTATTGTAGGGGTTAGCTGGAATAATGACAGCTCCTTTATTAATGCATGCTGGCTGCATATTATGATAGCAGCATAGAAGAAACTTGCACTTACTTTGTTCTCCTGCCTTGAAAGATATGTGAATGCTTTAACTGAAATATTAAGCTTCTGGAGCTATCTGGTTTAACTAGTTCTAACACTTTCAAATAAGTTTGTTAGGAGGCTACTGAAATAAATGTAGCTGCCTTTCTTCCTCTCATAAGCTTTTTCCTTTGGTAACTTAGCTTGCCTTTTTCACATGAAAGATCATATGATCAAGATCATATGATCTTTATCACATGAAAGATACAAGATCTTAAAGAGACTACTCATTAACCCATATTTTGGAAAGGTATACTGACCTTGCACTTCTTATAGATGTGGGTGGGCAAGGGATGAGTGTGATCATTCATCATCATACATAATACTGGACAAAGTGGAAAGAGCAAAATACAGTATTCGCAAAGAGGGTAAGCCCGTGATTCATGTCTTTATCTTCCAGAGCTGCCTTTCAAGCAGTAGTATGTGATGTGGAGCAGCATATTCTCCATGAAAAGAAATGCAGATACAAACTTTTACCTCTTCCTGATATTGAGGAGCACATTCCCCATTCAGCCATGAAAATTTTACAGTTGTTTCTTCAACCTTTGGAGCTCACTGTCTCTGCCTGAAGCCTCTCTGAATATCTGTGTGCTTCTGACAAGATCTGCTCATAAGCAGTGGAATCCATAAGTGTGCTCTCTTGCCTCCAGCTTGACCTCTGGAAGTATTGCTCAAGGGACTTACAATCTGGTGATCTTTGAGTCCATTGTTAGTGCTTGAAATTGAACATTACTTACCTGTTTAGTTCTTACTGGAAACAACACGAGAAGGTATGCCCTACTAGATTAGAACAATGGTCCTTCAACCTTCAGTGCTGGCATAGGAGATGGTAATTAGGAAGAGCACACAAGTATCTGTTGTCCATTCCCCTCATACTTGCCCAACATCCTGAATGGTTGTATTAGGGATTTGCCTGTTACGCTTAGCATCTGTTTATGGGCATGTTTTACAAGTTCAAAAATAACAGTATTAATATAAATGGTGGGAACAAACCTTATGTTTGTTCAGGCTTCAACATGCAGTTTCTGAAGTGTTCCTAATGCCACAATGTTCCCTCTCTATGAACCAAGCTACTAAGATGACACCACTTTGTTGTAGAAATTTTTTCTCTTTAAAATACTTTAACCCTTTAATTTAATTCAAGCAAATAACATTTGAAATTCTTATGTCACACAGGGTTAATCCATTCTCCACAGTGAAGTGCAAAAATTTCAGAAATAACATACTCTGTTCCACTGCCATCCATATAAAATATTGTTTACACTCCAGGCCTATTGCTTCAGGAAATTATTGATAGGAACAGCTGCTCCTTCACAAGAAAAGTAGAAAAGTCCTTCCTCTCCAACCAGGGGCACTTTTCAGCCACCTTTACTTTATCACCATGACACAGAAGCATGGAAGATTGGATTTCAGACTTTAAATAATAATAATAAAAAATGTGTAGGAAAGAAACTCTCTAAAACTTCACTTGGGAACTTTTGTGAAGCTCTGAGACATCTCCCTGTGCTCAAAAGGATTTGTTCAAAACGAAATGAAATTTGGAGCATAAGATGCACAGTACAATCAGTATTCAACTTCAAATGCACCTCATTGCTACTGAGTTGAACATTATAATTACAATTATAACTCTGCAGTGCTTTATGCATAAATTATTTAAATTAAACCACATAGATTATTCAAATTTTATCTCCAAGAAACACTTCCAAAAGCCTGCTAACACTCATGTTACAACCCATTGCTAACATGCAAAACTATTAAAGGCTTGATTATTTTTTTAAATCTTTTTGGAACTAGACTCTGCACAATGGCTTGACTCATTTCAAGTTGAATGAGTCCTGGGTTAAATGTATTTGGTGGTGCTGGTGTTGTCATTTCAGATCCACCTTTAAGCTCAGTTGAGCAAAAGATTAAGCTGGTACTATTCAGCCTTTCCTTTCCTGGTAAGAAAGTAGCATTCTGTGACTTTTTTGTGCAAAGCAAAAGCCTCTTCAGTAAAAATAAGGAATTCACACTTTTTACCTTGTAAGAGCAGCCCTGCCTGGTGGATTAATTTGAGATGATATTGACAATTATTTGCTTGAGACAATCCTAACAAAAAATAATATTTGCAGGTGAAAAGAGCTTCTTGAGAGAAGGTCTAACCAGGGTGAACCTGATTCCTGCAGGACAACCCTTGTTTTGAGCATTTCTCATGGGTGCTTGGGGAAAGCAATGTGATCTGTTCATTCCTCTGTTGCCAATGCAGGTAAATGAAGCAGGTTAGACCAGCCTGTGATAGATTCCCCAGACTAGCAGAGAATATCCAAAACTAGGGAAGAGTAATGGAAATTCCCCCTTTGCAGCTCCTCATTAGCCTGAAATCAGAGACCTAGTAAAAAACAATCTAGAGTTTCCAAGTACAATATATTTTTTTAATACTTGTTTTTTGATTACTTTTAAAATTAGAAACTTCTTCAAAAGTTCTTCTTTTTAAAGCAGTACTTACCATAGACTATGAAGCAGATAAAAATACCTTTTATTATTAAAATATATTGAATATGTGAATGAATCGCTGTCCTGCACTAGACCCTCTTTCATTTTTATTTTTTCTTCAGGGAAAAGGAGTGGAAATAAGAAAAGCACAACTTTAGTGATCATATTATTCCTTTCCTTTTGTGACTTGAAACAATACAATGAAAGAGTAGAGATACTTACTGCTATGTTACAGTTAAGTGCAACAAAATGCTCAGCCAGACCTAGGGAGTATCTGAATAACCAGGTGCTTGACTCTGATGATTGGCTAAGTTTTCTGAACTGTTCAAACAATCTTCAACCCAGTTTGTATTCCGGCTGTGGGTGCTTATTATCAAAGAAACTCTAAAACCCAAAAATGGGGGGGGGGGGGGAGGGGGGCGGGAAAGACCAGTCAGAAGATGGAATTGAAAAAGTAGGAATAACCATTAAGCCTGATCCAAGAGGACAAGTCCTGTCTTGCCTGACATCCTATTTCAGGGGAACAGTATGCTTGCAGTAAATCCAGTCCTAGTACCTAATAGCTGCAGACCAGCTTACACTTGGAAGTGATAAATGAATACACTCAGACAAAACTGAAAGCCAAATGATCAGCTTTATTTTAGTGTCTCCTAACAGTGGTGGGCTTGTGAACTCTGTGCTGGATGGCAGTACATCTTGTGCTCTGGGCTATGCTGTGTTCCAAAATGCTCTGTGGGTCCCTCATGGGAGGAAGTTTCTTGTGGCCCTGCCAGGTGCTGTATGGTGGCAGTCCTGTGTTTAGGCACCACAAAATGATGCTTTCCCCATACTGCGATAGAAGGTAAAGCAGTGGTAGGGTATGGAATTATTTAAGTGCACTGAAGATGTTTCTGAAGGTCCTGGGACAGCATACTGAGTGTTTTACAAACACAGAAAAAAAGATGTGCCTCTTCCAAAGGGTTTAAAAAAAAAAAAAATCACATAGGAGACAAGTGAGATCAGATGTATTCAAGCCAGACAGGGGACTTGAAGAGAAGGATGAGTAATCACAGGCAGCATGTTATCTATCCTCTTCAGAGTTGTCAAGTGTAAGCTTGCATTTGTTGGCACCAGATACAGAAGTCATGCCAGAAAGTGACAGGACTTCAGGGCTGTTTTTTTCCTGTAGAGATGGGGAAAGAGAAGAGAAAGAACAAAAATGCTGTATTTTTGGTGTGAGTGGTTTCAGCACATTAGAGTCCCAGAGCAAAAATGAAAATGGAAAACAATGTAGAATTTCTACTGTTAGAAAGCATGATTATTTTCCCCACATGGTGTTCCCAGGTGTCTTATACACATACACTACCTGTATATAAGTTCACATTATGATAGTGAGGTCAGCTTACTTCCAGAACTTAGTAACTGGTTTCTGTGGAGAAAGATTCTCAAGATTTTTATGTTGAAAGTTGATGAGTCACAGCACCTTTCAAGACAGTCTTACTACCTCCTGAAGAGAAAGAAAAGTAAATCTTGGTCTTGTAATTTGTCTGCATTATATCACTGCCTGTTATGGTATAAGAATAATCAGTATCCCTTAAAATGGGAATTGAACATTCATATTTTTTGAGGAGTCATAAACTGTCAAGATAGGCCAGTTATACAAAGCTGTCTAATGCTTGGCGACCCAAATTCATCTGAATGGCTTGCATTTTAGTACAGCCAAATAAAGGTGCTATATCTCAGTATGAAAAATGTAGGTCATCCTTAGTGACAAGAGGATGTATCTGGGAGGTAGTGACTCCGCAAAGCACAGTGGGCAACCAGTTGAGGGACAGTTCTGTTGAGAGGCTGTGGGCTAAGGTGTGACCTGGGCTGTGTGAGTAGAGAAGAGGCTGGTGTCTTCTAGAGTACATTTAACTCAAACAGAAGCAATGACCTTCCTACAGGAATGCTGGGTGAGTTTGGTGCTTGTGCTGTGCAGCAGATGGAGAATTGCAATGGTAACTTCTCCCCTTAAAACTTATGACTATTAAAACTCAAAAGCTGTAGAGTCTTGAGAATATTAGCCTCAGAGGCTATTGATATTTGAATTGGTAAATGTATCATACTTTAAGTCTGGATGCTGTATTAACCTGTTATTTGACCTCAGATATTGTCACTATTATGTATATATTAATGTGTGTAGCAGCAGGTGCACTCTAAAATAAATATTGTTAAACAGTACTGTAATATATGACCTGAGTATAATCACTGAGGCAAATTACTAGTTTGAAATTCTGGCATCTCTGCAGCAATAATTTCTGTGCAAAATACTGGTTGTTACCACACCAGCTGTGATATAGATAGGATTAGAGCAGTGCAATCTTTATCAATGCAAATCTTTAACTACTGGGATGTGATTTTCCACCCTCACCCTCTATGGGCAGTCACTCTTAAATCTTTGTTTCAGCATTGTGGGGGGGTGTTGTGTGCTTGGGAGGGGGGCTGTTATTTTCCCTGCCAGCTCTTCATTGTGGGGAGGCATAGGCATATTGCAAAATGATTGAGGTATGCAAAGGAAGGTGTCCTCCATGACTAGCAGTGCTGTAAAGGGACATGCCATTCCTTGCCAATATAAGCTTTAAGACTGATAACACATAATGGTAATATCAGTAACCAAGTATTTGGCATCAAATATATAATAACAAATAGCTGCAAACATCTGCAGACAAATAGGTTAGAACACCTGTAGCAAACCATAATATTTGTATTTTCAGCAGAAATAAGAAAATATATTAATAATCTGGTTCTGGGAGCAAATTCAGTAGAGGCTTTAACTCTTCTCTCTGCCAGTAACTCTTCTACTCAGCAGTCTACTTTGGTCCAGTAAAATCACCTAACCAATGTTTAATGTTATGAATGTTCTTAAATCTGTTACTGGCCATAGACAGTATTAAAATGAACCACTGAATTGTAGTGTGCAAGAACCTGGTTCGCAATGTACAGAAGACTCTGTTTTAATCCTCTTATTCTTAGACATCTTAATTCTGAATTTCTCAATGTCATTTAAGGTTTTCACTTGGTATAGTTCTGTTTCCTGAAAAATCAGTGGGAAGTAGACTTAAGCCAACACAGAATGTGTCTGAAAATCTCATACTTAAAGTCTAAGTATTTTTTTCATATTAGAGTGACAATTTACTGCTGTAGAAAATGTAATGAAGAAGGGTATGCTTTTTAAAGTGTCATCTTTTCTGCACAGATAACTGACACAATTTTGCAGACATGGTTATTTGGAGGAGAAATTAGTATTTCTATGACACTTAGATACCTGATGAGAAAGAAAAATAGACCTGTTCCAAGTTGCTGAAACTGTGGAAGACGACTGAAGATCTAAAATTCCTCTTGGGCTTTGTATCTCTTAAATGATAAATGCAAGGAAAAATTTTCAACTTTGTATCCTTCATCACAAACCAAGTATTAAGTAAGTTAGCTATGCGCTTGTAGTAACTCAGTAACAATGATACATGGCTTGAGTGTCCATATAGAGTTAAAAGATGCATAAGAATCATTTTGGCTTCCTTGTGTAGGCTACTCAAAACTTTCATCTTTACATGATCAAGTAAGCAGGGCTGTATGGGGCAACTTTCCTCAAAGCAAATGGGCATAGAGTTAACCTCATGATACACAGCTGCTGAAGACCAACAGCAAGGTATTCCTTTCTTCCTGCAGTGATGGAAATCATGATTCTTCTATATGTTATTTCTTGGAGGTAAAGTTATAATACCTCTTTTAGGTATAGTATTTGTAGCACCATGTGATTTAGATCTTGACTTGCAATTTCATCTTTTCAGTTATGGAAAAAGCCACAATAGTTGCTTGGGTTTTTTTGGTTTGTTTGTTTGGGGTTTTTTTGCACCCCACCCCAATCTGGGTGTGTTTGGCACTGATAGGAAAGTTCTAACCTCAATACCCATTTTTAGCTGTGGGATGAGTCAAAAGGAGAAACAATATGGAATTCACTAGTGAGTCTCTCTGAAATGCAAAAGACAGCTTGTATATCAAGTCAGACCAATTCAGTGGATAAACAGGAATGTTCAGTTGTTTCTAAATAAAAGTTCAAAGAAGAATAACAAATATCTTATTTTCTCCCCCCCCCCGAAATTTCCTTAAACCTATGTTTAAGTTTGTCTAAGACTATTTCCCTTTTTGACGTGCTGTTTTACAGTTAAAAATACTTCAACAAATCAGAACTAAACCTTAATGTTGCATGCAAATTCTAAACTCATCAGCTTTAGTTGTATAATAAAATCATGTCCGAGCACAGTGTGACATGCTAAAGATGGTGTTATTTCAAACCCCTGTGGTTTATAGCCCACAATTCCATTATGATTTATCCAAAGCTCCCTTTAAGATTCCCCATGTTATCACTGAAAATATTTTTGTTGTCTTTAATCTGACGGAACTGTGGTAGACTGTAGGTTGAATGTGTTATTAAACAGGCTACAATTAAATATATGTTTCAAAGGCATAGTTCGGTACTTTTTACACAGAATTGAATACAAGTATTCCATGAATTAATCCTGTTTAGTAGTGTAGCTCTCATAGTTCAACTGTAGCAGGACATCAGTGTCCTGTTGCAGAGCTGAGAAAAGTTAGTTGACTCAGACATAATGCTTCATTTATTTTTTTCTGTGCATAGTGTACAGAGTATTTGTATCTAGCACTGTATGTGTATAGTTAAAAAAGTCTTGTGATGGCACTCGCACTTAAATAGAATCTTCTCATAGCAGGAGTTGCCCACTGCCCTAACATAAAGGCAAATCTTCATACACAACAAAATTAGGATTTAATAAGGAAAACTAGTGCTGTTTCCAAAACAATCTAAAGTTGATCAAAACAAGATTAAATCTTACTGATTCCTCTTTCCAATAAATCTGTGCCTATCTCATTTGTAGCATGAATTGTTCATAAATGCAAATGGTTATAAACACTTTTTTCAGAAAAGAAGCAGTTTACCTAAACAGCAGCTTCTGTTCATTATTCTTGGTTACCTGCCTGATAAAGTCCCACACATACATCATGAAAAGCTTTTGGAGAGGTTTTCTGTTGGTCTAATATGTTCCTGTACTACCAGACAATCAGCCAACCCGTAAAATGCAAATAACAGCTTACAGATATCCCAACAGCCTTTTCTACACTGATAGTGATCTTCAGATATTTTTCAAGGAACTCAAAACTGCTTTGTCCGAACAAGCTGTTTTCTCTAACATCTCTCCTATTTTGCAGAAGCAGCCATGCTTTTTACTATTAATTCTGAATGTGCTTTTTTTACTAAAAGCATTTCCCACTGCTGACCTTTATTTTACTACTCATGTACTACTTTCACATTTTAATATGATGACCTGTAATGATAATGTTGAACAATGGAACCACTTCCTAAAGCAACTTCCTTTTGAAGGATTTTAGTTTTTATATTGATGAACTAAATGCTTAAAAGATGGAAAATAAAATTTCTTGGAAAGAATTAATATACACCAGCTTTTCATTATAGGAGAACAGGGAGATTATGGACCAAATATTGTCAGAGATCCCAAAAGCCTGCGCAAAGTAGAGTGACACCTGCCTCCAATGAACAGGCCATTTTTTGATTGGTCTATTCTACTATAGTACAGAATCTTCTCCCTTTCAGTAATAGAAAAAAAAAAAATCCCAATAACACTTACATGTAGGAGTACATATTTTAGAGAGATTTGTAACTTGCCATGGCCATATACTGTTAATTTTTCTTCCAGCCACATTAGTAATCCATAATTGAGTCAGATTTATGAATACATGTTGCCTTTTTTATTTTCAGTCATCAAGCTTCAGGGAAGCTGTTAAAGGAAGCCTGAATTTGTTTCACTGTATGACTGGACTGTAGCTTTCTGAGTGATGTGTTTTATTATGGGCTTATACTAATGACCTGCAGGCTGGAGTCTTTAAGTCTGTAAGTAAAGTGTATCTGCATCCCTAGGAGTTATCAGTTAGGGAATAGATGTTCATCTGACAAAACGGTGGTGCAGATGACTTGTGTGGATACCAGTTTTCTGGAACTTCCCCTAAGGTGAATGAAGAAGATGGAGTAATGTTATTTCTCCAGAAAGAAGGAAGAAAAAGCTATCATACCAGCAGAAGGTTTAAACACAGATCAAGAGAGAAGCACAGAAGTGGTGGGGTTTGCTATTATGCAGACTTTGTGGTTGCAGGACCTGCCAAGATCAAAGGAAGTTATCACAAAGGAAAGATAGTAGGAAGCACATGAGTCAGAAGAGGCTGTGAGCTAGAAGAGGAGGACTGTTAAGATCTTAAATATGTCTTGGAGTGGCAAGGAAAGGCATGATACAATCTCCACTACCCTCTTGTGTTTGCTATCTGAAGTAAAAGAATTAAAGCTTTTGTGGGCCTGGGTAAAGTTGATGTATTGGTTTGCTTCCCAGTATTACTAAGTCACTGTAAACATAGAACTTGTGAAGCTGCATCTCTAAGAAAGGAGTATGTTATGAGCTGTTTGAGGGGGTTTAGGAATTGGTGTTTTTCCTGAAGTACTGCAGCTGCTAAGCTGAACTTTCTCACTGACACAGAGTTGATACTAAGGAAGAGCAAAAAGGACTGGGAAGGTGACTGGAGCCTGCAAAGTCAGTAAAGCTAAAGTCTTACAATATTATATATGGCAGTAGTGTTTCAGTCTAATGTTTCATTCCCCTTTCTCCTTTGAAAAACACAAGATACTTCCTGCTAAAAAAGTGATTATAGACACTTAGTCATGAGCCTGAATCACTGTTTGCCCTGTCTTTTGTGCAGTCCTCAGTGCTGAAAATCAGTGTGCATGTGCATCAGACTATGCTGTCAGTAACAAGACATGATGCATGTCAAAGGCAAACATGGTTCAGTACATACAGCTCACCTTAAATAATTCATATCATAGAATATCTCAAGTTGGAAGGGACCCATAAGGATCATAGAGTCCAACTCCCTGCTCCTTGCAGGACTAGATAATGCTCTGTTATTGGATGGAATTCTGTACATTCCTGGACATGTCTTAGTTATTTCATTACAGTGTGTCCTTTAAGACTTTTTCCTGTTCCATTATTTCTCCAAAATTTCCTCTTAAATGTTTCCAAAACAACAACAAAATAATTAAAGGCTTTTTCTTTCTTGCAAACTCTCTCTTCCCTGGTAAGCTGACAGATTCCTATGCACTGAAAGGAAACAGAAGATTATCTTGTATTTCCTCTGTTTCCTAATATTTGCAGCTGTTTTCCTCCAAAGAGCCAAGACACCTGTCATAACAGAGGAGTGCTTCTTTGAATCAATAAATCAGCAAGAATTATTAATGTACTGAAGGAGGAAGCTGTTTTTTAAGCATTATTTACTGATTTTTATCCAATCTTAATGGAACACATAAGAAAACATTGTTTGCATCTGTGATCTCATTATTTGTCTAGATGAGAATGTAAAGAATGGAACAAGCACTGAAATTAACCAATGGTTTAAAAACAAATATATTCTGTTTGTACTCATTAACATAATGGTGAAACAGTCTTGAAACTGTCTTGCCACTCTATAGTGCAAATTTTCTCACCATTCAAATCAAGCTTGGCTTATAAATTAAGAAATTGGATTAACTGTGACTCATTAAGGAGATAAATAGCATTTAGCATTTGACACTTAATTCAGAGGCTGTCATCACCTGTCCCAGCTTCAGTGTTCATCAGACTGTCCCAAAAGGCTCAGTAAGCTTATCTGGTGTGTAATGTACGTTCTTCTTTCAGAAATCTTCCATCTGACTTAATCTTCAAATAGCACTTATAACCAGTTGTGAACTAGAATTAAAAGTGTGGACAGTCAAATATTGGCATCCAGAGTGTATTCTACACATTTCAATTTGTTTCTCACATTGTTTTAGATTCCTGACCGCTCTCTTCCCACTGCCCTTCCTGCAAACAAATGGACACCAGCAGCCCTTCCCACCTGCACAGCTCTATTAACTGTAAACAGGCTGTGCAGGTTGGAAGAGTTTGCCAGATCATTTCAGTCATTAAGAAAGCAAACAAGCTATAGCACTGAAAATTTGTGGGAAAGCAAGTGTGTTATTTTAATCACCCTTAACATCTTTTTTATTACTATGAAGTATGCAAGTTCCATCTGAGATTAGGGCTCTGTTAATTATTTTAGAGACATGTGAAGGGAGGAAGGGATTCCTTGCCCAAAGAATTTATAACCTAAATAGTTAAAGCAGGAAAAGATTGAAGAAGGAATAGAGCACAGACAACTGAGGTGACTTGTCCAAGATCTCATGGCAAGGCAAGAACTTAAGTCCAGCATCCTGACTTGCAGCTCAAGAACCTATTCTGCTAGACGTGACAGACTATAGAAGTGTTTGGTTTTGCTATACAGAATCCTGGTTTCAGCTTAAAGTGTCCTACTTGACTAATTAAAGTCAGATTGTTTTGGAAAAGTAACATGTACAGCTGCAGTTACTTCAAGTTCTATTGCTTTCCTCTCAGCTATCATGTGTGTCACTAGATCGATCCTGCAAAGACAGCTATAGCTCACATAACTGAAAGAGGTATCCTCAAAGCTGAAAGAGCCATGGGAGTCCTCATTGGGAAAAGCACTATCTGTGGATGGAGCAATCCTGTGAAAGACTGAAAAAAGATTAGCGCCTTGGGCACAAACTAGTAAAGAATTTCATTAAAGCCCTTCACTAGTCCTTTTTTTAGGTCCAAGATAGGCTGTTACATGGAAGGGTGGCAGAAGTATGGCTGCAAGGCACCTGGGCTTTGACTGACAGAGTCTATTCTAAGTTTCAGTGAGGTATTCAATCTGGACTTCAGAGGACTCTTTTCTTGTTGTACTTGTTGTTCTAAGAGTATACCTAGAAGTTTTCTCTTATGTCCAATATGCTGGAGATTAAGTACTATGTCAGTCCTGTCTTCCAACATCCATTCACTTAATTCTAGCATCATTTTCTCTTTATGCTGCTAATATTCTGGCTAATCTATGGTATTCTAATACTTGTGGCTATATCACCTGTATTAAATTAAATTTTTAAATTAAAAAATAGTGCACTTGTTAAAGCTTTAACTTTCTTATCCTCAGTAGGAATTGGTAACAGTGTTATATTCAGGCAAATTACTGAAATTGAAAAAGAACTCGTAAGCATTTTTCAAATTATTACAGGTACATAATAAGCAACTTTTCCCTACTGCTGTTATATGGTGATAGCTCTCTTGTCTCAATTTTTATTTTCCAGTGCTAAATTAATTTAACAGTTAGTTCAGACCTCAGTAATTTACTCACATTAAACGCACAGCTAGGAGAGTTCTGGGGATCTGCAACGAAGAGGTAGAATATGCAGTGCACACTGCTCATAAGAAATTGTTTTTCTTAGCTTTATTGTGTTATTATGGCTGCAAGTAGATGGAAATACACAGAAACATGAAAAAAATTATAACAAATATAAAAAGAGAAGACTAGCGAGTTGGGCATTTTGGTCAGGGTTTTCAGACCCCTGGGATTGGAATGCCTAATTCCTATTAAGTTAGTGGGAATCCACCTCTTTTATATAGTTTTGAAAAACTTAGTCCTTTTATTAATACTTGCCATGAAGTTACACAGCTGACTATTTAGTTTTTCAGTTTGTTTTTTTTCTAGAAAAAATGTGATACAAGGTTTATATTTGAATCATGAGACAGATGAAATCATAGAGTGATCCCCATTGGCTTTACTGGGCTTTGGAATAGACCTTTTCAAATAAGATCAGGGAACTTTACACAGAGGTAGAATAGGATGCACTAGAGCAGTATCAGCAACATGCTGCTGATTTTTATCTTGCTAAAATACAGTAACTTAAAAGATCGGGGATATAGCCTTGCTCAGATCCAAAGCATTTGCTGCAGGTGCTTTTCCTCTTTTTGGTGATTTTTTGTTTGGTTTTTTTTTTTTTTTTGAGTAACTGGATTTGTAATTCAGATGTTTGAGCTACATGTCTGAATTGTAATGAATCCAGCCCTGAGCATGATGGTAATATGATTGAGAAATAAATATACCAGCACAACTTAAATGTTATAACCTCTCACTTTGTTTCTGGGGCAAGAAGAAAGTGGTTTTTTTCCTGGAGTGATTTCTTGTTTGCTCTTCGGGCATACTTTCTTGATGTTGTGGTTTCCGATACTCCAAGAACAAAATGTAGTTTCTAGCAGAATTCTAGTTTGTATTAAGAAAGAACAACAAAGAATACCTTCAAACTCTACTGAAGAGAGTGTATTTCACTCTAAGATGCTTCTGGAAAACCTGATAGCATGTGTTTCCTCAAAGGCAAAAATGCAAATATAGCCATCCAGATGTTAACTCCTGCTTTCTGTGTCTTCCACAACTGGCTTTTCTGGAGCCAGTGCTTATTCTAGCTCTCTGTCAGCCCTGCAAGCCAGAGGTAAGATCTTCTCTCCCTTTTAGCACATTGTTTTATTCTTCTGTTTGTCCCTCCCCCCCCCCCCCCCCCCAGTTTTCTGTTGTCTGACAGGTTTAGTATGCTCCTGCTTCCAGGATTGGGTACAGCATGATCTCTTAAAGTTTGTCAGTGTACCAAATTCATTGGACAAACTGGAGATACCATCCTGATTTCCAACATTTTTTTCGCAGTGAGACCTCAATGATAAAATGGCTTTATGCTATCCCCAGATCTTCTGTGTTTCAGCATGAGGCACTAAAATGCCTTTCTCCATATAATTTGAAGGAGTCCTTGGGCTAAGTGTGCCCTACCCAGAACTCCTTGCAGAATGCCTGTGATCTGCACATGCTCCCAGTCTTATGCCTGTGTTAGTAGAAACCAGATGGTCTATCTAAATTATACTTAATTTATAAATGTTTTGGAAACTTCTTAAGGCTTTTACTGTATATGTATGATTTCAGTTGCATGTAGATACTGCAAAGAGACTGCAGCTGAACATGTTTTATGTAAAAAAAAAAAAAAGCCAAACACAAAATCAACAAAAACTTAAGAGGTTGTATGGCATCCTATATATAGAGAAAGTGACTGTCACATGTTATCATGCTGCTTCAGTGTAGATTTTATTTTTCCCAGCTCTTATCTCTCAATATACATATTTTTTTCCAGGCAAGACTCATTTTTTCCAGGTATTTTTGCAAACTTGGCAGGGGGTGGAGGGACATTTGGGGAAGAGAAGTTTCCAGAGTGTATGATAGGACTGGCAGAATGAGAATGAAAGTCACAGCACCTCAAGAGAAACTGCTGAGCAGAAGAGGGACCAGACAGGCTGGCTTCAGGGATGAGGAATGATGATGCTTGGAACCAGAAAGAGTGGTCTTGTAAGGCAGAAAGCAACTGGTTGACTGAAATCAAGGCTGAAAGCAAGGATGTGCTTGAGAGGACACGCTGGGCAGGGAGGGCTGCTCCCCTCTTATCTAATTCTGTTTTACCTTGTATCTAAAATTGGTTGTGCTACTAGATTTTGTAGTTTTTGCATTTAGCATGTTTGTTAGCTCATTTATTGCTTTATTGTGTGATTCCATCATGTTTTTCCACTAACTAGGTATGCAAGTTTGCATCTTGCCTGTATCTAACATTGATTCCTCAAATGATGAGGAAAATAAGCCTTTTAGAAATCTCCCCCTGCAAGGCAGTGAGGAAGAGTCTTCCAAAAGGAGAGAATTATTTCAGATGCAGCTGGTGAAGTGTAGGCTTTTAAATCTGAAAACATGGATGAAATGTAAAGAGGCAGACAAATAATTATTCCAGAGAAAAAGGAAATTCCTTCCTGTTCCCTCCTGTGGGAGACATCTTTGAAGCTTCTCAATGTGAACTCATAGAAACAGTTTCTTGTTTAATTTTTTTTATTAAGGAGGATTTTACATGAATCACATGTGATTCCAGGAACTGATTGTAAGGTAGTTACCCTTAGCAACCTGTCACTTCCCTTGGATCACCAAATAATGACCCCAGTGTAGGTAGCAGGTGTTCTCCATAATAACTGCAGGGAAGCAGAGAGAATACTACAGTAATATTATGCATTTATCTAAATTGGAAACAGCTCATTTTCTTAAGGAAAATACTTCTACTTTTTGCTTTACAACCTTGTGTTTCTATGCCCTGCAGTTCAGAAACTCTATTTCAAAGTAAGTAGAGTAGGGGAAAAAAAAATCACAAGAAATCAGTCAAAAAAAAACCCCAAAAAACAAACCCCAGTGAAAAAAGGCAAGAATCACTATAAAACTCAGTGCTTTGTGGCTACGGTATATATCAGTGAATGGACTGGTTATGTGAAAAAGGTTTGGGATTTTTTTATAGCTAAACATAAATACTTCTTATTTGTGATTCAGACAAAATTAGTATTTTTTCCAGGAGAAACTCGTTTTGTTTCAGATTGCCTTGCCAGTGGAAAGAAGAGAAAGCAAACACTTTTGGATTCCGAATAAGGGATTTAGAAATCTCTTGATGCTTAATAATTAATCTGGCCTCTTTTGTGGGATTCTGTATGACTGCTGGTGAAAGAGATGTGGGAGTGGAGAATCTTGCCTCTGACTATCAGATTTCCTGGAAGCCTTCACAAGGCTGAAGATAATAATGGGGAAGGAGCTGGAGGATGTACATGAACTGCTTCATGGATATTCCAAGTCAGATGGACTACTGATTCATTCCTTTTCCTTCTCTGACTCTTTCCTGCTTCAAAGCAAACACGTGAAAGGTCACATGAGAAACTCCTTCCAGGCACACAGGCTAATAGGAGAATCCTTTTTAGTACAGTCCCATAGGAGCCACTCTTGTATGGAGGGAGCCTGAAGGCAAAGAAATTTCTTCCGACCTGCTCTCCCCCAGACAAACTGGCCTCTGGAGCAACTCTGAGATGATTTTTGGGTGTCATTTTTGCCTTCAGTCAGAACAAGTCCTTTGCAATTGAAATGAACAGAAGGAAACCAGAGCATGGGCCCAGAGCTTTGGAGGTCTCAGATCTGTTATTTATCTTCTAGATTTCTAGCCAGGGTTATTTAATTTACCATTTCTGGTTTCAAAGCCTCCTTCCATAAAGAGGTTTCTGCACCATTAATCTGTTACTAGCCTTAAAAGCCTCATATAGATACAGCTTGTCCTTTAATCTAATTAAAGACAGTCACTTAGAGACAACAGTCGCCTTGAGGCCCTCCCCCTGTGTTCAGACATATGTCTGCCCTTCAAGTTGGTCAGATATGAGAAATGTCACTCAACAGGACAAGATGAACATCTAAAATAATATGACTGTGGGGGAGCTTAGATGTCTTCAGCCTAAATATTGGCTAAATAGGTTTCCTCTGAATTCAAGCATTTAATCAAACACAGAATTAACTTGTATTTCAGGTCCAGCTCTGTTAAACCTATCTTTCTGTACTGGTTGTATTTTGTGGGCTCAGTCAGAATGTTTGCACTTTACAGGGTCAACCCTTTGAAAAAAGCCTCCTTTGCAGTTCTCAGTAGGCACCTGCTATTGCTGTCTTTACTCAGGAAAAAAGTTTACTTCTGGGAGAACTGAGTGTTCAGCATCTCTATGGACAAGACCCATAATCTACTTTTAGCAAATTAAAATCTAATACAGTTTGTCTATATTTCATTTATGCCTCAGGACAAATTAATGTTAAAAAAAGCCTTTGAAATGAAAATGGTGAGACCTCAGATTAACCTACTTGTGGTTTTTATTTCAGGTTTCATTTGGGAATTGAATATGGCTGTTAAATTACTGGTAGGTAAAACATCAGTGACAATTTGCTTGCATTTTTCTGCAAATAGATTTTTCACTTGGAAAAGTACAATGGGATTTAGAAAAAGAAATTATGAAAATAACTGTAGCTGGTCTTTTCCTTAAAGTTTTATTTTATGCTCCAAAACTTTATAATTGCTTTATTAACATAACTTAATCCTAGAAATTCATATTAAGAATAGTCAATAATTACTTTATTTAAAGCCATGTAGACTGGGGGCGGGTCACGTTAAGCTTTCTGTGTAGAGTTTGCTGTTCAAATGTGGCAGTCTTCGCTGTGCTGCAAGATGGCTAGAACTTGAAATGAAATTCATTTTTATGTGTGAAGTGTAAGCAGCAAGGCTCAGTAGAAAGAGGGGAAGCAAATATGTTTGTAGATTGACCAGTGTCTCAGTGTGAGGAGATCCTCCCATGCACTTTTCAAAGGTTTTGTCAGCCTAGAGGAATCTTAATGGAGGGCAAAAAGTCCAGCAGATTATGTGGGAGATAATTCACTTCTTTCTGCAGAATACCATCTCATAATAAAGTTCTGCCTCCTTCAGGATCATTACTGAACAGGCTGCTTAGGACATTGTAGCCCACCAGGAGCATTTCCAGTTTCTGCCTCTCCACCACTGGGATGTGGATTTTCAGAAATGCGAGGAGGGGGGACCTCACCATATGTGACCACATGTGTATTTCTCCTGATGAGAAGTAGCTAGCAGTAAAAAAACTTGTTTTCCTTCTAAACTCATCATTGCATTTTCAGGGCTTAAAGAGAAATGTTACTTTCAGCAGTAGCAAACATTTATTCATTGGGTCAGTGTGTATGGTGAAATGAGGGGGGCTGGGCGGGTGTCCCAGTTGTTTTGTTATTTTTGAACTGAGTTACCTTATGTTGGTCTGATTTCTGTAGGCTAAGTAAACCATTCCTGTATGTGACGTCTGACAGCAGAACTGCTGAATGCAGATTGGCTGGCCATGTTTAATCACCTTACAATCAACTTTTGAAGTGGCTAAAAAAAGCAGAATTCTAATAGGGAAAAAACTATAAAAAAATACTTTTTTGTTTTCATTTATTATATTTATAGTTTACATACTTGAAAATTACTTATCTGTAATGCAGAAAAGTGCCTTTGTCATTACCCCATCCTCATCTACCAATAAAATATATACATACATTTTAGTTTATTTAAAATACACATATTGTTCTGCTTTCCGTGGAAAGCTTCCCTGCAGGTATTGGAGTTAAGGTTAGCTTTTCCTTTTTTAATATAACATTAAACCTAACTCTTCTGCAGCTTCTGAGCTCACTGTCATTTCTTTTCACCAATTAAAACTGACTGCTTCAATCTGGAAGGAACAAATACGAAAACCCACTGACAGCCGCAGTAGCAATTTCATTCATGGCATATAAGCCCAGAGGGTCTGTGTCAGGAAGCCAGCAATCTGTTAAATGCTTTATCCGTGTTATGCAAAAAATATTTCTCATTAGTTATCTTTTTTCATGTTTTTGTTTAAAAGAGCCCATTATTTGTGAAGTCTAATTTGACTTGCTACATAGAAATTTATTAGTTGACTAGATACACTATTCTGTCTTGTCTTGGATAGTTACAAGGGTTGTTAGTCCATTTGCTTCAGGGCAAACACAGATCACCTCAGAGGTCAGAAAACAATTGCCTTCCATGGTGAAGCAATACTCAGTGTAATAGTTGGTGTAATAAAAGGGATTAATTTTCCAGTACTTTGTATTGTGGGTAGCCATGGTAGGTTTCTGCACTCTGTCAGTCTCTCTTTACTGAGTAAAAGAAAGTAGTGACTTATGTAAAGGTTTTCCTACAAAGCCTTCAATACTAGCCACCACCAGAATTAAGGTACCAGACTAAATGGACTATTGATCAAATTCAGTGTGATATTGCTGCTTCTGCAACCAATAGCTGCAATTAAAAAATATCCTCTGGGCCTTATCTTCCCTACAGCCTTGCATAATACACAGAGTTCTACTTGCTCAAGGTGTTGCAAGATGCTGTCATCGCACTTCACACTCGTATAAGTCACTTCATGTGGTAGAAGTTACTGAAAATACAGGCATTGTGTCTTTTGATAAGGACTCGACTCTGGAAGCAGCCTGCAAAACATGAGTGTATCATATATGCCGAGTGGATCACTTTTGACCTTTATAATACCATTTACACCAGTGGAAAATGGGTATGAAGCACTGTAAAGTCTCTCTAAATATAAAAGCTCTTGGCTCTTTATCTTTATCTGTACCAATGAGTGATAAGATCACGTGTACAGAGCCAACAAAGCGTGTTTACTGTTTTGTCTCTTCACATACTACAGTTCCACTATTTTAGCATGATTGTACCCTTAGCAGCTTTTCATATAAAGGATATTTTGCAGTTTGGTCATAACAAACTTTTTTTTCTGTAATTCTTGTACAAAGATTTGACTGCTTATATGCAGTATCCATTACAGAAAGATGTACCTCAAGTTTTATACTTGGGCCTGACTCTGAAGATTTTAACTAGGTTGGTCTTGTTCATTCCATTTCTAACATAGAGAAAGGGTTTGGATTGTGAATGTTTGTCACCTGTTTAATGAGTTATAAAGTATTTTGATCTGACACATTATTTTAGCTGGTTCATATTATACATGCAGGGAGAAAAAGTTATCCATAAGTGACTGGCCAGACACAATGCTCAAATATATTGAAAGACTTGACTGCAGTTACCATGTCAAACAGATTCCTGGCTTTGACAACAAGGATGCCAAATAAATGCCAGAACTAACACAAAGGAAGTCAGGATTCCAGGATTCAGTTTTGCCTAGATCAAACATATCAAAGCACTCTAACCATATTTACATGCATAGTTCTTTCTTTTCCACACTGGTTGCCTGTGCAAGAATTGTGTCTTAATGACATGCTCTAATTTGAAGTGGTAGCATTGTGCACAAATATAGAGGTTTGAACTAGATACAGCTTCTCAGCTTTCCTTATCAGGAAAACAGTGGGCAAGATAAAACAAAGGATTGATAACAGATCTAAATTTGCAGGAAAATAATCTACTAAAGGCTAGCTAAAGACTGTAATGTGATGTTTTTACTTAGACAACCCACTTAACAATGTTCTAGACAGAGCTGGAAGATCAAATCTCTTTACTGGAGTAGTAAAAGTCTCATTTACAGAGCAGAGGATACTCCCTCAGAGGAGGAACCTACTGTGACAGTACATAAGGTTTTTTCCCTTACAAATTACTTGGTATAGGGACAGAGAAGTGTAGGTCTGCTTTCCTGCTGTCTGTGCTGAGCTGGAGAAGCATTCCTTTTTTTATAGCTTTACCATTAGTGGGGCAGGGGTGAGGGGGATGGTTTTTTCTCTGTGTGGTAATTAACACAGAATTTTGAATGGCCATAAATAAACTTGAAGAATTTTTGGATGGTTATAAATAATGACCACCTCCTGGCACTTGTGAGCTTGTCAAGCTCACTGTGTTGTAGTCACAGCCTAGACCACATAGTCTTGCCCTGCTTCTATTTCCATAGCTTGGAAAGTTCCTTGCATACAACCTAATCCACTCTGCTTCTAGACACAAGCTGCTGTTTAGATCTCGTTAATTAGCATGCAAGCAGAAAGGAAAGAGAGTGACCTTTCTGTGGCCTAATTCTCCAGCTTCGGTTCAACAAGAGCCAGTGAAGTGCCATGCAATTAATAAGAGTGCAGAAAGAAGTAAAGGTCTCATTTTATGGTCGGAGAGATTAATTTCACAAAGAGGGACTCAGTGTAATTTTAGAAGCAGTTAATATGCATTCTGTAGCACAGGTACTTAATTGAGCCATTCCCTATGTTAGACCAGTACGTTAAGACAAGGATATGTTTAATAACGTTTTCTTTTGCATTGTTTCTGTGTGGTTAGTCGTCAAATCTGAAATGATATCTAGGCCTAACTGGACTTGCACAGCTCCTCAAGGCAGTCATACTTTGAATTGTCCATGTTTGTTTTTTTCTTGTTTAAGAATAGATGAAATGAAGCATTTCTCATCAGTGGTTTGGTAGTAAGGCAAGTCCAAAGGGGAAAACAGCTATAGCGTCCTTATGTTTACTAGCTGAACATGCTATTAGGCAGTATTGATCTATACCTATAATATACAGATATTTAATACTTTCTTGTTGCATATGATACACCTTAATGAGAATGTGAAAATGTCTTTCTCAGGATTGTGTCTTCAAATTAATGATGTCTCTGCTCCCATTCACAAGGAAAGTCAGTAAAATGGACCATTAATATTGAGTCTACAGATATATGCTGTTTAGCTCTGCTTCCTTTTATGAACCAGAATAGGTCAAGAGCTAAACATCCAAGCACATGTTGACAGGATTGGACCATGCAGCATCAATGCCAAAAGAAGTGGATATTTAATTTCCTCTTCTCATTTTAATGGAGTTTTAGGCAATGAGTGTGTAGCAGGAAGCCCTGAAGCTTTGGCTGCTGCTCTTAGTAGTTGGAGATAAAGGCAAAGGAAGAAGCAGAAACAGCAGGGTTGCACCTGTCAGCAATGAAAAAACTATTATTTGAGATGGCCCCTTTTTATTCCAACCAACATAATGGAACAGCAACTCTTGTATTGGAAGATGTAGTTATTAGTGTGAGCCCTTTCAATCCTAAATATTCTGTGGTCCAGCAGGAGTAGTTACCATGAATATGATGCATATGCTTTTAAACTTGTGCCAGCAAAATTTCACTGCTCCAAATGTTCACAGAAGTAAATTCAAAAGAGGTGAAAGCACGGTTGGAGTAAAATCACTCAAAAGTTCAAACATATTTATTGGAAACATATTGGATGACTCATCTGTCTCTGCTGGCAGTACCTCAGGCTCATAATATTTACGGGGACCTATGATACAAGAAACAATTCCCCCCAACACCACCAGTTTCATCTGCAGTTTTGTAGTTATAAAATCTGTTCTAGCAAAGCAGAGCTGATTTGCAAATGCAGTCAGCCCTAACCCAGCGCAGGCTTTATCTGCACATGTGAGTCTCACTGAAAGCGCTGTATAGTTTTAGTGTTCAACTGCCACCAGCTACAAAGAACTGAGCCTCCCATCGTGCAGCTTTGTAGGCCTATAAAACATCTCCAGAGACAGCCTTTCACTTCAGTAACCTAATAAATACTTTTAAGACTGTCTTTATGTCTATATCTACCAATAATGTATAACAGGAAGAAAAAGAAAAAAATACAGCAGACCCCTTTGTCTCTACAGAATTCCAACTAATTCTGGGTTTTGTGGTTTTTTTTTATTAAACTCTTCATAAACTTTGTGCTTGGCCCAGAGGTTCCCTAGAATAACTTTCAGATATAGGTTGGTCAAAGCAGTGATAAACTGGAGTCAGAGGTCAGCAGAATATGTGAATGTTTTATGTCAAAGAGAGGGAAGGGGGGAATGGATGTATTTTTGTGTCTATATAAAACATACATACGGATGCACGCACTTTTGACATGATTTGGTTAGTGTTTAATAAAGTGCGTTACTTTACTGAAATAATTTATAGGTAGCTGAACACAGACGGTTTTGGAGATTGGCCACAACTGGAACCAAAATGTTGGGTGGCATTTGCAAGTCATCTTGTGGTATTGAGGTTTCTCTGAATGTGTCCACCTGATAGGTACTCACATGCTTGGCATTAAGCTACTGCCAAATTTGGAGAAGGGAATATGCCTTTCTCTGAAGCAGCAGAAGGAGGCACCGTGCTTTGGAAATGCTCATTTAACAAATTCTGTCACTTCCCCTCTGCTGCAGGAACTGAAGATGTTAGCAGGGTAGTTCCTTCCTTCCTTTTCCCTCTAGCACATGATAGTCTTGTAGTATTTGTGCTTTGTATCAAAATTTTTATTACTATAGTCTGATGGGAAGTGACTTGTGGTTTATATTATAAGAGGTGGAACATTTGTTTTCTGAACTTTTTTTTTATTCATATACTGCTTGAAATCTGTGTTCTCTGTATCTGTTTAAAGTTACACCTGCAATTAGAGGAGTAAGGTGAAAACTAATAATTAGTCATCTTTTTTAATTTTATGCTCTCCAGTATATATACATTCCAGCAATCATCTGTCATCATTCTAAATGCACTTTCTGTGTAACCAGGCACTTTCTTATCGTGTCATTATACCTTTAGTTTCAATCCTTTTCCACCAGCACAGATCTATGCACACAGAACAATCAGCAGGCTGGGTTAACCTGTGACAAAATCCCTGATATATTTTTTTTTGATCCACATACTCTGCTCCCAACCACTACGTTGTTTGACTACTTAGGTAGTCACAAACATAATTCTCCCCTGTGCTCATGTCATTGCGCTGCAGTGAGAAAGGACAGTCTGTTATTAGCAGTCCTGATGCAGCAGATGAAGCACATAAAAGTGTTTTGAAAAAAACATTTAAAATTATTTCAAAAAGCACATGAGACTGTCACCTGCTTTCGTGTGTTTTGTAAAAAGCAATTCAATAATCTCCCCAAAATCATCTAAATTTGATTCATTCTGTTTTAGCAGCCATATTATTTCTGCTAGCAATTGGAAACTCATCTGTCTGAAAAGCAAGTGTCTAAGGTTTTCTTTTGAGATGTAATATGCCATAATATTTTGAAAAATGAACAAGACATGCCCGATTGGTTAAAAAGTGTGCATTTATGTAAAAATGTTCAGCAGGCTGAGTATTATGTGGGAAATGCCAGCATTCTAAACTTTGATGTAAAGCTAATGTCATGAGACATTTTAATATAGCAATGTATCATGGAATAATGTTTCATTAAGAGAGACATTTGGAAACATTAGGCAAAGTACAGTTATGCAAAATGAAATATTTTACAATGTAGTTTCAACTCAAATATTAATCTCTCAGTACTTTGACAAAATGGTAATCACAGGTGAAGACAAAGCTGCCTACACAACAATCCATAGTTGGTTCCTCTCTTATGTTTGTATATTGCACATTATATCAAGAAAACACTAGAGAGGGGGTTTCGGCTGCAGTGCTGTTTAATGTGGCCAATTTTGAAGTATTTACTTGAATTCCATGAAGAGGTATGGTACTTGATTACTGAAACACAGCATCTATTCTCTTTATGCTATTAAAGAGTTCTCTCTTCTTTTACATTTTCTGTGCTCTGGAAGAAAATATTGCTGTCACTTTCAGTGGCATTTGCCTTTCATCTCACTGCTTTTCAATGGCTTTCAAGTCTTTAAGTGGTATCCAATTTATTTGTATTCCGATGCCACTTCTGTGAAGCATACCTTTCTGTCAGCTGAGTGCAAGCATTAGGTGTTTTGTATTTGGAAGCTACGGTATAAACAAATTGACAATATCAAGCGCAGCCTATCCTCTTGCAAGCAGTTTCCACCCATTTGCTATAGACCATTATTCCTCCAATTCATTCAGCAGAACTGTTTACTTTCATCCAAGTAGGGTTGGGGTTGACTCTCAGTCCCCAGAGCTTGATTTAAAATCCCTTGGATTTGTGTGGAGGCCATATGTTAAACATGAAAGTAAGTCTCTGTATGCCAAAGATACTGGAGGCAATTATTCCCTTCACCATATTTCTTCATGTTTTCTTCCAACATTAAAGGTTTCTTCAGTGTTTACAGTGGTTCTTCTGCTATATCTTGCTGCTGAGTTTGTAGCTGCCCTACTAGGGTCTAAATTTGCCTTCAGGTGAGCTCTTAAAGATGCTAAATTTGTACTAGCACATAAGAGATAAGAATTTATTTTCATACTTGCTTTTCCTTTTTCTACTTATCTCAGCCTTCTGTGGCCTTTAAAATCTACTGTTTATCGAAATAACAGCAGTCAGCAGTAATGTGTCATTTTTAGCACTTGATGTACACTTTTGTTCCACCTTCACCATTTTTGTGGTTGTCAACAGCTTTTTATGTGCATGTTTTCGTATGTGTATTACAATAGAGTAACATGTATGTTTGCAGAATCATAATATTCTGGATAGATTAATCAAAAAGCTTAATTTGGGTCTTTTAAACACATAGGTATGGGTATGTTTTAGAAATAACATAGGAATTACAGTTAAAGATAAGGCAGATGGGAGAAGCACATGGTCTTTTATCTTACAGTCATTTATTTTCCTGTAGGGTGTTTTTTCAATATTTGAAGCTTTAATGGCAGCCATAATAGAGTACAATACTACTATTACAAGAAAGTTGTGTATTTTTAAACATTAGCTTTTTAAAAAAATAATAAATTAATAATACAGTATTTAAAAATTAGTCAAATGGCCCTCTTCAATCTAAAGTCTAGTGCTGTTTAGAATGCAAATTTGGAAACACAATCTTTCTGCTTTCATATTAATTCATTGCCAAACATAATGGAATTGGGACCATTTGGTCAAGACTTTAAATTATAATTTAACATATATATATTTCAGGTTTAGAAGAATAGTAAAATAAGAAAGAACCTTAAAATGTGTTCTCTATAATGTAGTTTGTCAGATTTGTTTTAATAACTACAGCTTTATATTAGTGGGATGTGACTAGGTCCCATGCTTCTAATGTTTGCATGCATATTTACGGACTAGCTAAGTCACAATGTGAATCAATTTTATATAACATTACTATTTTACTAAATTATTCAAATTTGCTGACATTGAAGACCCTGACACACTACAAACAAGCCCTGCCTAATATCACTTCTGAATTGTAATAAAGGATTTCTGTTTTGAAGGGTTATTCTTGTTTATGTATCAATTATAATTGCTATGTTTCCTTTTACAATATTTTAATTTTATTTTTTGACAAAAGCTGCTAGTCTTAGATATCTTCTGAAGAAAAAAAAAGCCACTCACATTTTCTTCTCTGAAGATGTGCTTTTGCTTCATGCTTCATGTTTAAGCAAAGCCATTCAGCGAACCTCAGAGAAAACTAATGATTTTTAGTCAGGGAAACCATAACTGGGACTTGAAGTATGTAAGGGGAAGGGGAGCAAACAGAGAAATGATGTAGTTGCCAGGATACCCAGGATACCTTTAGCCTACCTAACTCAATAGCCAATAAAAAAGATAGATGCCAGAACACTGCAGTCTTCAGTGATGCTGTATTTATCCTGGGAAAGCTTGCTGAGACACCTGGGACTCTCGGTATCCCAGCCAGCTTGTACTTCAGTTACCCCTACGTGTTCTGCAATTGGACCTCTGAAACATTCCAAGCCTGTGTATGTCTTATTGCATAAAGAAAACCCTAGTTTCCAAAAAAACAGTATGTGGAAGTGACTGCTCTTGCAAGATACAGTGCCATGTTTTGACTGATACATCATGGTGCCAAGTGTCTGGGGAGCTCAGGGATTGCCCAGATTTTGTTCATCATTTAGACTTCTCCAAAACTACTGAAGGAGAGAAAGCATAATGAAATGGATCCCTGCATTGCAGTGCAATCGCGGTCAGGCCTGGAAAGCATAAAGTTATGAAGGCAGGCAGTAGACAAACTGTTGGCAAAGTTTACAACTTTCTGCAAGGCATGCTGAAATCAGTTGAAATCTTTCAGTAGACACCGAGGATCTTTGTTTTGACACAAATAAAAGTAAACAAAAATGCTGACTGTCAGAAAGGGAGGAAGAGGGAGTGGAATAAAATGCACCAAGGGAATAAGAATTTTGCCAGTAACTTACAGGTAGCCAAACCAAGCAACATCATCTTCATTAATAATCATAACAGAGATTAAAAGAGATTTCCAGGCTATTTCTCTCCCTCAGCTTTCCTGACAATACCGTAAAATGATAAGTCCTGAGGATTTTTTTATGAAATTAACATAAAATGCATTCTTCTGCCCTATTTCTTAATGCCTTTTTTTTTTAATTGCACTCATGGTAATCATTAGGAGCATAATGACGTCAAGAGAGCATGCCATGCCTCCAGCAGGCACTCGAGCAGATTTATGATGGCAGAAAGCATCCAGTTTCCCTGGTCACCTTTTATAGATTTACATGCTGATTTGATAAGAATGAACAATGAGCTATTTGTCAACTGGTAAAGCAGAGTTTTATGGGGAGATAACCTCTGAATTTTTAGGTTTTGCTTTTAAAGAAGCATACGTTGAAAAACATTTGCTTGCATATATGTAAAGTGAAGGACAGGCAGACTGAAAGGAAGCAGCAAAGATCAGGAAAACTGGGAAGTTTGAAGTTGGAAACTTGACTCACTTTAGGAAGTTGTAAATGCTTGGTAAGGGGTGGGATGATAGTAGGATAGTTATTAATACATCTTTGGCTTACACTACTGATGTTCATGTGAGTACAACAAGAATAGAAGATGCTTCTGTTAGGAATTGACTTCTGATTACTTTTATGTCCAGTTGGCATGAGGGGAAATGCCAGCATTTTGGTCCAGAGCACTGGTCTTATATTTCTGAAAGGACAGAGATCAAGGCTGGCTGCTCAGTTTTCAGTGAGCTAGAGGACTTTAGGCATGTTAAGGTACATTTGAGAGTTTGATAGCAAGTTAAGCTGTCCATATAGACATAGCCACAGCAATTTAAAAATGAAGGCATTATTCTTCCACAGTAATCAATTTAATGAAAAAAATCTGATCGTTCCTGAACTTCTCAGAACGCTTTTGTAGAAATTGGAGTATATGTTCTAGTGCAGTTCAAAGAACCTGAAAGTCTTACTACTTCTTCTTGACTTAGGTGCTAGGTGAAATTAATGAGAAAGATGTGGAAGACACATGAACTGAGGGGAATTTTAAAGTGAAGGGCATGATATCTTTTAAGTGAGCAAAAGAATAGGTGGGCTCATATTAATGTGCCTGGACATTTTCATCCACCATTCATTTTAGTCCCCTGCAGATGGAGTTAGAGTAGACTCAAATTCCTGTGGTATTATCTGAACTTCTGTACAGCTGTACGTCCTATTCCCACATTCTAGCAAGGCTTAGCTGTTCACTTCCCACTCCCAAAAAGACTTGAGCTGTACAAAAGCCTGAAAACTGGGGAGGTCTAGAAATTGAGTTTTGCATTTGTTCACCTCTCCCTTAGGCACTCTATCTATTGCACGTTCAGAACAGGAAATATATAAAATACAGAAACTCATTCCATATTTTTCATTACATGCTACTAGACAAACAGTTATTCTGTATGAGAAGTAGGTCCAGCATGGCCACAGCTAAACATAATTTTGGTGGGCATCCAGTCCTCACAGGAGCAGGTCCTGTACTTGTATTTCTGTCAGTGAGTCAGGCAAGAAATCCAGAACTCTTAAATCCAAACCAGACTCTGTAGATGACTGTCAGAATTTCCCAAGATTAAAACTGTCATCTCTAATTAGATAGACTGATTTTTTTTCTTTACTCATTGCATAAATCTTTACATGTTTTCAAACAAAAATTTGTACATGAACAAGCAAGACCCAAATCTGCATCACTTGGCACATACTAAAAAAGTCAATCAGAAATAGTTAATATTTCCTTGAAAGAGGATTCATTTGATGTCTTTTTGTGCATTTTTACTGTGTGTGGAGTGTTTAATATATTATGACCAAATGCTGAAGTACTGTGCTCACTTTTTTCCTTTTTCCTTAGCAGAGTTCTCACTGATTTCAACAATAGTAATTTCTCAGAACTTGGCCTTAAGTCTAGACACATACCTATCGTTAGAACAGATTGTCTATAGTCTCTCTGGCTCTGATTGTACTCCCTCTGTTGTTCTGTCTTAGCCTCATCACAACTAAGGAGGTTTGGGGGTTTTGTTTTGGTTTTGCATCCAGATCTGACCACAGTGTGTAATGGCTTTAAGCCCTCAACCTTTAGGAAAACTTTAATTGGGAGATTTTTCTTCTTATCTCTAATTTACACCCTAGAGTCTTATTAGGATGGCTTTGTTGATTCTGCTTGTAAACAACATTCTTGTATCTGAGCAGAACTAAGTCGGTTACATTTAACCTCCAACCCCACAAATGTAGCACTGGGCTGCTATTGCCATAAATGAGACTGCCATTAAAAATGAACTCAAAAGATCATTTTGCCACATCTAATGCAAAGGCTTTTTCAGATATAAATGGCTACCTTACTAGGAAAATATATCTTACGACAGTTTCAAGGGTCCTTATTATTTTTTCTCATAGACACATTTAGGCGTACCAGTCATTGGTCATAAAGGGATGCCACTGCAAGAAGCATCTTGCCTGTTAATATTCCATTTTGCAGGTGTGAAACCAAGTTCTCCTTTAAGTGTAAAGGTTATGCTGTCCTCTGCATTGTCCAGCATCCAGACCTTGAATCTGAAGAAGGGGTTTGAAGCTAGGAGAGATGACAGCCTCTACCCCACCCCGCTTCTGCAAATAAGAACCCTCCACTCCCAGTAACTTCCTTGTTCCTTTGACAGGAAGCATTTGTCTTCAAATGGGAAAAGAAAGGCTAGATTTGTTTTCCATTAGCCAGATGTATACAAAGAGGAGACATCCATGCTAAGCCCTATGCTAGCATGTGTGAGGCCTCCAGCAGGGCACAGAAGCGTGGACTTCGTCTCAGGTGCCTGACTAGTTGCATTTACTCCATGGCATTCACAACTGAGCTTAACTGGTTTTATGGGACGTGACCTTGGGGAACTGAGCTTGAGTTCCATCTTGACAGATTAAGCTGTTCATACAGACATCATCACGTTTGCCTTGTGTTAGTTTTTAAATCTGTCTAAAGTGAGTGGAAAGTTATGGTGTTGTACAGACAGGTTATTAGGACGAGTGAACCGAAGCAGCAAGTCAGCTATTCTAACTCTGTCAGCATTGAACTGAGTGAAAACAAGGGTTTATTCCTTTCTTGACCTAAGAATATTCTCTTCTATTTAAATACAAGATGAGAAGGGCACGTTCAGCTAAGGAATCTGTCAGAAAAAAGATCCTTTGTCCTCCATCCTGTATCCTCTTCTGGCAAGCTGCAGTGACCTGTGTGTCTGCAGTGCCTGAAATAAAATTCAGGTAGCATGCTGATAGTTTTGTAAAGGCTGAGGAAAAGAGCTTTGTTTTCCTTATTCATTTCTGTGAAATTTTGTTACATGACCCAACAGCAAATGCAAAAATTTGCATTGCTTTTTTTGAAGAAGTCTCAGTTCCACTGGGCAGAAGTGAGCCTGCATAAGAAATGTAGCCATTGGTATGCAGAGCGTGCTGCTGTGTTAGTGCCTTATTATAGCATCACAGTTGCTTAAAAATGTAAGTGTGATGCTGAATAGAATTCATATCTCGCTGATATGCAGCAAAAGATAAATTTTCCCTTGCCTTGATGAGAACTTAAGAAAAAGCGCATACTGGGAAGGAATAACCTGTTGTAACATGTAAAGAGTTCAAAATGACAAGCTCATTATTAAATGCTCTCTGCATCTAAGGAGATGTTTACGTGTATACACTGTTGTCACATTTCTCCCCCAAAGACAATGTTTACTTGTTTTCTCTCTAATGTTGGGGTAGAATACAGCCAGATGTTGCATGGATTACAAACTGCACCTGACCTGGTAAAGTTCATATACCACCTCAGTACTGTGCTGTGATTCCATATTGTAGGGTTGTGCCTGTAAGCCCTTTTATGGAATTTATTATGCTATCCTGTGGAAAACACCACATCTTAAAATAGTGTTGTGTACATCACCCTTTAGCTTATGCCATGTCCCTTTCTCATGACAAGCAATTTATTTTGAGGTTGAGGTGGCTTGCGTTGGATCCTAGTGACATGTTGTGGTATTATCACATATTAATTACTTTAGATTCAGGCAATCATCTGCAAAGATGCATAAAATAAGAATAAGTAAAATAAAGTGGCAGTTAAGCTCTGACCCACAACTGAGATTTTTTTTTTTTTTTTTGAGAGTCACTGTAATGTAGGAATGCTTTTAGCTTTTGACTAAAGCAAAAGATAACCAAGAAAACTTTTCTTTTCTTCTGGACACATAAAAAATTATAAATACCAAAATAGTGAGATCTGGATTATTCTCAGAACTCCTACAATCTGTCGCCAAAATCAAAACCCAACAATCCCAAAACACCTTCTCTTATAGGTGAAGAAATCTGCCTACTTCGGCAGATAAAGTGTAAATAACAGCACAGAGAAAGTGCTGAGATGCATAAATAGCTGGAATGTGAATGCTGTAGAACCTTGTTTTCAAGCAAGAATGTGAGTTGGTGCTATAATACTTTTTGCTGTTACAGCATCTTCTAAGATTTTCAGTGAATTTTACAAATGTTATTTAAGTAAGAAATAAATCATGATCCTTTGGGAGAGCATATGAATTTTGTTACACCTTTGATTATAAATAGAAAAACAGTCTCTTTGGTCCCTGGGGATGACCAGCAGATGCTCAGCCTCTCCCAGGATCTGACATAGTAACATTCCTAGCAGTAACTTTAATAACACCTTATCTGAACTTCTATCAGTAGCTAACAGACTACTACTTCGCACTCTCTAAGACACAAAAATCTTTCATTCACCCTCATTTCCTGCTATCCCAAGCCCACTTCCATGTGCCCCCCAATACTATATACTAGGAGCCTCCAAGAAAAACAGATTTCTGGGACAGGAGTCAGTAAAGCTTCTGAAAGTTTGAAATGTATGCTTCTTGAGCCCATACAGAGTTACAGGGTCTCTTCTGGCCTCTTACAGATCTTTGATAATGAGCTGATTTGCAGATGGAGTCTCCAAGTATGGTTTATAGAAGGAGAACATCTATCCAGCTATCTAAAAGGAAGAATATTTTAGCAGCTGGGAAAACTTGCAGCACTTTGCTAAGCAGAGGTAACCTTAGGAAGCGCAGTGTCCATATGCCTACTACTAAGAGTTCAATAAAACTCTGATCTGGCAAATGTGTAACCCGAGAAATAAGAAAAAAAAAAAAAGTAGCCACATGATTTCTACCTAAAGTGATCAGTTCCATCTTTTAGTGTTAGAAGCTTTTTTTGTAGTTCTGTATTCTTACACATACAGTTACATTTTAAGCTTTCATCTCCATCTGACTTCGGACTCCTGCTGCCAATTTTTCAGTTAGTTTACCAAGGCTGTATGCTAAGAATAATGATAAATTCAGTAAGTATTATAGAAAAGGAAAAGCTTAATGATATTGCATATCCCATAAATCTTTTTATTTTAGAGTGACTTTCTCTTAATCATAATTTGGAAATTAAAATCCTTCACAGGACTGTGAAAGCAGGAAACTTAATAAATTAATTTCAGTAGATACATGAAATATGGTCATCCACTTTTTAAAACTGGAAATCAGTAGTCCTCTTCAGGCTGCAGATCTTGCACCAATAATTAATTCATGTCAGAAAGGGCAAATGTTTAAGAAAAGCCTTAATATTTTTAATCTGATTAATTTCCTATATGCGTAAAGACTTCCCATCAATGTGATGACTTCCTATCGATGTTGCCATGTACCTGTTTTCTTCATACTTATTAGAACCAGTATTTACAAGTAAGTGAAAATAGTAAGAGATGGCAGGAGTGTATCTCCAAAACCAAAAACCAAGAAAAGCAAATCCCCTTCACAGATAGTTCAGACTTTTAGTTTGAGATACTCGCTGCGCAGTTACAAATGGCTGTTTGTACATGTTTCTTGTATGCTGCAAACATTCATAGATCCTTTGTGGAAAAAAGAAAAAAAAAGTTTAATGTGATGAGTAAAATGAAAAAATCAAATTGAACATGCACGTAACAACAGAACATGTGTGTATCATTATGTATAGATCATAGCTGATTCTAGCTTGGTGAGAAGAGGAGAAAGCAAGCCAAATTCAACCTGGAGGCAAGAAATAAACATTTACCTCATGAATCCAGTAGGAACTGCTCTGATAAAACTGGTGTGAATTTTGCCTACTGCATGGTGGGAATGTCAGTTCAATTCAAAATAAATAATTTACAAGTTTTACCAATCACCTAATCTTAACTTTTCACCTCTGCAGTCTGGGAGCTATTTTAGGGGAGTGCTGAGATTTCGTATCCTCATTGGGGCCTTTTTGTTTTTAGTCTCTACTTAACCATGAACATACAGGTTTTTTCATTCATAGACCATGGGTGAACAAACAGCTGCTATCTAATTTTGACAGCTTCTGGTGTCTATGCACTGGTTTCCTATTTAACATTTTGACATATCAATTGCGGGGAAGTGGGGTAATAACATGATAAAGAAGAACGGTATCTTCTTTGTTCCAGTACTGGAGAGTATGTTTATTTCACAGTATTTGTATTGCCTTGAATTTCTACACATCTTTAATTTTAAAAAAAGAAGGAATGTTTTCTCTCAACTCTTTTGAGAAGCAGATTTGCTTTTGCCACACTGATGAATTGATATTCCAATTAAAGTAAATGAGCCACTGAAATACTGTAAATCACCTGCCTCTCCTCTTTGCACTAGCAGTGTTCTCCTAGGGCTGTTATGATTCATTATCGGTTTTGTTTTGCTGTTGTATCACTGTGCTATTTCCTGCAAGTCATTTTAATCATATCAGGGTGGATCAGTTTCTAAGGTAGACTCATGACTTCTAAAAGCAAATCTCTGAGAAGGAGTAAGGCGCATTTGGGGTTTCACCATGAACAGCTATTACATTTTTGACATTCAGAATTCTTTGTCATCAAGGTAGTTCTAAAAATAAAATTCTGGCCTACCAAAAGTTTGATCTCAGATTGCCTAAAAGTGATTGTTGGCACATGTGTTGCCCACCTGTTATCAGGTATTTGAACATGATAGCCTAAGATTTCTTTCACACGGAGGTTTGATTCGTAGCTTGGGATTCTGGTTCTGCTACAAAATATTACAGATGTTCCTCTCAGACTAATTCATTTTATCAAGAAAGAAGAGACAAATTAATCATCTCTTCTCAGTTTCTGTGTAATACAAATAGGACTTCGATAACTGAATTCTCTTAGCAACTGCAGCGTGTATTTGGAGGAAGACCTCACATTTTGGTGTTCAGATTTCCAGTGGCAGAGATACATCACTCTCTAGGACAATTCTCCATTATTCAAAGAGCTGTTCCAGCCAGTCTTATTACTTCAGAGCTGTCCTTTGCAAACCAATTTTAAATTACTTGTAGTTTGGACATTTTTTTTCCCTTTAAATTAGAAATGGATCTGCTGTTAAAATGACAAATTTTAGTACAATTTTTAAACATGCTCTATCACTTTTACTGAATGGAAAATATTTCATTTTTGTCCTGTGACACAGATATGTACATTTCTTCATTTTTATTATTTTTATTATTTCTATTATTTGCAGATCAGAGTTATTGCTAGAACTGTCTTGTTCCTGATACATGTAAAAACCATGTCTTATAGTCCCTGATTCTGCTAGCTGTAGACTTCTTTCCACGTCTGTCTTTTTTTTTTTTTTTGCTTCTTCCATGCTTTCCTTGCTGCTTTGCTAAAATTTCTAGCTCTGATTTATAATGATTACTATCAGCTCTCATTCATATGTGATTTGATTCCAGTAGGAAAGCACTGATTGAAAGTAGTTTTACTCTTTTCCTTTTAAATTCTATTTTCTTGTGTGTAAAGTTCAATCAGTTCCCTATGTTTTTGACTACTGTACTTTACTGCTTGTGTATACACTGTCTTAATACTCTTATTACTTTAAGTACATTTATGATAGTGGAGATCAACACCTGACCCCAGAGACAATCTTTATATTATTCACGATTTCACAGGCTCATTTTCTCTCCAGGCTGGAGACTGCTCCTTACTGATGAACCTTTGTTATATGTAATATCCAGTATAGTGCTAGAATGAAGAATCATCATCTGGTCTTTGTGATTTCTCTATTGCTGTTTTTCTGAGCTGCTTCTTCCTTATAAGGAGGAGGGTTAAGTCATTCAGAAGTTAGGGTGACCACCTAATATTTAATTTTCCTTTCATGTGATTTCCTAGTAATTAGAAATTATTAGTCCTGAAGAAGGATATCTCAGCATCTAGATCCTGGGTATTGTGACTGGTAACGTCTTTCCTTCTAATGAATAGATTGCTTACAATGTCTTGCATCTACTCAAAAAGCCCAGTGCAATTTCTTCATCTTTTAAGTTGGATTTGTCTTTCTTTTTGCTTTTTAATATAATTCTTAAAGTAACTTATACAATAGTCCATATTTTTTCTCTGCTCCAGTGTTTGTTTTGATATTTTACTCCATGGGCCAGAAAAGCCCTCAAAGACCTTTCTGATTATTTTGTGTGATCTCTATAGACTTTGGATAAGGTTTCCTGAGACAAAACTGTAAAGAAGCTTATTTGGTAGAATTTTAGAAACTGTAATAAATACACCGTTCTCTTAATTACAAAATGGGTAATGTAGGGAGTATATGAACACAAGGGATTCTCTAAACATTAAAAATAAAAAATAATACTTCTGGAAATTCCCTAATTAGCTTTTCCATAGTTTGAGCAGAAAAATATAAGAACTAGAACTCCATTTATGCACTGAGATTCAACAAATGAAAAAAATCCAGCATCTCCTTTTGTTGATCTGTTCCATTGTGTTCTGTAGGATCTGAGTAAGATTCCAGATAGTATCACTTACCATGCCTTTGATGTCAGTTCTGATAGATCTGTAATCTTTAGTGCCCTCTGAAATGTATCTTCTTCTAAGGACTGATGGTACCTTTGTCTTCAGACTGGAACATCAGCAGTTGCAAGTTTCATGGAGTCTGAAGTAAAATGGAATCAAATTTCTTCAGGGACAAGGTTAAGACACAAAAGATTAAGAATAAGGCCCTGTAACCCAGAGTTTTGAAAACAAATAATGTGAGGAAAATTCTCAGAAAATAAGAAACTTTTTCATTGAAATTGTAGTAAGTTGGGTTCTCTAAAGGCAAAGGATTAGACTTCACATATTTGACAGAGAAACGATATTCCGTTGTTAAATATGGGACAGAGTTAAAGTAAGAGCATATACAATAACTGTCCTAAAATATTTCTTAAGGAATACTTTGAAATACAGTAATATTCAGATTGTTAGCAACCCAGCTGTTGTACATTTCTTGCAATTTCTAGGTGAGATGAATGTACACCTGGGATTGAACATGCAGAGTTGAAACAGCCTGTAGGCAACTGTATAGTTGGTTCTCAGAAATGTTATTGTTTATCTATATACATATATATGTATGTATTTATTATAAGTAGTCATGACCTGCACGAAGAATTAACACATTTTCAGCATTTTATTTCTTACAATAAAAGCCTAGTCCTATAAACCTTTCCTCCTAAGGAACAGTTCTTAATACAAGTACTGCCTTTTTAATTAGTTGGACATTAAGGATTTAAGACTGGGCTCGAGTTTATTTCTCAGTTGTATTTCAGGAAGTTACAGTGCTTATAATCACAAGACATAGATTATTTGGACAACTCAGTAAAGCACCAGGCACACAGTAACATATTTATGGCTTTATAGTAATAATAACAATACTGTTTCACCCCAGCCAATGAACTGCAGGATCCCGAAGTGCTGTACAGATTAGTGATGATATTCCATTTTCAGTAATGGGGAAAATGAAGTATAGAGAGGGGGAGTAACTTTTCCGAGATCCAACAGCAGGCAAGTGGCAGGGATGATAATAAAATGCCTCTAGAAATAGGCAGTGGTGCATAGCTTTCAAAAGCTAACATGCCTACCAAATCCCAGTGACTGTCTTGAATAAAACCTTGCTGTTATTCAGGCCCTGGCATCAGGCAGCAAATATCCAGCATAGTAACGTAACTGTAAATACAGCTTTTCTGTTAGAGGGTGAAAATGTGGAATCAACTTTGATTCCATTCCAAAGGATCTTGTTTGCACAGGCCAGTACTTACAGGATTATAACTCTTACCAACTTTAATGTTATTGTGCCCTAGTAAAATGGAGTTATGGCAGCAACAGTCAAAACTGGAACCTGCAAGCTGGCAGACAGTGCAGGGCTGGCTTTGCTTTTTACATAGTTGTTCTAATAGTTTTTCATTTTATAGAGTCAAATGAAGTAAGACATGATTAAATTTAATTTCATTGCCCTTTCAGATCAGAAGGACACATATGCGCATAAAATAAAGCTATCGGTTATGAGAGGTATTGTTGTAAGTGGCTTTGGAGAGAAACTATGGGCTCTATGAGCCTATAGAAGAACATGTCTTTTCATTTCAAACAACTGGCTGCTCCAAGTAGACCGAAGGCATGTTAATGATGTGGTGATTTCAGTATTTTCAATTTCAGAGCAATCTGAAAAGCAGAGGAAGTGGACCTTAAACCTCTCTTTATCCGTTTCCTTCTTTTTATGCAGTACATGACACGCTCAGAGACATATCAGTGTATGTGACAAGCAGCACTGCACCCACAATGTCCAATGAATTCTGGCAGCACAATCAGTAAGGGAAGACTTTTGAGCTGTAGCTTCATTTGCTTAGTTACAGTCAACTGGCCAGTCATTTGACCTCTGAACCCTGAGCTGTGATTTCTATCAGGTTCTTGGTCTTTGTAGATTAGGAAAAAAATAACTTGTCTCTGAAATGTGCTTGTCTGATTTTAATGCTGGACTGATGAAGTAAAGGAGGAATGCTCGTATGCTTCTATTGAGCATATTTAATGGGTACCTTATTCGAAATTTTAAAATACGTTAGTGCAGAGTTGTTCATGGTGTACCTTATGTAGCATAGAATTCATGTGAGAGTCAATTTATTTTTTTCTGATGGCTCATCCGTGGTCCATTAAAACTGTTCTCAAAGGTAAAAATGATATGACATCTGCTAAAAATAACTGCACATTGCACAGCCTTGATATCAAACATGCAAGATGGAACCTGAGTCTCAAAGGGAAAAGGAATATTTCCCTGGTTTCATGGACATATGCTTGAGTCAGCAGCTAATGTATCAAAAGATTCCCTAACGTCTAACCTAAAATGTTGCTGTTACTGATTAGGTCAGAGTTTTGACCTGGTGACAAGAAAGCAAGTTTTCAAGTCTCAAACAAACTGACATTTACCCTTGGGAAGGAGGAAAAATGACCCATGAAGCTTCCATCTGCTGATAGAATAAACATCTGTAGTACTCATGACTGGCATGAGTTCACTAGCAGTGGAGCTTGCAGTGAGTGATCTCTGGCCTCCTAAGTTACTATTGAATAGTAATAAGTTACTCCATTGAATAGTAATGGCTTCAAATGGAAATCACCTTAGAGACTCCACAAGAGACTGGATTCTGTCTATCAGAGATACCATAAAAAATAGGACTCCAAGCATGCACGAAGTTTAAAGACTTATGTGAAGGGTGAACATGAAAAATTAATTAGAGAAATATACACTGAATACCCACAGGTAACCAAACTATGAGGGGCTATTTGGAAGATAAATATGTTCAATGGCTCTTTGTTTATGTGGCCACAGGTGCCTCTTACTGGAAAACACAGATTCTGTATGCCTTCATGTTTGAGAATATATTTTTCTATCTCTATTATAGTGATTCTTTTCATATATTAAAGAATTATAAAATAAACTTCAATCAAATATCTTAGCTTTTTAGTGTCCAAGGATAAGTTTTATTATACTGTAAATAATAGACACATTGCTTCACTGTCCTGAAACCAGAGATTTTTCCAGGACAGCTTGGAAGATAAGCCATTTAACACTCCAAAAGAAGGAGGCACAAGTTCAAAGAGGAGGAAAGCTCTTGTGATATAAAAGGAAAGCAATTGTGGTTAATAAGTTGTCTACCTCACAAATTGCTAAAGTGTTTTGTTTAGCAAAACTGCTTTTTGTCTTAATAAAAGAAACTGTAGGCCTAATTCTTGAGCCACAGTATTTTACGCTACCTACCCACTGATACTATGACTAGAAAAAATCAGAAGACTTGGGCTCAACAGTGACAGTAATGTTATGAAAAAGTTGAATCATTTGAAAGCAGAGTGCTAAATTCTTTTCTGGTCTAAATGCAAAAAAGCAAAGAAGTCAATGGCAATAAACTCAGCCAGACAACTCCAGGCTATTGGGTTCATTCTTAACTTCCCCTGTCACTGTTGTGTATACAGCTTGCTATGCTAACTGCAATGTACGCTTCTAGAAGTACAATCTGCTAGGAACACCAATAAAACAGTATTTAAATAAGTCTAATATTCTTATTTATGAAATACTTAAATGCAAAAATTCATAATTGACGTGGTGCCAGTTCCTAGTCTTAAAAAATGTCATTAAGTTAGTTACCAATGTCTATCCCTTAAATGATATGTAATTGTTTTAAGTTACTTTATTTGAGCACTGAAGTAATTAAAAAAAACCCAAAAACTGAAGTTGGGAAATTAAAATTGGAAACCAGCAACTTGAAACAATTATAAATCAAAAAACCAAGAACTACTCAGCTTTCCAGCAAAAACCTTGGCTTCCAGTTATTCAAGTGTAAAGACTAATAAAAATATCAAGTATGTAATTATGTACCAGGTATGCTTTTATTTTATAATTGTTGTAAATTGAAAAGAGGGAGACTATCAAAATAATCCCATTTCAATATTAATTTTCCTTCCTGCTTTTAATTTTTAAATTAATGTTCCTGATTTCACACGTTAATCTGTTTAGAATCTATTTGTTATTAGTCTAACAACAGGATTATAAGCCCAAAAGTTCACAGTCCAAAGGCTAATAGCACCAAACATGCTTAGCGATGTAGTATCTGTAAAACAGTTTTGTCTAGAATTCCTAATTATTCATTTGGAAGTAGGTCTTTATTTTCCCTTGGTGATATCCAATTTAGGAAATTTCATTCTAGAAGACTAGGAAATTAATTGTGAAATTATTTTTTAGGAAAGCTGACATCTCTGAGTGGTATCTGAAATGTTTCTAAAGCTTCTTTGTAGCACTTACAAGGTTACTAAGCTCCAATTTCTCCAATTTCTAAACCCAGTTTATGGCCATAAATTGCTCTTGCAATCAGTGAAGGTGCAAACCAGTTTATACCCCTGCAGGACCCCTGACCCAAAAACATGGTAGATTCCTATACCTTTCACAGTGATGTAAGAAATCGGTATAATGAATAATTAATTTGTAGTTGAGGTTCTGCAGAATTTTGTCTGTATTTAAAACATTTCATTTTTGGTTTTTATGACAACACTGGATAGGCCTATAAACCTTCAAAATTCCTCTTGTTCTTTGTGAATCAAACTATCTAATAGCTCATTTGGGAAATGGGGAACACAGGCTTTCACATAGTTGTTGTTTTGCCATCAGAGGCGAACGGTTGTCTTAAACACCACTGCTATTTTCCTGGTGACAATTTTTTTATCATCATTACACCATACTAGAACCCAAGGGAAAAAAAACATACTCATCATCTTCCATAGAAAGCTCATTTACATAATCAACTCAATGATCTAAACAACAAGTTGAATGCACATTTGAATCAATTAGATGATTCCAGCTGTTTCAAGTCAAACCGTTCTACACAGTTGTAAATAGAAATGATAACATGGATTCCCTTCCGTGCCTAGATCTCTTGCATTTTATTTTTGCAGACTCTGTATCACATAGTGAATACTATATGAACAGTTCGATATGTTTACTTGGAAAATGCATAGCTATGTAATAATGCATGTTCTATGTAATATTGCATATGCTGATATAAAACCTTTGCAGTATAACATCTCTGTCAAAGCTTGTTAAAATAGTTCATTAAACTGAACTTTTGATTATCCCTTTAGTAGTAGAAAATACCATAGTTCAGGTAACAGAATAGTTTTGATTAGCAAACATGTAGTTCACTGTAGAATCTGGGCTACAAAACACTCTTTCCATCAATCCACAGCTATTTCTTTGTATCTTTTCTGGGTAAATTGTAACCTCGTTGTGTACAGGTCTTTGTTGTTATTGCTGGTTTACTATTTGAGTACCAGGGGTCTTGTTCCACCAGACTCATAAAATAAGCATGAGTAATGATAATGTCACAATTTTCACCAAGTAGATTTTTCACAATAGCTAAAATTGATTTGATCTGTTTTCTTAAAGAAAATTGGGATTAATTTGGAGTTATTCTGCTTTTTTTTGGTGGGTAAAGGATTTTTTGGGACTCGTTTAATTTGGTACAGTTGGTTTTGGCTTTTTGAACTGGAAGGGCAAGTATCTTCAGCCATTTTAGAGTTAGAACATTTTAAAAAACCCAAAATATATTAATCACAACTCTTTTTAGAAAATTTCTGAGGCATGTTTGTTTTGGCAGAGAAATAACTTGGCAACTTGTTCAAAAGGAAGAACAAAAAGAACGAAGCCTTTGCTATGGCTTCCATGCTTTACAAAGTGCAAAGGAATTGAACAGAAAATAAAGTTATGCCCGTATAAATTGCATGGAGATTGGGACTGAGTACACACAGGGAAGATTGATTAGGTTCAGCATTTCTTCTGTTTAGAACAGAGGCAGGACATAAATGTATGCTTAGCTAGAAAGCATGATTTTAAAATGCATGAGGCATAACTTTACAATGCACCTTGAATATGGGTTATGATGTTGCTGCACTTTCTCACAGATCCCAAGACTGCACTCTTGACTTGGGAAGTCGCAGATAAATTATTCACAACAAAGAATTTCCTGCAGTCCTGTGCCTGGTTATCAAGTCAGCAGCCAGTAAATTTTAAGGCCACTCCTTCCTCAAGGAATATTGGATGTTCAGTCAGTGGTCTACTTACCCCAACTTTATAAAAACAGCTGTGTGCATCTTTCTCTCCTGCTTTGTTCTGTGACCCAATGAAGGCAGTGGTTATTTGGTCATTCAGTGCAGGATTAAGGGGGATATCTAAATATTAAATTGCTTATAACTGTCATTCTCTAATGGGCTATGAAATACATGTATTTGGTCAAATATGAAATATATGTTTTCCTGAAAAGTTATGAGATTAATAAATTCCAGTAGTTTTGAGTTAGAACTTTACAAAATGTGTACTTTTAGTCTGTACTTACGATATAGCGTGTTGTTAGTCCCTAGTAATTGCTAAACCCATGAAATTAAAAACTAGAGAAGAGAGGCATGTGATTTTCTGATGTGGACTGTGCTTCCCTTTAAAATCAAGATGATCTTTCTTTTTTCTTAAAAACCCATTCCTTCTGTAAATTGTGAATTTTGTACCATCCTTCTGACCATCTGTGTCTTGGCTCGTTGAGGTATTAAAGTGTGGTGACGGATGAATGCATGTGACCATCTTAATATGAAGGGATTTGCCTCCTAAGTGCCTTCTGTGATAGAGGAAGTTTTGATAGAGGAAGTTTCCAGTTACTGTTCTTTGTGTTCTTAGCAAGTAAGAGCCAACAAAGGAAAGGGTTTGAATCATCAACTGACTTGTTAAAAATCTTTATTACTAGAGTTTGTGCAAGAAGCACTTGCTTTCTATACTTCAGGATATATTTGCCATGCTAATTTTTTACTTCTAAAAAGTCAGTTTGGTATGAAAATTAATAAGAAACAAAATATGAATGGAACTTTTAATTATACCACCTTAGCAAAATTTCACTTTAATTCCAGACTGTGAGTGGACTGTGTAAAGGAACCAATAGAAAAATAATTTTAACTGAGTTCTAACGTCATTATTTGTTCAGCTTGTAGGAAGCTGGGTGTTACTTATATCAAAGCAAGTAGTATTTACACATGATGTAATGTACATATGTATTATAACTTTTAGTTGACTTCTAGCACATCGTATTTTCAGGTGTGTTTAAATGTCTATATTTAGAGATTACTGAAAAAATTTTTAGTACAGCTTGTTGAAAGTGACGACAAACAAAAGTTCAAATAGTAACACAGTGAGCAAACTTGCAGCTTAGAAAAAGTTTTCTACAATCCTGTGGCTTTTTATTTTTTGGTAGAATTAAAAGCTGAAATGTGGGAAATCAATGTGAAAACTATATAGAATCTATTTTAAGATTGTGCCTTGTTCTCAACTTTTGAAATTTTAATGGACAGCAATAAAGGCTTTGCCCTTACAACAGTCCTGCAAACAAATGTTACTGTGGAAATACTTGCAATTTGATTAATCTGCAGGCATAGCCCTAGTTCCAGCTTCTTGGTTGACTTTGAACACCACTGAGATTGTAGCTGTTGTGAGCAGGTCTATAGAGAACCCAGAATGCAACCTTTGACTTCTCTCAAAATTTGGTGAGGCCATAGTGCCTCATGCACCTCTCGCAGAAGAAGCGCCAGCAAACCCTGTCATACACTTCTGCCCCTCCACTGCCGCTTCCCAAAACTGTTCATGTTGCTGAGCAGTAAACAAAAGCAGGACTCTAGTTTGGTTGAAAGAAGGTTGGAAGGGGAAGGGCCTTATTCTTTGCCCACATTAATTTCCAGTCTGACTCATTCCTTTGCTGACAGCAAAATACAGGAGTTAACTATGTGAGCCAGTTTCAGCAGCGCTACTATTGAATATGAAAGTGCAGCCTTCCACTGTAAAGTCACCTCTAATTCAGGACAGGAGAATAACAGAAACTATCCCTGCCCTAACCACAGTTAGTGTAGCTCACATCCAAAGGTAATATATGATGTCACAAGACAGTGCAGGTAGGTGGAAGACACCTCAACAAATAACACTTCAGTCCCAGATCCTGTCTCCAAACAGAAAAGAGCCATCCTAAAAGATCATAAGCCACAGTCTCATGATGCATTTCTGGAGAACGCACCTCAGTCTTGCAGAGGACCCTGCCTGCTGTTAGTAACACAGGAAACTATGGAAGGGAAAATACATTGCAGTTGCATGTTTCCCTAGTTCAATACTATTCCCTGGCAAGTGCGTTGTCCTCCAGCCACAGCCCCCTCTAGTATCTTTACAAATACCCTGGCCACTAGTGTGATAAGTTAATGACTAGGCTTCCTCCATGTCTTGACTAAGATGCATTCATTAATTTAACAGTACACTTTCCCAGTCAATAGTTGTATATTTTGCTGACTGAGTTGCACAGTTTAATAATTGAGATATTATTTATGATTCTTTGTACGTACTGTTAGTGAAGATGAATACACTCCTGATTTAGTTTAATTTGTCACAGATCCGGGCACCTGTTTCTCTAGCTGAGCTCCTCCATATCTCAGCTGTGGATTTTTTGAAGCACTTTGGCAACTGAGCTACATCTTCACTAGTTGAACAACATACTTCAGCTGCAAAGTTATTTACAAACTTTACTGATCAAGCTGCATATTCTTGGGCTGAATTCACTACAGACAGCACTTTGCAGATGGAACTGAATTCTTTACTAATCATGGGAGATGAATTAATTTATTTGATTAGCAGTAATTTGCATTATTTGCTGATTATGTTCTTCAATTCCCGCCCTAAAGAGCTGTGTTGTTGCTAGTGCTGTTTAATCACTTACTACGCTCTACTTCAGAGAGGAAGGCATTTTGGTTGTAGATAAAGAGATCCTTCTGTCTTCAAATGCTTCCTAAAAAACACTCCTTTCATGTCACATAGGGGAAGATACTATGTTTGAAAAAAGAGTACATGTGAAAGCACATTTTCCTATGAAGGCAGTCTTTTTTAGTTCCTTGTGCTACCATTTGCTTTATTTTCTCATTATTTATTATGGTTATGCAAGTACTATTACTATGGCCATTATTATGGCAATCCCATTCTTTTCATAGCAGTGCCAAAAAGAGTTTTATGGATGTATGGGTGCACCCATTGAGGTGAGGTTCCCCACTGGACTAGGTTGCAGTGTAAATTCACACTAAGCTGCAGTAAAATGCACATGTCAGGGACATGGGAAAGTCTAGTGGTTTACTCACCAGTGCTGAATTAGGAGGTACCCCAGTGTACTCTACACAGCTTACTGGACCAAGCTGCCTTTTTTAATCTTCTTCGGTGTGTATTAAAGTATATCATGGTGTAATTCCTCTGTAAATAAGCAAAGTTCATGCAGGAGACAGTGTACAAGCTTGTCTTCATAAAAATCTACCTCTACTCTCTGCTGTCAATCTCTCTGCTACATAGTTTTTACAAATATTCTTTACAAAACATCTTTGAAATACCTGAGGGTCTCTGTTTTAGGCAATTAAGTCTTCCCCCCACCCCACACAAAGAAAGTATTCTGTACTGATCTATGTAGTGCTTAGAGTAAGAAATTTTTCTGAGTACTAAGTGTTCTCATCAACTTAAGTGGTTTCCACACATCATTCATGGAACTTAAAACTTATCAGGAAAGTTTGTATGCAGTTGCTGGCTGAGGGGGCTGACATGGAGGCATACTTACGAGCTAGAGCTGTACCCTATTATTTCATTAACAAAAGGAAAAATTAGCTCACTGATAAATAATCTGAAGAGTTAAATCAGTCCTGGCCCCTAAATTGCATCCAAGTAGGGAAATGAATTTTGCATATTTGGCTTGTTCAGAAATACAGTATAAAAAGACTGAGATTAAAGACTGCAAACAAGGAAAATGTGCCTTTTGCTTAATAAAGGAAATAAAATACAAGTGGATTCTGAATTACAAGGGATACAACTTAGTCAAATGCATAAAGATTCAGTGATTAATTTTTTCAGTTGGCTAAAACTTTCAGTTGGCTAAAGTTACAATTGTTTTCCCATATGTATCCCTTTAGATTTTTGTACATTAAATTTTATGTGCACTTCGGTGTCATGAGATCCTTCTGAAACTCCTTGTAGTTGGCTTACTAGTCTGTAGTTCTCCAAATCCCCTAAGAACTGTCTTGAAATCTTGGTATCGCATTAGCCACCTCTATTTTTCTGGCACCAAGGTAGTTATAAGCAAAAGGTTACATATTACAATGTTACAGTAATTTCATACTTGAGTGCCTTTAGAACATCTTACTTCAGTATCACTTGGTCTTGGGGATTTGTTGTTTATTCATTTTATCAATTTGTTCCTTATTCTATTCTATTCTACTGATACTTAGATTTGAGATGGTCTGTCTGATATGTCCATCATAACGGAATTTTGTGGTATAACTTAACTAAATACATTTTCAATGAGTGTAGGAGAAAGAATTCATTCTCTTGACTTGTTTAAGGACTTCTTTCTTACTGTAAACCTGTATTGGCCCTACAGAATCTCAGGCAGCATCCCTGCTTCTGGCATGTTTGAAAGAAGCTAGTTTTAGGTTTTATGCTGTTAGCAAGTTCATCAGTTATTTTAGTCTTCCTGTTATTTTTTACATCTATCTTGCCTATATTTGTGTAAACAAAATTTAAAAAGTCTAAACATCACCTTTCAAATAATCTAATTTCCTTCGCTTTTTAATTATACCAACTTAGTTTTCTTTCTAAAACCTTTTAGTAACTAATGTGCATTTTCTCCAAGTCTGTAATATTGTAACTGTTGTAAACAATCTTTGTACACCTAAAAATACTTTACCCTTTTGAAGGTACCTTTTAATTAAGTTTCCATAATAAAAGGAAGGATTCCTTCTGTAATAAACTTACTCATTTTTATGTAGCTCCCCTTTGGAAACTGAAAACTGACAGACCAGATCTCTTGGCTTTTTTTGGTGTCATCCAACAAGGATATTGAATGCAAATACATTAGAGTTTTTGTAAGAATGGTTCTATTTTTTTGTGCATCACTTAAATGGGATTTCTTTACAACATGCCTCCTTCATTTTCTTCTTCAGTTTCGTTACCTTCACTCTGTCCTTGATTTTACAGCTACAAGAGGCATCTGGGGCTGGCTTGGGCTTTCTGCTCTTCCATACCCCTTGGCTTCCCCATGCTGTTTCTAGTTTCTGAATGACTTGCCAAAACAGATTCTACTTTCAAACACAGAACATGTGGGATCCCTACACTCAGAAATATGGGAACAAGCTTTTAGTTCTGTGTATTCGAGTGCTTTTTACATAGAGCTACTTTTTTCAGCCAGTGGGTCTCTTTTCTTTAGCTCCAGTAGGTTTTGTATCATATTCTGAGTCTTTTGTATTCACTCAATTAAATTACAGTAACTAATCCTGTTATTCCTTCATTCTTGATGCTATTTTGTTAGAGAATTTTTAATGCCTCTCAAAATCTACCAATATAGTAAACTTGTAAGGAAAAAAATGTATCTCCTATAAAAAGATGGTATTTTCTGTGCATGGTGTCAAAACAGTGAAATCTAGTGAGAAGGTGCCTCTGCAGTTTTGCATCTTAAGCAAAGCTGCTATAGATGGTTACTTCATTCTGGTAACATAATTGGTCTGCTGGCATTACACCCCACATTACTTCAAGGGATGAAGATAAAATTATAAAGTGCTGCATAAAGCCTGAAATAGCCACCTTTAAGTTTAATCTTCCCCTTAATGCTGTAGAGTCTATAAAATATGCATTAATTCAAGTTTTTAATAGCTTTTATCAATTCATCTTTCCTTTGTAAAGGAGACGATATCTAATATGTATGGTCCCTTTCTCTCTTTATGCTTTCAACCTCATGATAAATCTTTTAAAGTTACTTAAGCAATGTTTGGTTGTCTGGAACATGCAAAGCAATAAACAGCTCCTGCTCTGCTGATATCTTCAGGACCAGGCAGTTATACGCAAGGTATGTAGTATAGGTGTACCCTAGTTCAAATGACTGAATATTAATGCCTTTCCACATAAGCAAAAAGAAAATGGTTCATAAAACTTTAACATATTGGCAAAAGAATCATTGTTGTGTGATGTACAGCAATTAATGTTTCTATTGACTAGGTACTTTTCCTTTAAGTACATACTTTCAGTAATATCCCTCAGCTTACTGCTTTCTTAATGAACTTTCTATATTATATAGGAAAACAATTTAATAAAAGAAATTACATGAGTAGAACAAAGCCATCAGTGATTTCAAGTATTCTATCACAAAATAATATTAAAAAGCAATAACGGGATGTTGCTTGAACACATAAAAGTATCATAATTGCAGTCATGCTTAATAATCTACATAAAATACATAAAAGCCAGGGTATGACTGGGACCAAAGAGAGGAAATATAGATTTCTCCTCTTTGAACTACATGGATCTTTGTAGGGATCAGCACCTAATAGCTACCATCTTCCTGCAAAAAAAAAAGAAAGATGCAGGGAAGGCTCATATTAGTTTCTGTGGGTCTCATGGATTTTTATCTGGAGCAACGTAGTTTCAGCCATACCCTCTGTCCTGGGCTTTCATGACAACATCTAGACAGAAGAATTGTAAAACTTTGCTTTCCCTCATGTCACTGAATATACTTGAGGTGTATCAAATACTTTTATTCTTGCTATAGTTTCATCGTTAAAAAATTATTGAAAAAGATCCATGTCTTGTGAATAGCTGATTAATATTTTTAACTGAACATTTAACGTGACAGTGAAACTTACTGACACCTGCCAAATACTTGTTTAGATTCAAAAAAAAACAGAATATTTTTACTTTTTTAAAATAACCAAGGTTACATGAATGAGTAAGTCTCCAAAAATACTGTAAAAGAAAATCTTCATGCTTCAAGATTTAAGCTAAACCCTAAATACTGACATTAATATTACATGCTTAGGATGTATTTCATGAGACGACAAAATTGGATGCTGGTTTCTCTTCCCTTTCCACCATCCCTTAGTCCCGTTGGAAACTTCAAGTTACTTCTGTAGGTGAGACAACAAAACAAGTGGCACTTATTCTGCATTTTGGTAGATTGACTTAAATCATCATATTTCACTTCATACTAAAAAACTGTACTGTGAGTGGAGCAGCTGAAAAGCTTCAGCTTAGAGGACAGTGACATGCAGCAGTGGACCACAGTATGCTAGCCTTTTAAGTATCCCACGATGAAGTCATGAATTTGTGTGTTAGACCTCTCCTTGATGGTTGTAGTATATCATACCTGGTTTTTGATGGGGTTTTGTATCTTTTAATCTTGATTCACTAAAATCCAGTTGCATCAACCAATGTTGATTCTCTTTGTTTTCTAGGACAGAAGGGATAGGCAACCTGCTGAAAAATGTGAGGGGAGAGTGACAGAAAACTGGTGATCAGTGATTACAGATGTCTGTAGATGAAAGCAGGGTTTGTGGCAATGATCAAGAGATTAAAAACTGAAGAGATTTGAGATAAAGAAAATGGAGAAGAACAGAGCAGATCATCCTAAGTTTGTCCACTTCTGTGCACGTGGCCCACTATTCCCACAACCTGGTTGTCAGTGAAAACTGCCCATTGTTGGCTATTGTCAGAGATGGTGTATTGGATGAAAGGCAATTGCTGCATAGCCATCTGGAGCTACAGCTTGACATGTTAGGATGAACCAGCACTGATATTTACTTTCCCAGTACCTGTGCATCATTAGCTGAGCTATTTTTGCAGTGAGGGCAAAGTAACAGGAAGCACTGCAGGCTTTTCTGAGGGAAGACAGCCTCACTCATGAATTTGAGTCCTAATGTGGAAGACTTTTAGGCTGCATGGAACTGATGATGGGCTGAAAGCCTCTGTGATGGGAGGACCAAGATCTGGAAGATGGTAGTATTCTGTCAGTCTCTGATGACAGGTTATAGGCTGTGTCACAAGTCTTGGGAATAAAAGGAAAAATGCTGGTTTTGTGACAGAGCAGTCGGAAATGAACAATCAAACAATGACTCTCTGAATGGACCCTTAGCAGCCTTCTTGAAGATCTCCTGTTTTTCTGTGCCTGATTTAACCGATTTATATATGTTTACTGGTATTCTTTTAATTCAGATATACTCTGAGTGAATGAAGAGTTGGCTTGATGCATTGATATGACTGGCTTGTCAATGAGCTGAAAAGACTATTGTTTTGTGTTAGCAAGTTTGGTTAGGTGATGCCCTTGCTGTGAAACCCATTTCTGATCATAAAACTTTTCTGGTAGAGCCCTGAGTCACTTGTCCCCAACTGCTTAGCTTAGCTATGGATAACAGTGCAGTGTCAGGGCCCTTTCCTTTTTTCAAGGGTGCTCTGCATTCTGGAGCTAATGTCATTATGCTGCAGACCAGCTTTCTGTAACATTACATTGCAGTACAGCCAGATGTAAGGTGTGAACATGAAACTAGGCATTGTTACCATTTAAGCTTAGTACAGTCTAGCAGCTATGTGCTTTGCAGATGCCAGGGCGCTGTTGATCTGAACAGCACAGTTGGAAGAACTAAGGAGTTGACTTGATAGGGGCATATTTATGACTGAAGAACTGTAAAACTCCAGAAGGCAGGCTCTGTGTTGGAAGTAAACTTCACAAAACAGAATGAGGAAACAAAAACAAAGCTAAATTCTGGTCACTGCAGCTTTCATCTTTGCTGACTCCAGAAATGTGAGTTCTTGACTGCAGCTCTCAACTGGATTTATTCCAGGTTCATAGTCAGAATCAGAACTGAACCTGAAATATGACAATCCATACAGGAGTCTAAGGTAGCCAATGAAGATAGCAAGGATGTGGTAGTGTAGCCTGTCATTCAGTAGGTTTCAGTTCATTTCTTTGCTAACCCACAGAGTTCTGTACGACATTGAACAAATCAATCTATTTTGTCTGCAATCCCCCTTTGCTAAAATAGAATGAAACTTTAAGCTTACAGGAGAAAACCTGAAGATAAAAGTAGGTTATCTTAAGCATTATTGAGAAAGACTGATAGCAAGAGAGGAAAGTTTACAAACTATTGCAGAGAATTTAGAGCAGAGGTACTACTGAGGGAGAAAGTGTCCCCTGAAGCAGGGAGTGGCAGGTTCTTTGCTGCTCTGCATCTCAGTCAGTGAGTTACCAGTAATGCTATTCTGATTCACTGGCATCATATTTGCCTTTCTGCTGCTAGTACCAGGAAAAATGACTCCATGTGGTGCCCAGAATCACTCTGTGGAAGAAAGATGGAATTGAGCATTAAAAAAGATGGTGGGATGGGGAAAGGAAAGAGGAGAGGTAAGCTGCTTTTCTCCTAATATCTTTTGCAGTAGAAAAGATGCAGAATGAATAGAAAGAATTTAAATGAAAGAAAAGAAGAAAAAAAAAATCTGCAGATTGTGTTGAGAGAGATGTTGAGCTAAAAAGGAAGGGTTCAAGTAAAGTAGATTCCAGACCCAACCCTGCTGCCTTGCAGACAGCAAAACCTCTCTAGTGGTCACTGGGATTTTTCTGTGCCAAGAAATTACAAAAACATTAGTATCCCCTCCAAAGACTAATTTGAGGAATTTCGGATTGATACTTTTTTGAAAACAGGATTATATTAGTAAGCTTCTGATGAAAAACAGTTGCTGCAGGTCTCTGGGGTTTTTTTCTCCATCCACCTCAGGATATTCTGATAGCTTTCCAAATATCCAACACCAGGAGCATTGCCAGTAAACAGGAAGCCAGCAGAGGACACCTATAGTGTTTCTTCGCTACTTTTTTTTTTTCTTGTTAGCACTCAAGTATTGGAAATCCCAGAACATGTTTTTTCTGAAATTCTCATTAATAAGCCCCACTATAAATATGCTGTTTTATAAATACTGCTTTTCTAAATTCTCTGTGGGCAATAGATACAAAAGTGAATTCCCTGGACACTAGCAGAATTAAGAAGCTGTAATGTAAAGAAAGCAGTGTCTGTCTCCTTAGCTACCTTTTTTCCAAGCATTTTGTAATCAGGTCAGTGTTGCTTCTTCCTTTCCACCCATTATTCTCTCTTTATCCCATTGGCAAAGCCAAAAGAAGGGTGCATTGTCAGTGACATTTCTGCTGAGAAATAGTTATCTCACTCCCAGTAACACTCCCAGTGATGCTAATGAAAGCCAAATGTTGTTGCTAACATAAAGCTGGGAAAAATGTATTCATGGTGGGAATCAACTAGTGATCTCCCCGCTGCATTGTAAGGTCATAACCTGTGCAAAGGCTGTACAAGATGACTGGGGCAGCTGTGATTGTTTTGCCTGATGCTTGTTGGTGTGGAATAGAGTGCTGTTTGCACTTGTCAGCATTAGTATGATCTATTCAGATTATTTTAGCAATGTGGCCTACAAGAGTGTAGAAGTGAACTGCGAGTTTAGCTTTTAAGGCTACTATTTTAAAAAGTTTTAAATTGGTGGTTTGCAGGTTGCTTATGTAACGAGTACAATCCTGCAACTAAGGCGCAGTTATTCACTAATCAGAGTGACTAAGACGAGTTTTGTGACATTTTTTCAAACAAGTTCATTTCTGTTGAAAACAATGCACAAAGATAGCTACTGTGGGGTTCTTCCATTTGCGATACGTGTTAAGAACTAGAGGTAACAAATCAAACAGGTTTAATAAACCAAGTTTTGCAGGCGACAAGGAGTATGAATGGTTGTTGTCTATCTCGGAGACAGCAAGTCCTTACAAAACATGTCTCCACCATGCAACCTCTAGAGAATAGTCAGGTCACTCTGAATCTCTGAACATCTGAATATTTTTTCCAAAATACAGCTAGTGAAATCCTCCCCAGTCTGTCAGTTTTCTTTATTACAGCTATGTTTCCTGCTGGCATAGAAAGCACTGAGCTGACTCAAGCACGAGTTAAGAGTGACACCAAGTGGTTAAGCAGTTTATTCCTATGCAATTTTTTCAAAATATTTTTCTGCTTTATCTTTGATTTTGAAGCATCGCTCTTGGTTTTTTTCTTCTAAACAGTCCTGATTATGTCACTGAATATTTTTCCTTTTAAATGTGCACACACAAGCTCTCACTTGTTTTATAAGCAAACATCATCCTCAGATTTATGCTCCAATTATTTCTGTCCATATAATAATATTTGCATAAAATTTCTTTTCTCCAGAATAAGGTAATTTCTGGGGTTTAATGAGGTATATGTTGAGAAAGACGTAGCGCTGTTTTCAAAGAGAAACAGAAAAGCAGCAACTGCACTACAATTCTTTGACTGTAGAACAGTAAAAAGAATCAGCAGCAAAATGTGCTTTTGGGTAAGGAATCTTCAGGGCAGAGAAAATCTAGTCATGCTAGAATAATGCACACTTCTTTCTCCTACACTTCTTTTTAAATGGTAGGTATCTAGTGGCAAGCTGTTCCCCTGTTTTCTTCACCAGAGCTCTGTGAAGGACAGGTGTGAAGTAGCCCACTTACAACCCTGCTGAGAAAACCAAAATTGATAGAGCTCTTGAATTAGAGCCTACTGCCAGAAAGCTCTTTAAACGATAGTTTCATTCATATAATCAGCAAAATAACAGCTCTGATGATAGTGGTCCCCTCCCTTATCAGTCAGTAAATGATCCTTGGTAGCCTTATGAACAGCCATTTTTCTCAAATTAGGTAATCATTGTTCTTCCAGAAACAAAAGATCTACTAGCCTGAGGGTGTTGCTTTCTGTGGCAAGTAGGAAGACTAAGTCGAAGCAGACTTTCTTACCAAGGATCCTGATTATCCTAGCCAAAATGTATAGTCTACAGAAGTCCAGTACTTTCATTTTTGTGGTCAAAAACACAAAGGAAAGGGAATCAGTGTTAAAGAATACTCAGACAAATGCCAGACAGAAAAAGCATGTGCCTATCCAGAAGACAAGCCTAACAAGGGAGCCCTGGAGAGAAGAACAGTGGAGATTGCAGAATGAACGTTAGTTTGAATAGGAGTCACTGGAAAGTCTCTGAGTTAATGGTCAGTCCTGCTGCCCACAGGGAAAATAGTAGTTGTGTAATTGCTTGCAATAAAAATGATGCCAAAGACAGATCAGTTAAAGAAAGATCTGTGTGAATAATGAAATAATTGCTTAGGTCAATCTGCTATGCTTTCTAAAAATATCATCATTAAATAACTAGTATTTCCAAAAAAAGGGCAACTATTTTAACTGCAGACATGAAATTGTTTCTATAAGTGAATTTTGGCATAGATAGTAAGCTCTCTGCTGTTCATGTAGGACAAGTGTATTTGTGCCACTGAGTTAGAAGGTGACAATGTTTTTAGATGGTGCTCTTGTGACCTCGGTAATTATTACTTCCCTTGCCAGGGTAACAAACTAGTAGAGCAAAATACAGTTTGCCAGTAGAGTTGTGAGAATTCAAGTAATTCAACTGCTACTGCAGAAGCAGCTGATGTGTCAGGATGGAGTGAGAAAAAACTGCAAGGGATCACACTATGTTTTGTGGAAAAGTAAGAGAAGGATCACCGTAAAGGGACTATAGCCATTTTATATGAATGTCTCCAGTTCATGCTCTAGTTGATTTCAAAATTTTAACATAGAGATTTTTTTTTAGTTTCAGTAAATACTGTGTTTGGGCATTGCTGTTATAGTTTTGTTTCTTGCAAATCAGAAACTGCTAATAGTGAGTTCTTCCATTTTGCAGGCAAAAAATTAGTACGTCCTCAGTCCATGTATGTGTTTCATACAGAAAGTGTAAAGCTCTTCATTAATGTTCCCTGCGTGCCTATTACATGGCGTTACTTTGGCAACCTCTTCTTCATGTATTCCATTTATCCACTTAATGGCTCAGCAACCATTATCTTTGCGTGATATTGGTATCAGTCCAATTTTATAAGACACAAAATAAAGTTTGTTGGTAATAGTCATTTTCATGATTTTTTTTTTTTTCAGTTATAGCTAAAACTGGTTTTGTAAATGGGTTTTTTCCATGCACTTTTGAGTTTTAGATGAAAAGTTAAAATTCTGGGCATAAGACATTGGTTGACGTGTCAGCTAACTCCCCACCTTCAACAGACCACTGCGTAAATGTGTTTTCTTCAGTTGTGACTTTCCAGAGTATACCATAGTGTAACCTTATGTTTTGGAGCATCAGGTGACTGTTTTAAGTATCAAGTGACAGTAATGGCAAATACACAGCCATTTCTGGCCATGCCTCTTAATGCTCACCGTTTAGAGAAGCAGCGGTTGTTTTAGAGCCAGAGTTGCCTGATTTCCATAAAGATTTGATGTTCTCTCATTGTGAAAGTTACTTAATAAGAAATCTCCAAAGAAAGACTGTAAAAAGAGCTGCTTATGCTATAAAAGGAATTCCATATGGCTTCACATTTCCCACATTAAAAATTGTTTTGCAATTCCTCATTCATGCTTTAGCAAGTTGAGAGCTATGTTACCATCTTCCTTTGCAAAAGGGCATCAGAGATAGCACAGAGAATAAACTAAATGCAAGAAAAAATTATTGTTGTCAATCAGTAGCAAACTAGGACTGTCCCAAATCTTTCCTTGGAAATCTGTATCTCATAGACCTGAGGCCAGCATGGGAGATTGTTTCAGGAGGTATTGTCAGATGATGCTGTTTATCTGCATTTGCAATAGCAAGTAGATTTTTGTGCGTTTAATTATTCATAAGCCAAGTTCTTCAGTGGTTCACACCTGCAAATATCAAGAGAGTTCCAAGACCCCAAACAGTAGTCATTGGAAGATAAGTACTAAATTTATTTCATGGTGTTGTAAGCACAGAGCAACATAAAAATAGCATTTTTCCAAGATGGAGAGCCAGGAAGAAGAGCATACTTGTGTTTGGTTTGCTGTAATGCAGATTTAAGTCCTACAGGAAAAAAAATCACCTTCACTTTCAAGATCCAGGCAGGTTTTTGTGACATATGAGGTACCATATGGGATATTGCTGAATCGTGGGACTCAATTTAGCTCTTGCTAAAGCTGTTTTATCTAAGAGATATTTTGAATTGTTTTCATACAGTTTGCAGAAGTTAATAAAATATCATATGAAACAGTCTCTGAATCCATCAAAAGCATTTTGAATCTCTCCTCTACTGACAGAAAAAAGGCTGAGAGCTGTTTAATATTGATTGGCCTCCTTTGAGGTGCCAATCAAATCAGCTGTAGCAAAGTGACCATGAAATTTTACAGTATTATCAAGAACGCTTTAGAACTGTCACTTTTTTTAATGCCTTGTGTGTTAAAAAAGAAAAAGTCCAATCAAATGTATATTTCTGGTAAGCTCTCCATTGACCCCAGCAAAATGCATATGATGCATGACAATTCTAGTAATTTTTGGCCCTGGTACGAGAGTAGTGGAGCACCAGACTTTCAAGGAAATCTCAGAAAAGATTTTATACAGTTTGTACTTTCAAAAGCTAGGAGCAGGACCAATTTTTCCAGCAAGAATTAAAAGTCAGTATGGTCAGTGTTAGCTGAAGGTAACTTATGTGAATTCTTGGCTCTTATATTTTCAAGCAGTCTTTGTAGGTCCTATTTGTATAGTATTAGTACAGATGTTTTTTGAGACTCTGAGTGTGTCCTTGGGTATGCTCTTACTAAACCAAGAAAAAGTCGTCCTTAAATCCTAATGTAGGCAAGTAGCAATAACAAGCGGTAGCTAAGACTTATGAGCTAGTCTTTGGGTTAAGTAGCTGGATCAAGCTACATTACCATTTGTTGTTTTAGGATTTTGCAAGATAGTTATCCCATTTCATTGTCAAGAAAATATCCTTTTGCTTAGTGAAGACATAATCTCATCTTTTCTGTATTTATATATTCTATCTTAAGGCAGGCATCATCAGAAATGCTAAACCTCAGCTACAGGAAGCCCCCATTTGCTTTTGTTATTCTTTCTCTTTATCTTAAACTATTTGTTGAGGTTTTCAAAGGTTTTTATAGACTTATCTGCTAAAGACTCATTACCATAATCTTAACAGAGAATTATACAATACAAAGGAAAAACAATCTATCCTTTCTGTACTAATACAATACTATCTTCTCTCTCCCAGGATAAGTAAACTCTTACAGTTTTCCATGGAAACTATATATCTACTAATTTAGAAGACCTTTAAGGGAAATGTCTTAAGGAACCTAAAAGCAGCTGAGCAGATAGAAGCCTGCTGGCAATTGCGTATCATCAATAAATAAAATAAAACCTGAATTTGTATCTCTTAAAGATATACAATTGATATATGACACAAGACTAAATTCTTAATCAGGCGTTCTTACCTGGTTAATGTGCAATAGTCGAAGTGCCTTCTCTAAGTATGCCATTGGTAGTCTGACTGCTTTTTCCAACTCTCACCAAGTTGCGTTCACCACTTCAGGTATGGTGTAAGAGTTAAACCAGTATCAGCCCTTATTACTGCACATTACTAATTGACAAGAAATAATAAATGACTATTCATTATTTTTCAATGAGGTGATTATGCATGAGGTCTTAGCAAATCATTTAATGAAATCATCATGCTGTGCATGTTAACATTAGAGCAGTACCCTACTCACAAGGGGGAGAAAGGAAAAGAAAAAGAATCATTAATGAAGGACTGAAAACTAAAAATATTATCTCCTTTTTCTACCAGAATTAAACTGCCTTGTATAAGAAAACAGGAGAATCCAAGCCAATTTTTTTCTAGGTTTTCTACTTCTTCACCACGCTAAGAAGTACTACTAATCATCACAGTCTTGTCACCTTTACAAGTGGATGCTGCATGTTTTTGCATGCTTCTTAGATTCTTACACATTTCAAGGCTTTCTTACACATTTCAAGGCTTGAAAATCAGAGGTATCACTGCGCATGGACCACTTTTACTTGAATTTCTTAGGGGAAAAATTAATTTGTTTCTGCAGATTGTAATTTTTAAAGAGTTCACAAAATTTTATTTCATGATTTTTCACATATAACAAGTAAGTTATTTTACCCCTGTTTCCTTCTGCTTTTATTTGCCAGAACACCCAACGAAGGTGTCCTTTGCATTTTTCATAAAAAGAGAGACCAGCCTGATGATTGGCATAAATAGAAAATTGAAAGAACAGGCATTTGAAGAAATTCCTGCATCCCAGAATAGAAGAACCAGTCTTAATGTGCTTTCAACAACCTCAAACTTTTTCATGGTTATGCTACGTCAAGGAAAATAATTGTTCAGTGTACTCAGAACTCTTCTGTTAATTTTAGTGGAAATGTGAGTGGAAATACTTCGGAAAATCTTGAACTAGTGAGTAGTATTTTCCTCAACTTTGAAATAGTCCTATACATTCTTGAAAGAATTAAATGTAATTATATAGAAATTGTTCAAATATGGGTCATCATTCTTTCTGTTTAATTTTTGATATTTTAGCAAATAAGTCTGTTACACTTCCTTGAAATGGTATAGACCAGACCAAAATACCATTGCAAGGTTTATCACTTTATATTAAATTATATACGACTATCTCCACTGAAAATTTGTAAATAAAGTCACAGTAACAGGGTTGTCTTTGTGGTTGAAAAACATTCTGCATTCTGATACATTTTAATGAATACTTCAAAAACCTCAGAGATTTAGATTTTCTGTGACATTCTGTACGTGCTTCATTAGGGTTATGTTTCCTTCAGCATTGGCAGGCGTTCTTGAAACTGAGTGAATGAATAAACATTGCAACACTGTTCATCTAAAATCATTTACAACTTCTTATACATTCAGTTAAAGACTAGAAGACATGGCCAATTCAGGGAAGCTGCTCTGGAGAAAGATTAGGGGCAAACATTGTCAAATCAGTGCTGGTTTCATATATCAGAATTAAGAAAAAATGCTTTCATTTTGTCTCATTTCCCACAACTGAGAAATATTTGATTGCCTACGTCGCCCAGGAGGTTCTTTCATCCTGCGTCATTGTTTACTGTCATCAGGCATATGAATAATTCTTCACAGGGCTCCATCACTCAGCCATGATGGCCACAGGGCAAATTAAATAGCTGCATGATACACTACAAGAGCCTCTTCAAAACTCTGGAGCAAAGGTCTAGTCTCAAAGATCTTTCACTCTGAGAGCTTAAGGACAAGGAGGGAGAGGAAGAAATGTTTTCATAGCATAATATTGATTATGGTTATATTATATTCTTTTACCTTGAACTCAGTTTCTCTAGTGACCACCAACTAAACAGTAGAAATATTTCCAAGTATGGAAAACATGAATGTCTGTTGCACAACAACAACAACAACAAGGTCAGCAGGACCCTCTCAGCAAGTAGGAGTGACAAAAGTACACCAGACTTTGGGACATTGAAGGCATGCTGTTCAAGACAATTTCAACCCTTTGTTTTTTTCCTATATGCCCCCAATTATTATACTAAAGCAGTGATGAGATCTGAACAATGAAATTGCTATTGCCTGCAGACTCACTGCTGCAGCTTCCCTTTGGAATAACAGGCACAGAGTGCGTCCCAAGACAGCTGTCACTCAAAAGTACAAAGTTTTCCTCAGCAGCTGCAGAGATCACTACACCTGCTAACATTGTGACTTTGCAAGTACTTATAAAGGAGGGGGAGCACAGATGTATTGGAAGATCATAGACTTTCGGGCACTAAGGCCTGGACAGAGTTAGACAGCAAGCCACTCTAGCAGTAGTAGAAAAGCAAATCAAAGATGTGAAGCAATAAGAAAAATATTAAAATGAGTTGCAGATGAATAATTTTTGGAGGCATGAACAGGAGCAGCAGTGAAGAAGGGGGATGGCTTCTAAGCAACATTATTTCAAGTCTTTAAAAAGAGCTGTGGTTTTTTTGTTCAAAATACTAGTGCTTCCATCTCTGTTTTTGCTTCCTCTTCCATCTTGCTGGGATTAAGAAAAGCAAACCTTAAAAATTCAGAGATGGTTTTGCTTGTTGATAGTGTATGTATTATTGCAATCACACTTAAGTAAATAAAACTTCTATTTTTTTATTTGTATTTACTCAGTATTTTCTAATAAGTGAAGTATTTTCAGGATCTTCATCCTAATGCCGTGGATTTAATTTTAGGAAGTTAGTTTCATGTACCGGCATAAATGCCTTCAGGATTAAGATAGCAGCCTTGCACTTTTATTTTTCCTCACTTTCACTTTGGGTTATTAAATTCTTCTTGAGGTCTATACCAAATTTCACTTTGGTTTACTAAATTCTTCTTGAGGTCTATACACTTTTTTGTTTTGTTGCAACTTTCCACACAATAGAAACACTAAGTCTATATAGTGAGCATTCTCTTGGCATTGTCCCACCTAGTTATTAGCACAACCTCCATTAGTCTGGCCGTAGGGTCTTGGTGCAAAGGCTTAACTGCTTTTTCCTGGTTTCCAATAGTGGTAGATGATCCTCTGTCATCTTGTAACTCAAGTTCATAGGAAGAGCTTAGACTTAGAGTGCTCAGTTAGAATTTTTCTATGCAGTCATTAATTTGTTTAAAAACAGCTTTTAAATTTAAGGTGGAATAGCTATTTCTGATTAATTCTTTTTGCAGATTCTTACAATAGAATAATAGTGCTTTTTAATCCAGTTCAGAGTCTCTGAGTTCAGAATAAGCCCTTTAAGCTCTAGAATAAGAGTTAACAAGGGTTGTCTACTCAGGAGTGGTTTCCTCATGTGTATGAGCTCCTTAGATTCCTTGCCTGATTAGCTCTTCAGTGTCAATATACTACTACTGTTTTTCAGTTTCAAATTGCTTCCAATCCAACCAAAACCAACATTGCCTCTGCAGTGAGCACATAAACATTTACTGACATTTTTTCCTGTGCAAGTTTTGTGTTTAAAATAAACCCTTTCCAAAACTTCCTAAAATCTTGGGCCCAAATGACTAATCATGTTGTTTTTTTTTTTACCTCATTCATTATTTTCTACAATGGCTACTGTATTATATTCATTCTTACCAGAGAAGTAAATCCATCTACACTGAAGCTGCTTTCAGCAACTGTAGTTTGTTGCTTTTCTGATTGATGTTAGCACTATCTCAGAGAGGTTTGACACTCGGGCAGCACCAACTGATTTCTAAAAGCCTCTACCCTGAGCAGCGGAGTTATGCACGACTGCTCTAGTGTGACCAGGAACCTCCTACTAAAGGTAACATTCCTCTGAAGGGACCACTTCATCACCTGCCAACTCCTGCAGCATCCTAGCCACACGAGCTCAAAACAAACATCAGTGCTATCCAAAATGGTAGCGGTTTACTAGTTTAAAAAGTCTCTCGTTAGAAATTGAAGAATACTTGTCCGGGAAGGTGTTCTGAACAAGATGGTATTTGAACATCTCTGAGTTTTGGGAGTGTCTGCATTAGATTTTGCTTTTTAACATACAAGTGGCTGTTGTATCAGGAATGAGCCACACTGGACTCTAGGGCACTGGTGGGGTAATGGGATATGAATTTTGTGGCCTAGGTGAAAAGTGTTGATGGAGAAAATTATTTCTGATTGCAAAAAGACAAAATATTTCAGGATCTTTTGGCAGAACACAAAACATGATATTGTGGACCAAATGAAGTGCTATATTTGAAAAAAATTTTTCTAAATTTTTTGTCTTTGTTAAAAAAGTCTACTTTAAAATGGAAAATGCTATCTTGAACAAAACTATATTCAAAATTGAAAAATGTCTTGTAAAATTCCTTACTTTCTTTGACTGAAATTATTTGCCAAATTTGCAAATACTTTTAGCTTCCTGAAATTATAATGAGTGACAAATTTCCTGCTCAGCAAATACAAAATTTTGCCTATCTCTTTGCCAAATACCTTGAAACTCAACAGAAAAGACAGATAATTGCGCTTCCTGCAAGCTCATCTTCACAATTAATTAGGTAGAAAAGATGGGCATGACTCCCAGGCCTGAATTAAGGCAGCCTGGGGTTTTTAGCATATTTCAGTACCATGACAGAGATGCCTTCAGGCTTTCCGGCTTTTTTTTTTTTTCTTTTCTTTTCTTAATTAAGGGCTAGAAATATTGTCTTGTTTTCCTATTCACAAACCTGAGATTCTGATGTAATCATGTTACTGGCTATAGGTGCTGGCTTTGAAGGCTTCGGTATGTTCTGCTTATGCCCTAATCTGGCTCTGACAATAGCCAATATAAGTTATCCAATTAAATATTTTGTGCAACTGTCTGGTATGGTTACTTCCATTTGACAAATGAGCAGCCACATGAAATTTATGTGCAATCAGACCAGCTCCTCCTGCTGCCCAGCCTTATGAGATATAGCAGCTAAATGGTGGGTTGGTGCTGTATAGCAAAGCTGATATTCATATCTGAATACATTCATGCACAGACACTGGAAGTGGAAATCAAACTGAAAGGATGGGCCCTGACCAGAGGAAGGTTTTTAAAAGTACAGCTCAGAACTCTTTTTTTTGTCAAGATAGTTTTTTACTCCCTTGGTTTGGCAGGTGACAGAAGGAGACCACAGGGAATTATTCCTGTCCCTGGGCTTTACCGCTTAGTTAACCAGCTGCAGCAGCACTGTTGTGTTTTCCATAACAAAGGGCAACCGCATATTTTTGATCTGGCTTTTATTAACACTGTGAAAGAAACAAAAGTTGGGGTCCCTGTGAGGAAGTGCTGCGTGTGTGAATGCTGTGAACCGCAGTTGGAACAAAATGGTTCTTGTCTCGGTGGAAGAACGGCTGCTCTTAGAAACTTCAGATTCAAGTTTATGGAATACAAAGAAATCCCATTTCATAACTACTGCATATCACAGTAACTATATTTAAATGAAAGCTTGTTCAACCCATCCATCCCATAAGCTGGGTGCGCCTTTCACTTTTGTATTTCAAATAAAGGCGGAAGGACTGACATATGATAAAAAAGACTTTCCTTTATTACAAGAACACTTAAAAATGTGAACTAATTACTGGGCTGAAAGGTCCAAAGGCACTGGCTAAAAACACATGGGGATCTAATATGTACCTTAAACTGGATACACCCATCCAACCATACTTCCGTGCACATCAGTCTTTCTCCTTTGTTCAGCTGCATGTATGGGAGAGAACAACTCCAGCCTGTGTTTCAGTGGCAGTTCTCCAGATGAGGGGGAAGTGCTGTGGAAAGTGCTCTGAATTAGTGGACAATAATCCTGTAAGGTGGCAAATTGTGGTTTCCAAAATGGGGAGACCCAAAAATCAAAGAACAGTTTAGAAAGTTTGCTGCTACAGACTTTAATGACACCCTGACTGAAGCCAGAGCCACAGGTACGTTTGGATGCGCTTGTTCTTTGGGCTGAGCATACGCTGTGTCTGTTACACTTTTAAAATCTCCATCTTCCCTTTCCTATGTGCACTTGGGGGGGTGGGGGGGGAATGCCCAAAGTCGCATACTGCTGCCTTCCAAAAATAAGAGAGTGACCTGTTTAGAAAAGTGGGATCACAGTGGGGGAGGACTGGTTTTAGTTTAAAAATGAGGTGTAGGTCAAATCTCAAATTCTGAAGTACAGTCCTGAACCATTGTACTAAACAGAAGATAAATGAGAAAATAGGACAAGTGTATGCTCTGTAAAAGACTGCTGTTTTGATGAGATGCAACTAATTGCTTTTAACCCTCTGGCAAACTGAAGAAAATAGCCGCCTCCAAAATTTATGACTTTTCTTCCTTTTCCATGAAGGTATCCAACAGAATCGTAACCTACAGGCAACGTTAACATGTGAGCTGTGTTATCTGCGCAGCAGGATGCAGTGTTGCTGATAAAGTGAAACTTCTCTAAGACTGATCTGATTTGCAAAGAGATAAAAAAAGGGGTCATGACGTGAATAAATACTTGGGTGTATCAGGGCTGGAGTAATGGAAAAGGGAGTTTGGATTAAGTATTCTAGCTGTACAAACAGCATTTCATTTTTCTCGTTGAGAAGGAAAGTGTAGAAATGAGTAATTACATTAATGTGCTTAGTATTGTACATTAAAGGTCCTACAAAATTAAACATCTCTGAGGAGTTAAGTATTCTTCCATTAGGCAAATTTAACAGGAAAGTAGTAGAAGTATTGTACTTTTTTAATTCTCAATAACACATTAAATTTCATGTATTAAAACACATATATGTGAAAGGCCAAGCCTGCTTTAGGCGTTTCAGATGGGTTTTAGTAATGGACTTGCTGACTTTTTCCCAAGCCATTTCAGGAGGTATGTTCCTTTTGCTCAGGAAAAGATATTACTGGCCTCTAAAATCTGCAGAAATTCTGCTGTCAGTACGGAAAACAGGTGGTCTGCTGACTTTTTCCCAAGCCATTTCAGGAGGTATGTTCCTTTTGCTCAGGAAAAGATAATACTGGCCTCTAAAATCTGCAGAAATTCTGCTGTCAGTACGGAAAACAGGTGGTCTGTACGAGCTTGGATGCATGTAATCTGAGGCTCCCCAAAGCCTCTTGTATCTTTGCACAGTGAATCATCAGGCAGAGTTTGTTAGAAGACCCTTGGGCTTCTCTAGATGCTGTTTTTAATACCCAAGTAAATGGGCTCAGAACAGTATCAAAAAAAGACCAAAAAAAATCCAAATCATTACCAATATATTTGACCATGTTACACACATACTTGCTTCATGAATACACTCTGTAATCCAACATCACCAGTGTTATTTTGTCCCCAGAGCTGTGCTCTTTTGAGGAGGCTACTCTGAATTTCTAAAATGCTGTTTGGAATATATCGACTTTATTGATGTCTGCCTGATGCCTTCCCATGCAAAGAAATATACCTTGAATGGGATTTGTGCTGCTCTAGTATTAGGAAAAGCAGACAGAGCTTAGGTGATTCATGATTCATTCTCTTTCTGCATTTGACTGTACTAGAAAACCAACAGTAAAAAAAAATATATAAACTGTAACCTCAATGTCCTCTGCAAATTTTTAATCTCTCCTCTAAGGACATACTTCCATGTATCCTAAATTGTGGTTGTAAGTAGGTAAATCAGCCTGTAAGCAAGGCACAAAACAACTATCCCAAATTTCAACACTGAGTTTGATACCTTAGAAACAAGTCCACCATCTGAGTATTTACAAAAAGTTAGTGAGAAATGAAGGACAATATTCCACTGAGAAAGGTTACAAGATGGACAGAAACCACTGGGAAACATTGGTTCAGTATTTTGTCTTAGGTGAGAGGCAACAGATAGCTAATAATTTTAAGGAGAGCCCACAGCCAAATTACTAAGAGCAGGGAACCTTCCTTTATTTCTGAATTTACCCTCCCACAAGAAGCTGGGTATTTAAAGAAAGACATGTTTACCAGTTGTCTATATATGAAAAATATAATAGGGCAAATAAAAATGGAATATTAGAAGCCAGACTAAATAAACCTGCAATGATTTTATAGGAAAGGATTCCAATTTAGCCTCCAAAATATCGACATTGCAGAAGAATCATAAAATAAAATTCAGAAACTGTTCAATGTAAATGCTTCTGATAGCATTCTTATTCACACAGCTGCACTATTTAAAAACAATTCTGTAAGAAACTGGGGTGTTTTTTACATGATTGGAATATTCATAAATCAGTGACTAGTACAACTAAATCTCTTCTAAATGAGATCCTTATAGATTTACAATGGATGTCTCTCTCAATGGAAGTTTCCATGGCTACAGCACAATTCTGCACGGCGCACACTTTCATCACAAATTGATACACATTTATATACAAATAGTTTGAACACATTTTTTCAACTTCTTTTGAAATGAGAGCTACAAGGATAGTCCTAAAGGAAAATTCCATATTTGTGCCTGGGCACAGCGATGGTCCAGCTGCACTCAGAGTCATCACGTAATTCAGGTTGGGGTGGACCTCAGGAGGTCTCTAACTGGACCTCCTGCTCAAAGCAGAGTCAGCTATCGGATAAGACCAGGCTGCCTGGAGCTTTATCCAGTTGGATTTTGAAAGCCTCCAAGGCTGGAGACAGCACAACTTCCCTGGGCAACAGCCTTGCGTGCAAGAGATGGTACTGCTGCATTCAAAACTCTTCCTCTTTCCTTCCTGTGGCTGGGGTAGAAAGCACTTCTGTACAATCTGTCTTAGGAGAAAGACCTTACTGACTTCTACTCAGTGAGCTTTGCACTCCAAGCCAGCCATCAGCCTCTCCCTTTCCACTTTCTGCTGTCTTGGTCACAGTATGGAGTACAAACAGCAGAACCCTTGCTCCAGTCTCCTTTCCTGTAGCGGTGCTCAAAGGTAATTTCAAAAGCCTCCTTGTGTAAAGACAAATGTCCTCTGAGCGGCCAGTTGTCCTGCTGAAGAGGTGTTATTAAAACAATTTTTGTCTTTATTACTCTGCTGCATTTTATTGCTCTGGCTGCATCAGAGCATGCCACACTTACTGAACAGAATGGTAACTCCTGCATAATCTCATGTCACAAAATGCCTAGTGTTCGAGAGATCATCTTGCTTGTCAGTGTGGGTACTGGATGACTTGTCAATGTTTAAGATAAGATTCAACATCTAAACACACATCTATCTATTTTTATTAAACAGTGTTCATGGATGTCAGTGTCTGGACAATTTTTTTAATAAGGTCATGTTAAAGTACTGAGGATTAGTTTGGGTGAAGGCTTCGTGCTATAATTTGGGGTTGAAATAGGAAATTTCCCAAAATTTTGCTTTACGATTCAAAGGAGAAATTGAAACCAGGCTATAAAAAAGGGAAAAGGCAGGATATCATTGGTTAGGAAGTATTAAGCTGGCAACTCTTATGCGATGCTTTCATTAACTGATTGCAGTACTCTGGGAAGATATTTTGACTTTTGCTTGGTGAATTCAACCACCAGGAAGGGAGTCATTCAATAAGTTTTAATTGTGCCTATCTGCAATGTACTGGCTCTTCAGGTAGCCAGAGCACAGGTTTGCTGGGTTGCTATTGGAAATACGGAAGGCTTAAGGGGGATCTCTGATGCTGTGATGTGACTACAGGTGCTGTGGAGGGTATAGAGTGGCAAAATTTATTGGAGGGGGGCAGTGTTTTTATAAAACAGTAAGAGAAAGTCATTGCATTTACAAATTATATGATGGTCTTACAGTTCTTCAGAGCTATCTTGCTGGAAGCAAGCCACAAAACTGTCTTTCATTCACCCTTTCATGATATCCTTAACTCCTGTAAAGGATTTCTCCGTTTGTATAGGCTCAGACATGGTTGTTTAGAATACTATTTCTGATACAACTCTGCAAATCTGAAAATGAGGGAGGACTATTTCTTTTCACCAGTTTGATAAATTCAGAAATAAACCAGGCTTTTTAATGACTTTGCCTGTGATTCTCATGTGACCAATTTGGCTCAAGGCTTCTTGGCATGGTTTAGGAGACAGAGCACAATCTTCTTTCTTCTCCTCCCCCTCTCCCTTACTAGTCCCTGGTAAGTAACACAATTAGAAAAACCTGTAGGAGGCCTAGGCTCTTCTCTGAATCTGAAATAAATTTTCAACATATGATTCTTGATGGTTTAATTGCAAGTACAGTCTCAGAGGCAAGAAGGAAAGCTATGTTTCTAAACATATTGACATGTAATGGAAATCAGACCCCAAGTGCTGTCTCTGCCTATTCCTAAATCTCCCTGTTGAAATTTTTGCCTATTTACAAATACGTCTACATCCAAACACTTGGACATTTATTGCAAAGTTATCTCATAGCAGTGCTGTGAGGAACGCTGATCTTACTAAAGTGCTTGGAATCTGACTTGTCTCTGTTGACAACTAAGTTTGCCTTTTGTTCCTCTTTGGGGTTTGGGGGTTTTAAAAATAATTATTACAACAATTCTACAAAGCCTGCTTATGACTTACTGCAAGTCCAGCAAAAACCTTCACTGTGTGAAATGTGTTGGTTTATATGTGTGTGTCTACACATCGTGCACAGATCTTTCCTCATATTCATCAGAAAAGAAACATTGACTTTGTTGTTTGATATGCAGGGTTTTCAAAATACTCTCTGGTCAGCTCTGCAAATGACCATTTAAAAATAAAACTCTAAGCTTATTTAATGATCTCACTGTTGAACCTATTATTCATTGGCACTGTTTCCACTACTTTACCGTCTTTCAGAATCTTCCAGTAGAGAAAAGAGGATTTTAGTAGAGTTTTTTTCTTTATCTTTCAGCAATTGAAAAATCTAATCACTACTAAAAATCTTCTGGGCTTTTATTAAGTTAGCTCCAATTTATGTAATTTGCCATAAAGTTCATTAAAGACTTCATTAATTTTTCACCAATCTGTAACAGTCTTATCACTGTTGTTTTTATTAGCTGAGATATAATTAACTAGGTTTGACTTTTTAAATTTGGGGGCAAGTCATTTACCTGCCCTATCACCACTTTTATAATAAATACATTTTGCTTTGTCAGATGTGAAATGGTTCTCTTCTTATGCATCAGTTCCAGTGATTAGGACCCCGTATTTCAACCAAGTGCTTGTACTGACATTTTGATCTCAGCAGTTTATGTTCTCATTAGCTGACTGAATCTTTGGTCTTTCCCCTTTCCAGAAGAATCATGGGATTTGATACTTCCAACACTAAAAAGACAAAGAAAATTCCCATTGGCCTGCAGCTCAACCATGAACCCGGAATGGATTGATGTCAACCTGGAATTCACTTGGTATTTGTCCATCTGCCTTCCCTAGAGCACAGTGGCCCTTCCTTGGAACAAGGAAATACGAAAACCCTGCAGAGGTATGTTGCATGTCAGACCATAAATCAGGGCTGTGATTAAAAGTGTTTTGTAGAATAGGATTTTTTAACAATTTTCTGTACTCTGGTAAAACTTTTCCACTCCCTAATGCACCATCATCTGTGCTATACCGTGGCCCATTTGCATTTGACTTCAACTCTCTACCAGTGATTTCCAAAAAGATTGTCATTGCAGCGCCGTTGGGTGTATGGACCCATTAATGGCCTGGCAGATCAGCTGGACCATTCTGTTATGGACCAATGCCTACCAATTCTAGTAGGCCATGTCTCAATGTACGATAAGCCGTATGCTTTTTTTATAAATTTGTAGGAGGTAAATAGTAAGGATAAGTAGGCATTAAAGGCAATGTTGGGAGGTGAAGTGGGAGAGGAGGGAAAAAGTGACAGTTCTCTGGTTTACCTCAAACCAAAAGTTATTGACCTTTTTTCATTCAATAATCTAAAAACGGCTACAAGACATGAATAATAAATGTATTTTCAAAGGAAAAATTAAGCCAGTACCCATTCTCTTTTTCTTTCAGAACTGGCACTTCATAGTCATTTCCTCTAATACTAATTAGTATTAATTAGAGAAGCAACATGATCTTGCAAAAGAAACCCCGATTTGCCCCTTTCCATTTGTACTCATCCTTGATAGAGTAAAATAGCTGTGTAAAAGGTATCAACACTATTTGTATGATAACTCTGAGCCTTCTGCCACCGCGCTATTTGGAGCCCTTTGTGCCAAAGGAACGTTTCAATGCAGAAAGCAGAGCAATACACTTGGCAGGCACAGAGGCTGTTTGGCACATTCAAGTGAACTCTGTTACAGACACAGTGACCTGACAAATATGTGTATTGTCTCTAATACCTTAAGTTCAGTGGTTTTAATCACTACCTTTGTGAGGATTTTGACAAATCATTCATTTAAAGGACTTCTGGGATGCACAGGTGATTCCAGTTCACATAGTGATTTTAAAGCTTTATCACTTGTGTTTACTCTTTAATACTAAAGAGAAGGCATGCAGAGAGGCTAAGAAGGACGCTTTGCACACATTTGAAACTCTGCTTTGAAGCAGGAATATGTTCTGACATTTAACTGAGAGTTTATTCAGGGATATATCCTTTAAATTTAAACTTTATTTAGTAGCAAAAGAGTGAAAGCATCTCAGTTAAGCATACTTCTGACTTTTCCCTCTCGACAGATGGGAAACTATTAATATAGCTTATTTCTAATTCTCATGATTGTTACAAATAGTGCTTTCCTCCTGCATAACATTTTTAATCTGAAGAACTAGAACAGTCTGTCAGCATGGGAAACAGAATTGCCATCCTGCATCCAGATCTTCTGGTCGTAGTCTCTGGAGATTATATGCTCCAAATGCAAAAGCTTCTAGTAGCTACTCATAATTTCCAGCATGTGAAAATGAAATTAGACTTGATTGAATGTCTAAATTAAAACACCTTGTTCTATTTAGGGTTCTTGATTAATCTTTTTAAAACTATTGTTCCAATCTTCAGGTTTTCTCTAAATTAGCAATATTTCCTCTTCAAATTGCTCCTAAGAGGTAGGCCTTATATCTCCACCAACCAACATTAACTCCAGTGGGAACAAGAGCTTGCTCACATAGAAGCAACAGCTTTGATGACAAAGATTTAACCTTCTGACAGCGTACACGTCAGATAAATTAACTTACCTGCAAGGAAACTGCAGGACTAGGATTTCTTATTGTATACTTGAAACTTTGAATTCACAAAGATGAAAAGAAAACAAACAGAAATAAAAACTAAACAAACTACTTCCAAGAAACACAGAAGAGGAGAGAAGGAAGTGGGTATTTTACCTGTTATTTCATGACTTTTTTCTAATTTGAAGGTAAAACAATAGCATTATTGTGATAAATTCTTAATGGCAAAAAATGGAAGAAAATCTGTCAGTCTGCAATGAAAAATAAGCAATCTCAGCTTTGCAATTGAAAGATAATTGAATTCTTTTCACATAAATACAATTTTAGGAAGATTTATTTGCAATTCCCTTTGAGACTGATTGGAGTTTCAAGGGCTGAGCACCTCTGAAATCAGAATTTAAAAGCTTTTTAATAGCCAGCATCTTTCAGGATAGGGAATGCTGAGAGCCTGAAAAGCTGGAGAGAGCTGCCTGTGCTGTGTGTCAGTTTGCAAAGACGTTCTCCAAGGCTCGGAACAGACACGAAAGCCATGGGGGAGGGAACATCCCTACTGATTCAGCAGCGCTGCTCTTTGTTCTCTTTCTGATTTATGTGTGCAGCTCTGCATCGTTCTAGCCACTGCGCAGCTGCGGTTTATCTTTTTTGATGGCCATAACAGGGCCTACTGCTGTAGCAGCTGACCAGATATAGGTGAGGTTCTTTAACAGCAACTAGCCCTTTCTAGTGCGCTTGGCTGCATGCCTGTGACTTCTGCTGCTGCTTTTTCCAAATACCTCTCAAGTTCCAAGGCAGTTGCTACCCACTGTTCTCCTCCCAGATTCTGCTGTCACTGGGCTCACACTGTCTCATGCCATCCAGACCAGATGCTCTTTGCTACCCGTAACTACCCCATCATTGCTATCTTAACCTGTTTCTTCCATCTGCTACTTCTGTACTTCAAAAGCCCTCTTCCCACTCTACACCTTCAAAAAGATACTCCTCGCTATCACTGTTGTTGAAAATAGAATCTGCACTTGTCAGCAAACTCTAGCTTGGTTATTCTTCTTTTTATTTTCCTTTACCTCAAGTGGGTATTGTGCAGGTGGAGATGTGAGAGTGGCCTGAGCAAGCCTGTGTTGGAGGCTTTTCCATGTCCTGCATTTAGCTGTTATGCCAGCCTTACACTTGTCTTGCACAAAGAATGATGATCCACCAAATTGCTTGCTGATTTCACTCAGGCACACCCACATACAGACAAAAATCCTTTAGGGAATATCAAAAACTTACAGACTCTTTTGAAACAAGGTATTTAAAGTGTGGTCTTTAATGGGAGCAGCTGGTATGTTATTCACTCTAGCTCCTGGCCTAATAGTAACAGGTTCTTTCTCCAAAGAACAGTTCTCTTCATCCTCATGACATTTTTGCTTAGCCTTCTTCAATAGCCTTATGAATATTTTAAACTGTCTCCTACCAGCAGTACTCCTCTCACATATTATTTCCCCTAAGATCAGTTCTCAATTTATGTGCTACTCATTTGGCAAATGTCTTGCTCAGAACAATCATGCACTCTATAATTCAGATAAGCATTTGAAGAGGCATAAGCTTTGAACGTGTGCAGAGGTACCCTGTGAATCAAGATGCAGTAAAGTAAGGGAACAAAGATCTGTCCTATGCACACATGTAGATTTTTCTCAGTATCTTCTATATTGCCTATGTTTTAAATGTGTTTTGTGCTGGGACGTAAGAGCAGAATAGCATGGGGCAAACTGCAGTGTGAATTTGTAACAGTTAGCTACTCCCTGGTAAATATCAATGCATGAGAATACACACTAAAATGTAATTTAGACATTTATCATGTGCCACTGTCCGAACATACATTCCATTGAAGCAATGATGTTGTATGCTATTTTTTCTCTTCTAATAGAATTCTGTCTCACTCAACTTTACAGTCAATTCTCATTGTCTATTAACAGGAGCAGTCTGTAATATGTCTTATTAGACCATCTTTCATTGGAGGATCTTAGAAGTTAGTTACACTCTATAGTACCCAAGAGAGACAGTTAAGAAGGAATCTCTTCAACAGGAATCTCTTCAACCATCATGGAAATGTATCTTCTCTAAGAGAGAGTTGCAAAATATACAAAACAGGGCACAGCAGTATGCATAATAGTTTCTAACAATATGAAAAGGAAAAATTATATGGAATTGAAGCTGATACTATCAATCTCATTTTTTCCAAATGAATCCTGGAGAATTTTTATGCATTCCTTTAAAGGCAATAAATTACATCATGTTGTCATCAGACTAATATTTTTAGTATAGGAACAAAATTTGCACAGTGATTTTCTTTGAAAATTAAAATAAATGAAAAATTGGTGAAGCCACCATTTTAATTTAATTTCAACACACTGCATTATGCATTCATTGTCTGACCTACAAAGGCAGTTGTTTTGTTACTTTACAAGTTGTTTTGTTTTGTTTTGTTACAGTTGTTTTGTCTCATAAGAACTTCTGTTATTATGTGCGGTTTTTGTATATTTAAACCCATTGTTAGATGTGAAAGCACTCCATTCCACTTAATGTATAGGGAGAAAAGGAGCCTATATGTTTTTACCAAATCTACCTAGAAACAGCAGCACTAATATATTTTTTAAATAGGGTGGAAGATAGAGGGGGCCTTCAGGCCAGTAGTAAAGGCATTTTTGTATTCAATGTACTTTTAATGAAAACATCTGTCAATAGGTCTCAACTTGTCACTAATTCTGGACTTGTCATTAATTCTCTTGGGTTTGGATTAATCTGCTTCCTATTGTTTTGGATTATACATATTCATTTCTTACAATTCAGAAATGACTACTTAGCCCAGATTTTTTTAGTTATTAAAATTAACATTTTGTTAATGTTTTCTTATTTCTTATTTCAGCCCATAATATAGAAATATAGTTAAAGCATTAGCACTACCATTTTAAAACAGCTTTATATTGTGAATTTTTTTTTAATCGGTGATTTTTAGTCTTTATGTAAGGTGTTAAGTCTAGGAGACAGGCAGAAGGTTTTGTTGCTCTGTTTCAGTGTCTGGAGAAATAGTGTTAGTGTGCTCCCACCGCCAGCTCAACGCATTTCTTTCCACCGTGAGTGGTAGAGAGACGTAATGCTTCAATTTATGTACTGTGTTTAGACAGCAGTCAGATAAGGGGTCTGATATAGAGGGTCTGTTCTCTAATACTTGATCAGTAAAACCCTCAGGCTTTGATGATTTCGAGTTACTAATTTATGACAGGGATACTGAGGGAAGGCAGCATGGTGAGATTAGAAGAAGAAAAAACACCCCTGCCACATTTTGGAGGACAAACAGGATATGGAGCCCTGATCTTAGTAGAGTTGTTTGGAAAGAACAACAAAACTTATTTATATAGACATGATAACAACAGATGAGTTGCCAGCCAGCCTTAAGGAAGCCTGATGAAGAGCTGGCAGAGTACTTGGAGTACAAAGTGGGAGGTAACTGGGAGTACAGGATAAGTGGAAGTAATAAAGGGAGAGCAAGTCTTTTTGTCTGCATGTTCTGTCATCATTCAGAATCTGGGTTGTGTTTCTCCTCCCATCCTTACGCTGTCTTCTGGATATAGGGTTGAAAAGATTACTTGGATTTCCTGTAAGAATTCCAAATTCTATCTTCCTTCTGCAAAGAGTGCCTTTCGCAAGGCATTTTTGGCATTAGAGAGAATGAACTGAATTTTGGGCTTTGTTTTTTAATTGTAATTGAAGAGAAACAGAATATCAATATTTTTACATATGATAGCGGTCTGCAAAATGCTGAGGTGGGTATTTTGCATGTGCATATAGACATATGTTTGAGTTTACTTGGGTCCTGTAGGCCTGAAATATTCATATCATGCAGAAACTAGTCTGAGTATAAACGTCATCAAAATGTGGTGCATTCAAATCACAGCTTCTCAACTGAATGTTACTTCTGTAAAAAACTACATCAAAACTCAGCTCTAAACACATCTAATCTTAGTTTAGACCCAGATCTAAATTTCACAGCGGAGACTGATCTGTCCTATTCTTAGTGTATCCTATCCTCAGTGGATCAATCTCAAATCTGCAAGAAAAATGGGTGATATATTGGAGTAAATATTAATCACATCTGTCATAGTACCCAGTGCTGTTTGTTTTGAGAGGCTTTCTTTAAATTTGAATTAAAAAATCCAATTTTAAAATTCTGTGCTGTGATCAAATTGCTTCTCTGACCGGGCTGTGTTTGAATAATCAATCTGCTGTATTCAGTTCTTGGAGTTATAATTCATGGCTTTCAAAAGTAATTTTTCCTCATAAATTATGTAAATCCCTGTACAGAACTGCAGTAAATCCAAATCAACTGGGATTCTGTTAGATTTATTTTTCAAATGTTTTCTCTTTGTTCTTCACAGCTGAAATGAGAAATATTTCTATTTTCTAGTGTGCCAGAATAATCTGTCTTTCGTGTCCTCTAGGAGGAAACCTACTTCCAACACATGAACCTCTCTCTGATCATGTAAACAGGAAGAGGTACAATGCTCAAGTTACCAAAACATGAATGAAAAGACATTTTTAGAATTGTTTTTACTATAATATATAGTTCTTATAGTTGCTACATGCCACACACATATGGAAATAATAGCCAGTGAAACAGAGCAGAGGTGTGATGCATTGGCATATAACAGATTTTCACTGTTCTCTTCCCACAGCTGTATTTCTTTGGGTTTTAATCTAGTATCTTAAGCCCCTAAGCAATCTCAAACAGCCAACAATTAAAGCTCTGTAAAAAATGTTTCCATTTCCCCTAAGTATGGAATTTCCCCTAATCTTGCATATGTTAGCTTAGTGGGTGGCTTGCTCGTGGTGTGTTTTTAGAGCTACACCTTGAAAGAATGGTGGTCCATTCATAAGTAACAAAGTGACTTGTGGAAAAAAGTGGCAACAGAAATGTCATTTTCTCTCTGTTTCCCCGTAACTGAAATCTAGAGCCCAGTTTCAGTTCAAGGCAGTGGGAACTGAAATGTTGTAGTATCTGTAAACTCATCTGCTCCATCCTCATTTCAAGCCTGCCTTCCCTGCCAGTCTGGCTGCCCTTCTCTGTTCCTGGTCCTTGTTCAAATCTTCTCTTGTTTAACGCTTCACCCAAGTTCTTGACCAGCTTCCCTGTGCTCCTGCAGGACCTTGAGATCTGATCACTCCTGCTCCCTTCCAAATTTTTCTCTGTTCTTTGTCTCTTGCCTTCTCATATGCCTGGACATTGCACGTTAACACCGAAGTAAAAAACACCATTATTTACTTAGACAGTATGTGGCAGTGCAGCTTACTGCTCATCAGCTCCAGGGCAACTATGCAAGACTCACTCACAGAAAATAGAAGCAAGTTGCCTTTTTCCTTTGCTAAAGGTTAAATCAGCAGGTATCCTGGAAAAATTCTTGGGCGAGTTCTGAATTTCATTGTGACACAAAAGACTTCGCCTTATAGGAAACACAGCTCAAGACAGGAAATACAGCTCCTTGACATTCTGTTGATGTAATGCACTGCAGAATTCTTCCAGAGAGCTATGAAAAGAAATAGTAGGTTTCTTTTATAAAGCAGGCTATGAAAAGAAGATACAGAAGATTATTCCAGCTATACAGCAGAGCCTGGATTTAAATTAAACAGTGACAAGCTGCATAGATTTCTTAAACTCATGACAATTATTTAACAACATTTGTGCTCTGGTTGGATAAATCACAGACAGCAATGCTCTGTCACAAACGTAGTCCATGATTGACATTGAATAACTGCTTTACCAAGCACCTCTTGCTACTCCTAAGATAACAGAAGTAGCTGCTTACTCTCCATTATACAATTACCAGGTTCTAATCCTTTTATAGACTGTAATCTAGCTTTAGGCCTTTCCCCATCCATCGCTATGCCTCTAATTGAGTTTATTTAGTAAGTGAATTAGGCAGTTGTCAGTAACAAAACTGACAGACTCATTTTTCTACTCCTCAAACAGCTAGCCATGCAAACAGCCATAGTATCTGGCAGAATCTTGCTATTTGTCTGTCAGCTCAACATTTTTTCTTCATTGTCTGTCTAAAATACCTTCTATATCTAAAATAATTTTCAGGTTTCTGTGGTTTCCTGAAAGGTAGGAGAGTCTGTAAAGATACTGTCAATGTGGTGTTCAACAACACAAACTGATCTAGTCTGCAATTTTTAGTGTGTTAGTCTGCAATTTTTTTAAAAAGGAACCTCATTTACCTAAAGCAGTCTATCCAGAATTTAACAGGACTTGGAGCTGCTATTCTCTCAGTTCCATTCAGAGAAATGGTGTAAGCACATCAGAGGAAGGCAAGTACTCCTCCTTTTGAAGGCAATGTTAAACCTGGAAATGGAGATAGAAAATACAATTTTATCATTGACTCAGGTTGAAGTAATGCAGATCCAAAAGGCAGTTCCTGGTCTCAAGGAGCTTTCAAACGAAATAGCAAGAGGAAGCAGATAGGTACAATGGAGGGACAATATCTTAGAGGAACAATATAGAACGAACTAGCATGATTTAGACACAGCTCTGAATCAAGGGAAGTGCTTGGTTAATTGTGTGATTGATACAGAGGATGGTGATATGTTCACAGCAAATGCTAATGGGTAGAGAGTCTTGCCATGCCCTTTTCTTGCTTTGCAAAGAGGAGAATTGAAGTAACTCAACCTACAGTCCATCTTTACAGGCTAGCAGTGATTGCCATGTTTAGTCTGCCTCTGGATGGACAGAGAGCTGCAGCCCACTGGGAGGGTGTCCAAAAAGTGGCCATTAAAAGAAATTGGGGAGCGGGTTAATTAAAAAAAAAAGAAAGCTGAAAGTCAGACATGGCATAAGTCATCTCTCAGATCCAGATACCCCAATGCATCATCAACGGCACAGCCCAGAACTGATGAAGATCCCACAGTGAAGAAAACCTGTAGGTAACAATTCAGAAGGTGACAGGGTAAGAGTGAGGCATGATGTGATACACAGAATGAGGGGAAGAAGAGGCGATCCTCTTTCCACCTCTCTGAACAAGGCTGCACTCTTACAGATGTATTTAACTGTCACTATGAAAGGCATTGTTCTTCTTCAGGGTGCAAAGGTCTTGTAATTTACCATTATTATTATCATTTCAGATTGGTACTGCCAGGGTTAAATCACTTATGTGCCTCAGATGAAAGTTTACAAAAAAAGCACAGTGGATGCAGGAGCAGGTATACATTTCCTAGAAAATACATGTATAATAAAAAGCAAGCCAATCTCTGACATTGTCAAACTCTTAAGTGCTTGCTGTTGCTACCTGATATTCCATTAAAGCTGAGGGGGGAGGATGAGAAGTGCTGTAAGTGGCTGTTTATCAATGATGCTGAGATGATAACGTGTCTGAATGGGGGAGCAGCTCACATTTTAGTACCAGCACATTTAACATAGAGCATTTTATCCATTGAGACTAAATAAAGTGTTTGACCCTCATGCTCATGAAAGAGGAAGTCTTCCTCTGGCTGAAAGCTTACTTATTGCGGTACAGGCCCAAGTTCTGCTCTGTTCAGCAAAAATCATGTTTCGGCCTGCATTAACTTCCAGCAGGTGTTTATATTTTTTGCTTGTATTGCAAAAGTGTAAAAACAATGTGAATTTCGATACTTACTTCATTGCTTTCCTGAATGGTGCCATAATGCCATTAAATAAAGCCGTTTTCACTAGTGCTTTAGCTTTTCTGAGATTCATTTCACAATATTTCATAATTGAGTTAAAAAGCATTTCCACAGTTATGGTATAACACAAAATGTTCTGTTCATCTAATCTCCTGATCATTTGCAAGTATGACTGGCACTCCTAATACTTGCCAGAATAATAATAACCTTTGTTTCTTGGGACACTTTTAGTGTCTAAAACGAGAAATCTCAGCTTCTGAAGAGTTTTAGAAACAATTTTTTTTTTTTCTTACGAACTTTTAGAAACAACACAGCAAAAAGGGCTGGTATTTTTCTATAGTGTGTGTGTCTTTCTGAGTGCCAATGGCAGTTTATCTGACTAACCATGAATGGTAATTAATCACACCAAAATTTTCATCGTAATATCACCTGCTTTCCCTTTTTAATTCCAAGTGTCTTTCCTGGGCAAGATAAATTTACATATATAAAAATCCCAGAAATTACAAGGCATAATTGCTCCAGACACTGAGCTTTTCCAAATCTGCTTATTCCTGTGACTGTAACTAATAGTAATAGTAATAGCAATAGATATGGTGCCCTTGTCATTGAAGTACATTATTTCTTAAATAAAATTCAGTGTATCTAAAATATTTCTTCAGATTCAGTACATGAAAGTACTGCTTCTAATGAGTCAGAGAATAACTAACAAACTATTGCAGTTCATTTTACTTGAACAATGCCTCAGCTCAGAATTAGCATACATTTCTTTTAGACAGTTAAATGAGATTACTTCAATATAACTAAAATCAGAATTTAGTCACACACAAAAACATGAAAAAGTAAAAGTTTGTTACCTAGGGTATTACTTGTTTTTATTTCATGCCTCTGAACTGTGCAGGCATCCAAGAGCACTCAAGTGTGATCATTAAGCACATTAGTAGTACTGAATATCAGTGACTTGGGAGAATCAGTGAGAAATACGATCTTCAGAGATACAGAAAATTTGCGTAAACCAACAGTTTGTACAAGATTTTTTGTTACAGAATCCCAGCAAACTGCAAATCTAGATATGTTTTTATTATGTAACGATCAACATTAAAAATTCCATTATCAGAGCTAATGGTTTTGTGGTGGATAAAGCAAAATATGCTGTCTTTATTGTCTGTATTCATGTCATCTTTCCATTTGCTGATAATACTAAAACCTTTTTTTATTAGGAGATTAGGCAGATTTGACTTGGAAGATATACAAACGCTCTGATACGTATGACATTGTTGAAGGTGCTTTTTCCTCCTTAAGTTTAAAATGTGTTTTTCCACAGTAAATTCCCTGTGGTATATACATTTTTGTTTAAAACATGCAGCTGCTTTTCTCCTCTGAGGCAAAATTGCTAGGCAATTGCTTTTTATTTTAATTTCCTTTTGGATAAAACTTTACATCTGCTAGAGGCACAAGAAGCTCTAAAGTGGGATCACTAGTGGAAAATTATTTGCAATGATTTTTTTCCAGAATAAAATTAAAGTTTGGGGACTTTATATAAGAGAAGAGGCACCCTACTGCAGCACATCTTCCTCTTGTTGCTTTATACAACCATATCAAAGTAATATTCCTTTAACTTTGTTTTCTGTGTATATAGACTTTCAAGACACACCAAAAGTCAACATCATTTTAAATTCAGTTTTCCAGTGATAACAAGTACTGCATCATTCTTATTTTGATGAGTCTAGTATCTAACGCTATTCACCAGTAGATGAACCTCAGACTTTTGTCAGTTAGAGAAAAATACAGATAGCTCAAATCTTTCCTCTTTGAGCAGAAAACACTGGGAAAGCCAGCTGTTCCCCTCAGCCCTTCACAAAAGTCCACAGAGGTTCAGCTCTTTTCCTTTCTCTAGTTCACCTGTACGAAGCTACTGTTGGAGATGCTCTGTAAAGAGCAGCAATGCAGGGACAACAACAAAGCACAAGGAAACAGTATCCCCTTAAAATACCATTGGCAAACTGAAATCTATTAGCACCCCATTGAAGAATATGACTGAATTTGAACAGAAAAAGAGAGCTGGTGGTAGAAAATTAACATAAACACCGTTAAGTCACTATACCAGAGGTATGTGGCCTCTGTTCACATAAGAAATGTGCTGTCTGGAGATCTTTTTTGCTGCATCTAAATATCCACAGTAGTGGCTGCTAAAATGTCACCTTCTTTCTGCAGAGCACCAGAAGATTGTCCTTTCTTATCAGACTCTAATTTGGCAACAGTGATGCACACACACAACTTTTAGGCTTGATTATCGCAATTCATTATGGCTAGGAATGAAGCCATTTGCCTTGAGACAGCTCCAGTTATATCAACCCACTTATTCAGCAGCCAGAGCTGCCAGCTCCCTGCTGTCAACTTGCTGCCCTGTTCTCTGCCCTGGCTCCCTGCACAATACACAATCCAATTCCAGGGTCTGATCTTTCCCAGTGGGCGTGGGCTGCCTAATCAGAAACGATCACTGAAGCTGGCACTGGCTGGTGCCTGTGTTGGCACCAGCTGCTGAGCACTGGATGCGCCTGGAGATTGAGTTGACCGCTCCCTTACAGATGGGCTCCCTCCACCTATTTTCTAAGCCAACTCCTGAGTTCTTTGCCTACTCAAACCACCCACTGAAATGAGGATGTTTTGCACGCACTCAAAATGAGCAGGATCCCGATCTCTTTCTTCTTCTGAAGAATATTTAGTTAATTAAGATGCTGAAATAGAACTGAGGCATTTATAGTTATTATCTAAATTATTATTATATGTCAATATTTTTATCTGAAAATAGTATCTTATGTTATTTGGGTTCATAAAAGACTGTGCAAGTGCTGCTTGCCACTGTTGTTATACAAACATAGATTCTGTGATCAGAGGCTCATGAGATTGAACTCACACAGGATGGACCAAAAGTCTCTGACAACAGCAAGTGGCAGATGGCTAAACAAACAGCGTTGAAATTGGGTAAGCATACAGGGAAAATTTCCTTGATATTCCTTCCCAATTTCCTACAGTCTTTTCCTTAGGAACTTCCTGAAGGGATTGCCCATGGTTTTGTGTTTAATAGACTTTTACATATTATACATAAATTATATATATTATGTAGAAAATGATTGTGAACAAATAGTCATTCTCCTTGCCAAAGACATGACAAGAATAGGCATGAGCATGAGACTACATTACTATTGTAAAAACAAAAATCGAAGGGTCATCTGGTCTACAGCAAGCCAAACACAGATCAAAACTTTAATTTGTTGTCTTCATTCTGCAGTCTATATATGTTACCTATCTTAAGGAATGGAAGCTCTCTGACAATTTTTAAATTCTCTCCTAGGAAGGAACAGCAGCGAGTATATTGATCCTGGTTGCCCACACAGTTCAGCCATGCTGAAGCCAGAGCAAGACCAAGGTAAGCATTGCTTACAGACACAGCAAACCCCATTGTGTTAGTACTTAAGGAAGAATTTCAGTCATAGATCTATCACTAATCTTTATATTCCTCATATAGAAATATCCTCTCTATATATATTGCTGAAAATAGGAATGTCTCATGGCCGTACTAGGTCACACCAAAGGTGATTTCTCTTCCACCTGTGATGCCAAGGGAAGAATGTAGGAATAGGTAGAGAGTTATGTATATGTACAACTAGTATTTCCCAGCCTGCAGTCTTTTGCAGTCCTGGGCCATTTTGAGATTAGCGTAGTTTTGGCAAATGTTTTCCATTTCTAGAGTTCTCTTTTTTGAGATGCAGGCACTAGAAGAGTACCTTCATTCAGTTTGCCTTTCTGACTGTTACTGAGCACTAAGCTGACTTTTTTCATACAGCTGTCGTAACACCAAGATTTCCGAGTCATAATATTCAGCTTGGAACGCATAATTTCATGCATGATTGCTGTCCGTTATTTATTTCATTTATTTATATTCAATTTCACCTGCCATTTTATTTGCTCCGTCACTTAATCTTGTAAGATTCTTTTGCAATTCTGGCTGTGTTTTTGCAAATTATGAATCTCAGAACAGATAGGAAGTATTGTATGGACTCTGAAAATGAAAAAAAGCCATAGTAAAAATGCCATACATTGAAAAAAAAGTGTATTTGCATTTTGGGAAATAAATGGAGATCATGTAAAAGCACAAAAAAATCAACAAATTTTGACTGATTTATTCTAAAACAGAGAAGACTGTTTACGCAGCATTACAAGAGGAGTAGATGTGATCCACTGTGTTTGGATCAGCTTCTTTTTAAGCGGTAGCACAAATAGTTAAGTAAGAATCTGGTAAGAAAGACCATACTCTGATCATATTATAGAAAGAAGTACTAGAAATCTGGTGAAGGTCCTGTTCCTTTTTACCCATTCCACAGCCATTGAGCTTTAGATGGTTTATCTCCAAACCTTTGGAGATTCTTCTATTGCTAATTTTCATACTGGTTATAGAGGAAATAAGCTTTAATATTTTAAACCCAACCTTTTAATATCCTAAGTAATTGTAGAAAACAAGTAAGGGACAAACAATAGGATCTTTTAAAAAGATATTATTGAATTTTAGCAGATAGTACACTGTAAATAACTGCTTGGAAACGCAGCCATTAAAGGCAACTCCCTATCACAAAGCTTGGACAAACACAGTGCTAGGAATATTGCTTGCTTTTCACTGTGTAATTGGCATTTCTTGGAGCAAGGATTTTGAATCAGTGACCAAGTAGAAATGTTACTGTGACACCAACCTCCTCAGCTACCTAAATGTAACTACAGATGCTCAAGTGAAATCTGAGTTTTCTTTCTCCTTTGATTGGACAGGTATTATAGCACACAGGTAGGTTAAAGGTTTCTTCTGCTGTTCGGCCCAATTTCAGTGATTGCTGGGCCAGCTCTAGTGCAGCCTCCTGGCAAAGTCTTGCACAGCTTACTCCCAAAGTATCCTGTATCGAGGCTATAATAACCAAAGGCTAGGCTAGGCTTGAGCTCAAAGGATAAGACTGCAGCCATGGAAAAGCACCTGTTTCATCATTGTCTTCCTCAGTGGCTGACATGGAAAGGAAAAGGGTGCAGGATGTTGTCTGCAGTAACAAGAGTAACTTAAAAGGAAAGCTGAAAAATGTCAAGTGTGACTGTAAAGTAGCTAGAGAAAATCAAAGTGCATTTTAAAATGTTAAAACATACATACTTACATGGCTGGCTGGATTTCCTGCTGAATGCTTTGTAGAGATACTGGAACACAAAATTTCCTGGTTCATCATAATACCTGGTGTAATTTATTAGATTGCCACCTATGCTGTTAGTGCTAGAAGCAGGATTGAATCTGGGAGCAGTGTTCCTTTAAATCCATATTAGAAATCAATATCCAGAACACTTTTCAAGGCCAGAATATGATGTGGTTGTAAAGCAAACAAAGGAGCAGCAGCATGAATGACAGCTTTACTAAAACATTAGGCTTCACCTAAGGCCAAAATCATGTGTAAGTGGAATAAAATTGCCAGTAATGATCTTGGTCATTAATGTTTAATTATGCATTTCATTATGTAAAGTTCCTATTGTAAAGGAGTTCATTAGTAACAATTAGAGTGCCTTTCTTCTAATTTATATGCACCTGTTCTTAATTACCATGGTATTGAAATCAATACTGAAAAATGCTTAGGTACTTTACATTCTACATAATGTGCTGTATACAGCTAGGATTACACCTTCAATGAGCTCTGCTGACATTGGATATACCTCCTGCTGTTCAGCACCATACCGTTACTAGCTGAAGATCAAGTTAACTTAACATCTGCTAAAATATGTTCCTCTTTGTTCTAAAATGAGGTAAAATCATATCTTCCTGTAAAATCCAAGTTTCATAGTGAAGGCAGAAGTTATCTGAATGAGTATTAAGTTGATCTTTGTAAGCCATTTTAAAATAATCTTTTCTGTTTTCTATCATTTTTAACTTCTCCGTTCTAGAGTCTCTGTCACTGTTACGTACCACTGCTATATATAGTACACATAATATAACTCTTAAGTCAACTTCCATGGCATTCATTACCATATGATGTCCTGACAGAAATAGTTGCTAGGGATAGTAACTGTATGCCAATAGCAAGAAAGCTAGCCTCAAACATTTAATGTGAGACAACAGACTAAAAGCCCATCATCAACTCACTGCTAACAGATACCAGTTTGGCTCTAAAAAAAATTCTTATTGTTTGTAATTTTTCATACATAGCCAGACATTCTATATAGAAAGTCCAGTTTATATAATATTTAACTTTAAATGGGTAATGGTGCTTTCTCATGTAATTAATGAAAATTTTTCTTGATATGTATCGGTGATTATGTTTAAGAAGCAAACCTTCAACAAGTAATCAGTCCTTAAAATAGTAACCCTTTTAACTTCACCAAAGCATCAGTGAGGTTACTGGTTATAGAGCTATGCCCTAAAATTGCTCAGACCCAGCAACAAACATGGGAGTAGGATGAGACCCTCCCAAGTTCTCTTTTTCCTCCAGCATTTTGGTTTAGAAACCATATAGCCCACTGAGATTTCAAACGCGATGCTACTTAAAGCCATTAAAGCTAATAAATAGTTTGTGGTAAATTGAACCTCAAGCATACCAGGCACCTGTAGGAAGCCAGGCGTGGCTTTCTAGATTGTATCTGATTCCTCAACTGTCAGGCAGATATTAGGCATGCTCCAGGCAAAATGTGGCTTAAAGTGTCCTTCCAGGTACCAGATCTGTTCTGGTTTAGTCTTAGGTGTACTTGAGTCAGACCAACCACACTGTCTTTCTCTTTCTCTCTTCCGTGGCCATCCTCCTGCTTATTCAAGCTACAGCAGCATTAGAGCATGGCTCTATGTGATGAATGGTCTTTAAACCACTTAAATCTCTGATCTGATCCATGTGGTCACTCATGTTCTAAGTGAAAGGATTTTGACCTATGCTCTCTTGCACGTGTCCCAGAATTCACAGTATGCTCTTCCTCTGTAAAAGCAAAACCATGGAAAGTGAGGAAATATCATAGCACCAATATGGTAGCAGGAAATACTAGCAATAGTCCATGCAGCCTTTTTAGCACTAAAAAGAAAACTGCCCCATGATATACTAATACACAGAAATAACAGATGAACCTGTTTTTCACAGGAACCCAAATGAAAGTTCATTCCCAGTTATGACTTAAAGGTATGATATGCCCGTGATAAACTATAGAATCTTTTTTACATGAGAATGGAGTTCTCAGGCACATTCTCTTACACAAATTAAAGTTTTTCAGTGCATCCTGTACTAGATGTACTAAACATTTGCTGGTATCTCAAGACGATGCCACAAATTTTGCCTGTCAGTTTCACAAGAAGGTGAAAGAGGGTGAAACTGTCTTCATAATATGAGTCTAGCAGGAGGAACCTTCAAAGAAAAACTGACTGAGGTAGCAAATACACAAAAAGCATAAGAACAAAGCAATACTCTCGATTGTGGGGAAGTTAGGATTTGGATCTGAACACTTCAGACTCAGGTAAACACTAACAAACCAAATTAGCACTGGCAAACAACAGCTAGGGCTTGCTTCTAGTGCAAAATAAACGCTATTCTTTAGGGGTTTTTTTCTGAGATATGATTTATAGATGCTACATCTGCAAGCCATATCTTAATTGCATTGCTCTGGTGGTCTGGCTTTAATGTACATTTTTAAACATGAAGCTGACAACCCAATAGCATTCATTTAAAATATTTATTTAAATTATTGTTTTGCATCCATTTATTTAATTTTTTTAAATTTAAAATAGCCATTCAAATGAACATTCCTGAAAGATCACTTTGTTCAGAAGGACAATATCAACACTGCAAAAATGTCCGCAATATAATTACACTGCCAATGTCTTTTAAATTACGCAGATAATTACAGTTTATCTTCACAGAAGAATACTCTAGACAAAAATAATTATCAGATGTAGTCACAGCATCTACTTAATTCTCTTGCTCAAATGTGGCAAATGTTGTTTTAGGGCTTGGTTTAGTGCTTGTGGAAGACAAAGGAAAAGGGAGTAACATCCTTGCTCTGGACAAGCATTCCTGCTTTTATCCTTCAGTTCACTAGAGACTGGTTGTTTCTATTTCTGGGCCTTTCCTGCATAAACTGCTAGTTATATTGAAATGTGTAGCAGTTTTGTGACATGCACAAATTACGTATCGGTCTCCCTTTCTCTTTGTACATAATCCCAGCTTTGTGATGCAGTACGAGGCTTTTGTCTGGTTTGGGATCAATCACTGAGACTCTGCTGCTGTAAAGCGACTGGAATTGTTCATTAATCTTCCAGTCCAATAGTTTTGTCTTTCATGAAGTAAAATTGATTTCCTTATCTGAGCTTGTGAAGAACTGGAATGTGCACCTTTCTTGATTCATAGCTCAGGATAGGCAGTAATGGAGAAGCTATGAAAGCAGCAGCTTTTAGGATACCAGAAATGGCAGGTTTAGGTGCAAAAGTCTGATATTTACTCATGGGTGGACTGCATATTGCACAGTAACTAGATAGCACTTTGAAAATAGGAGAGTAGTTTTACTTCTGTGATGACAGAAAGTCTCTTCACTCATAAATGGGTATTTAAATTTTGGGAAATGAGATCCTTGGGGAGCATTAGCATTTTTACAGGTTTGGTTTATTTATTCTCTGCTGGAGAGCTTCATGATAGTTTATATAGCACAACAAATCTCTTCAGTTGCAAGAGGGATAAATTTATTCCACTGTGTTTGAATCAGCTGGGAAAATTAGAAGAAACTTTGAGTTGAACTACTGAATAATTTACAGCTTCTTTTTCAAGGACTAGCAGACCCAGGTATAGACAGCATCTCTGTCAGAATCTTACCTATTTGCTGGCCAGATGGTAGCAAGAAGCACTGGAAATCTGATTAATATCCTGTGGTGGTTTTTACCAGCTCCATGGTTACTGACCTTTCAAATACTTCTCCAAACCTTTTGAGATTCTTCTGTTAGTAATATTAATACAGGTAATAGCTGTACCTAATATCCCTTTGGGCCACTACAAAAAGGAGTCAAATCTTGGTTCTCCTCTTTGATTTAACTGAAGTTCTCTGACAGTCTCCTACCTAGAAACTAACATTTGAGGAGCTATATTGTTTCCCATTCCTTTCCAAGGTAGTCTGGGATTGGCTGTACAATCCTTGCATAGCCACCAACACAAATTCTTGAATCAAAGCCTGAAAAAGAGGATCTGTATTATTTTCAGTTTACTCTAGACTTTAACCTTTTATCCACCATCTACCTCATCTACTTTGCAGTAAAAATGCAAATTATTGAAGCCTAGAGTATAATTACTGTTCCAGACCTAGATCCCAGTTCCACATGGCTGCTCTTTGACTACGTTCTTATTTTGTCCATTTTCTTTCCACTGCGAAGACACTCAAAGCACTGCATTAATGTTCTGTAGACGGAAAAGAAACAGATAAATCAGCTACATATACCACAATTACTCCCTGGTCTGCAAAATAATTGCCTTGATAGCCATTTTTCTTACTGTTTGCTCCTACTTTCAGAACTGTCTGTATTAATAATGAGGCTGTGCATCTAGATATTACTATAGCAGGGCATAAGCTCTGCTAAAGTAAAGTTTAACAATCACTGTCTGTGCAAAGTTCATCTTCTTTATGGGTTCTACCCACATGGTTAGTTAAAAGAAGCAATAAGGAGTGTACTTGCATCTGTATTGCATCAGTAAACAGAGCAGGGAATTTGTACCACTAATGACAAAATATCACACCTGCAAAAGGGCAAAAATGTAACACAGACCTTTGATGGTTCTAGATTCTATTCCTCACTCATGTTACATAGTCCTTTATCCCATATAAATACCTGTGACTACAGAAAGATAAACATTTTACAGAGGTGTTACCCACCAGATGGTGATGTTACTGTTTATGATTGTTTCCAGCAGCTGGAATCAATATCTGAAATGTAAGTCAGACACTGGAAAACTAAAAGCTTTGCAAGTATGTTTTACCACAGCTTGGAATCGCAGCACTAGAACCTCTGACCTGTGGACACTTGCAGTTTGGGGTCTCCTGACATTGTGATTCTTCCGTAATTTCTTGTAGCATCAGCAGGACTTAGCTAAGCATGCAAGGAAGGAGCTTGAAATAAATACCCTTCATGTACAACACAGCCAGAGTATGAAGGTCACCTCAGGAAAAAGGAAATCAATATATGCCAAGAACAAAGGGCCAACACAAAATATAACATATTATTATCCAGTGCACAGTGCTGTACACAGCTTACTGTCAACAAACACTCAGAAATAACAAGAGAGATGGAGTGAAATCCCTCTTATCATAGTTGTTTGGAAAGCAAAGCAACTGGAAACAAACCCATTCCACCAGGGAGAAATCTTGTCTCTTCCTATGAAATGGCTGACAGCTGAGTTGTCTTAGACCAGGGTACAGGAGGGGAACCATAAACAGAGTAAGCTGGTTTTTATGTTCCGTAGTTACTTATTTCTTTGAAATAAATGTTTTGCGTTACTTATCTCACTTCTTATTACTATGACATCTACTGTGTGTATATTTTCTATGTTATAAGCTGATGGTGTGCTAGATGTAGTTTGAAGGATCTGTTAAAATGCCACTACATGCAGAAGACCACGAGGTTGTAATCAGTAGTGCCTTTTTCTGGATTATGTCTCATCTTCATTTACCACATTCTTAACTGACTTTCAAATTGTGGTAGAACTGATTGCAGGCAAGGTCCTTGCAGGACAGATAGGGTAAACAGTGCATGAGACATGAATTCATTCAACTCTGCAGATAGAGAAAGCCTTAAGGAACTGTGCTATTCAGAAGGCATTACCCAAATTCCTCTTGGAGGAGAACTGCATGGCTAATGAACCACACAAAATCTACATGAGATTTCAGAGTGTTAACTGCTTAACCTCAAAAAATCATGTTTTGGTTATCAATTCTGCAGGGATGAGTGAGATGGGTGGTTTTGGAAGTACTTTTGAACAAAAGAACAGATGAGTTGAGAAAATGTAACTTTGGTACTTCCCATTTGCTTTGTCAGCTTAACAGAATCAAGATAGAACGAGGTATTAAGTATCATTACTATGGGGCTAAAGTGGAAGGCCTTTATTCTACAAATGCCAGCATTAAAAGTGAAGGGAAATTCAACTACCAGTGCAAGGTAAATTCCTGCATAAGAGAAGAAAATCAATGAGCTATGGCAGTTGTCTGAATGCTTTATTAGTTCAATGAATCACATTTATATAGACACTAATAATTATAACATAAATAAGGCAGTCAGAATAATGTAAAATAGCCCATCATATAATACTCAGTATGTCCATGTTCTTACCATAGTGTTACAATTACTGAAGTTTAATAGAGAAATATGACACACACAGAAAGTAATTGAGATAAAAGAGCACAGTAAATTGGTATAGTACTGCAGAGAGTGATGAGCCACAGTTATTAATTTCAACAATTACAAACTTATAGAGCAAGTTCTGCTTCTCTTATCCCAATGAATGATTGTGTTAAAGCAAATAGTTCACACTCCTAATATAATTCCCCTACTTCATAAATCTGGAAGGTTTGTTAAACATCCCACCTGGATTTTCTGCAATACTGCACTGCTTGTGTTTGAGTGTTTCTTCCAGAGCATTAATTGCAGATGGGGAAGTTCCTTGAAGTGCTGTAGAATGTCCCTGTACTTTGAAGTGTCTGTCCTGAATGTAGCAGACATGCCATCAGCCTGCCTCAAAGCTAAGGACATTCATGGATCTCAAATAAAATAAACTAATTCTTTTTTGTGTCTCCTTTACACTAAAAATACCTCTCCTTCACTATCCCTGGAGTTATCTCATGTGCTCCTGCCCTTTTGAGTGGCTTCTTCAGAGGGAAGTAAAGAAAATTGACTGGCTGTCAAGACAGCATTAAGAAAGAAGAAGAAAAAAAAAGATAAAGCAGAAAATAATCCAGTAAGATACAGTAGTGATCATGTACATTTCAATGAGAAAAAGCAGGACAGAGGTTTTGCATAACCAAAATAATGGCCATTATAAGGAACAAGTCAAATCCAGAGAAATACTAAAAGTCTAGCAAGCAAGTCAACCTGGTGGCTCCTTGGCATGATTTACATCAGACAACATTTCCTGGAGAAGAATTTCCGTTGGAGAGGGACAGGGAGAGGCTCTGCTTGTGGTTTAAGGAGCAAAGGATACCGCCTGACTCATTTGGCTTTGGAAGTCAGCTGAATGAGATTTTATGATTAATCAGAATGTGCACAAAGTGAAGTGCTTATATGGTAGGATATCCAGCAAAAACCTTGCTGAGCTCCTCCTGTGATGAGCTCCTCCTTGTTGAGCTCACACATCCTGTGAGCTCTCCCACTTGTCCAGACATCTATGACTTTTCTAAAAGCCCCATCAAAACTCTCTGGCCTTATATCACTGCTGGTTTGTGAGTAGTTATCTGGTCTTAGTCTGAAAAATGAGGGTGACCTAATTTTCCACACACCCACAACATCCAGCAATTAATTCTTCTGTTCCCAAAACAATCTTCCCTCCTGCTAGTTGCACATGTGTTCCTTCTGCAGCTTCTTCCTCACGCCACCTTCCTTAATCCCAGGGGGCTGCAGAGGATCCTCAGCCTGACTGCTCCACAGAGCAGGAAAAAGTGAGAGAAGAGAGCATAAGATTTAGTGCGTCAGTTGGGGGCTGAGGAAAAAAAAAAAAAGATGCAGGTATCCTGAGATGCTTCAATGCTTTTAATGAATGAAATTGTACTTTGAATGAAATGCTTTCAAAGAGAGAAAGAAACCTTTTTTTAAATGTTTGCAAGTTCAATTTAGTAGTTAATACTTTGCATAGATATTAATAGGGGAACAACTGAGGCTGGATGAGACTGAAAATACCTGTTCTGAATTTGAATTTTTGCAGGCAATCAGAAGGACAATTAAAAAGGATAATGTGCAAATAAGGAGGGAAGACAACAGCTTGAAAATTCATTGAAGTAGAGCCTCAAAATCTTTTGATTTGCAGAACACCTTCAGTATAGTATTTAATAACTTTTGCAGCATTCCTAGGATTTACAGTTGTAAATCTTTAGACTCTGGGAAAGATCAGAGGTTTGTGCCTGTTTAACAGTATCACCTATGAGTCTGAATATAAGGAAAAAATATGTAAAGCTGGGAGAGGGAATTACTGCTGGGACAGAGGTATGCATTTTCCTGCCACTGTAGGAATGTACAGATTATCAGTCTGGGTCACTTTGTCTCTGGAAGAAATTCAAGAATTCATCCATAGGCCTTGTTTTTCCAGCTGCCTTTCTTCAAAGGTATCTAAGTGAGCTCTGTCAGCATAAATCTTTCCATGAAAGAGCAGCATCTGCATCCTGCCCCACAATATGCACACCCTTTTTCAGGCTGCTTCATGGGAGGTTAGGTGTCCTGTCTGATGAGGGGAAGGAGCAGTGTCAACTGCCTGTTTTATGGCTCCTCTAAAAACTTGTATCCAGGATGATATCTTTCACAAACACCAAAATAACCTCTTGCTGTTGTGAGAAGTGTCTTTATGTTTCTCTGTGTCAGCTTAACTAGAATGGGATAGCACTAGTTGCTGCTGATAAAGCGAGATCTATCATATGAAAAACTATAAAGTACTATTCCAAGTGTATACTTACATCTCTTTTGATACAGACCAATTCCTAGGATTTAGTAGATTAAAATAAAAAGTTGAAATATACTTTATATTAAAACAGAGCCAAAGTAAAAAAAGGCATTACAGTTTCTTAAATGAGCTATTTCAAGCTTGAGAGCATTTTCAGAACTGCATTTCAGACACAGAAAATCCAAATCTTAACTTTTCACACTAGTTCAAAAGGGATGTAGAAACCTTGAAATGTTTCATATGATGGAAATCCTTTTCCTCCACTAGTTTAATCTGTTACTCCTCCCCCTGACAGCCCCCCCTCTCCCCCCCCGAAAAAAAAACAATAAAAGGAATTCATAATGCTGGTCATTGAGGTATTCATATAAAAATTAAAAAGGAACCTCAGGCTTTTATAATATAATTATGTATGCATTGCCTTTAAAGTCTGATCCAGTATCCACTGACATCAAATAGACCTCTTTTGGATGAGACTAGTCACTGATGAGATTGGTTGATATTAGTCACTGAAATGAAGATGCTGTGTTGCCAGACTCTCTGCCCATATTATGAATCTTAGGTGAAGACCCCATTATTAGTTTGTGCTTACATCAAGCTTTACAAATTACCACAGTATTATTCAGTTACTGTGGTATGTTTTGTCTTTAATATTCAGACCTCTCAAAATTCTCTCTCTGTTATTAAGAGCTATTACGTAAAAATACTGTTAGTTCATAATCAGGCTGCAAAATTTATACATAAAAAAAGTATTTCTCTTTTTGAGGAAGCTTACAGTAAGTTGGAAAAAACAACAAAAATCTGTTTACCCATAAAATCAACACATCAAACTTTATGATTCAAAAGAAAATGTCATAAATACAGAAACTTAGGACATTTGCATAACTCAGACAAGAAATTTCATGTAACCTACTGCCAGTTTTATCAGTGTTATGTTAAATGATCCTTTCCTGCATTTGCTTCATTGAACCCTAATAATATTTTTCTGTATTTCTGAATTGAAATCATGTTAGCATGACAAACACTAGAAGAGAAATCTGCTGGGTGATTTATGGGAATGATTTATGAGGAACTTGGTACAGCAGCTTTTAACAATACCTAATCCTGGAACCTTAGCCATGACCTTCATTAACCAGAGAAATACTGCCAATTATTAAAAAAGATTAACTTTGAATGCCAAATTTCACTTAAAAGCACTAAAAAAACCCCCAAAACAAAAACAAAGAAAAGCAGGTTTGGGAAAAGGAAACCGGAAATCTGCTTATGGGGGAGAAAAAAATCAAATTTCCAAACCAGAGGTGAGTAATTATTGAAGGACAGATTCTGGATGCCAAAAACAAGACAAAAACCACAGACATGACATGACAGGCAGTTCCCCAGAGGTCATGTCACCAACAGTGGCACTGTGCCCCAGAGGTCAGTTGGATAGCCTTCCTCACTGAGCACTGAAGTCAGGAGATGTCAAGTGGATCAGAAGCATTCTGTCCTGCCAGGTTGCTTCAGCACCCTGCAGAGCACGGACTCAGATCTCACAGATAATATAGTCCTATTCTTTTATACCAAGGCTGTGGAAGAAGGGGGGTTGAGATAGCACCCATTCAGGAACCTTTTTCAGAGGCACATGAATAAACTGGAGAATCCATGGGCAGCTAGAACTGTTCTTTTATATGGTGGATGGGTATATTGATACAATACGACATTAAGCACATCTATGGTCTACAAAGTCGTTGCGGTAAAGAAGGACGTTTCTCCTCCTGGAGAAAGGTATTACTTGGATAGTAAGTGTGGTGAGAACACTGGTTATAGTAGTTATAAGGTCTCCCTCTTACTGCAGGGCAAAAACACTCCTTATGCTCTGTGCCAACAGCCTGCGCCTCCTTGAGGGCTTTGGATAGGAAGTACGTACATGGATGCAAATCCAAAGCAGGCCCTCCCCCTCTCCTTTTGGAGGAGGCACAGGACAGATGACACTGTGGCTGTTTATTCCTTGGCTGTGACAGATTTGCACACTATTATACACTTGCTGTGTTTGGTTGTTTTCCTCCCATGAAAAGAAAGATGTTTCAAAACTGTTGAGAGTAGAGTACAAATGAATCTATATCCCATATGTTGCTATTTATATTCGTATACTCTTAGGGCACCCAGCAGACCTGGTTATGGAGCAGTTCCTTGTGTTCAGTTACTATTCTGCTCATAAACACTTAAGTGCAAACAACTAGATATTGCCATATCTTCCCTTAAATTGCTCATTGTAATTTCACATCAGCTTCTATTCTATATCAATTTTCTATGCAACATATTATAGTATCTGCTCATGTATTTTGTGCAGACTGTGTAGCAAGAAGCTTAATCTAAAACATCTGCAGCGAGACAAGATAATCGCATAAACATTATTTCTTGCAGAGGTTCTGTCTATAAACTACACTGAAGTATGTTTCCACTGCATCAGCACAATCCTACCTTTGCATTTACCTTTTATCATCAAAATGGAGAACAAAGGAAAATAAAATACAAGGGGAAAAGTCAAATTCCCAGGCACATAATCAGTATGTTCAGACAGAAACTGACAAAGCTCTGAAAATTATGTCCCTAATCTGTAAACCTGTTCAATAAACTGCATTAAATATCACAGCTGAGTGTCTGTTTATGTGCCTAAATTCCCAGTAAGCCATATGGAAAATTACTTTCTAATGTGGAATCACCAGAGCTTTTTGATAGCGAAAAATACACACATGCTAAACTGTTCCAGAGTAATTCATGTAGTCAGTGATTTGCAATTTTCAGAGCCTAATGGATACAGTAGACACTTAAGGGATATCTCTACTTCAGCAGCAGCATTGTGCTCCATCACATTACCCTGCAATAGAAGCAATGGCACACAACATGGTCTTGTAAAAGCTGGTATAAATTATCCTTGTAGTTGAGATTTAACCTTGAAGGTTGGTATCCATACCCAAGCAATTTCTCTTCAATCATGCCCTTTAGGCATTTTCCAAAGGATAGGAAACTTGCTCGGTATCAGACATGTTTCAGCTCTAAAGGTACTTATATGCAGTCTCATGTGCATATAAAATATAATAAGGATGCAGCTTGCCATCAACACACAAATAGCTTTTGTCAGCAAACATGCTAATTACAAAAATATGTGTTCCAAGACTTTCCATCTTAGTTCCTTAATGGACTAAGCACATTAGCTGTTTTCTCATTACATCATTTTGGGGATGAGAATGAATGCAAGTCCCAACACAGGTTTCAGGCACTAGAGAGTGCAGATTATGAAGATTTACCTAATAGCTGAAAAATTTCACAAACAAAAGAGTCATTTTTACAAAGGAAAATGCTCTGGACGGAATATCTTTTAAATACTTAATGCATGCCCCTTGGAAGTCAGTGGAGCACTTGGATCCTCTCTTACCTTGTAAGATTTTATTAATAAAAATCTAGTCAGTCTGCATGATTTGTAGCCTCCTATTTGATCTTTCTAGTTCAGAATGTTCTTCAGCATCCTCAGTGGAACATAAGCAGAAGAGTTACATATTTGTACTTCTAGATGCCTACGAGGATTTTTCCCTTTTATTATGATCCACCAAACTGGAGTAGGATTCAATTAATAAAACATACTCTTAACTCCAACTGGCCTATAATATGTAAGTCAGAATATCAGAGCCACTGGTGTAAATGCAAACATGTCAAAACTTGAATGTCTGGTGACAAGTAATTAATTGGTTTGTATCATTTTAACCAAAATAAATTAATTTTGTGGGGGCAATTTCATAAGATTTTTCCAAGCAGACTATAAGAAAAAAACTACCCTGGCTTCTGCTGCTGAAGTAGCAAAAGGAGTAAAAGCAACATTTACCAAAGAGGAAGCAAACCTGAGGGAAGAAGGCTTATTTTCAAACCTTGAAAGTTGGCTCTATGTACCAAAGTAAACTGGGGACACAATACTGTTAGCCACTGGTGAATTCTCTTCTTTGGACTTTAAGAAGTCTGGGGATTAAATAACAGTAAAAATCCATGGATGATGGGACAGACTTTGTTTCAGATGGTTATGCAGGAGAAGAAACACAGCCCTATGGTACTGAGTTCAATCTCAACTCACAATATAATCAACACTCTTGTACTTAGTGCCCTGGCAGAGCCTCACTGACAAAGGGAAGTTCCTACATGCACAGGCACCAACATGTCAGCAGATCACAGGTATAATCACTGCGTCTTCAGCGGCGGGAGGAAAGAACTGTGAGAAAAAAAACTGAGGCCAAAAACTGCCTAGAGCCTAAACACTGGCAATGACTTCACTTTTCTATTTAGGACAGAAAGGAAGGTAGGAAGTCCTATTATGCACATGGAAGGAAAAAAGTCCTTGAGGCTCATTGGTGAAGTCTATGAATTGAAAAGTACTAATTTAACACATGGGTAGTAAGTGGAATGATGGCATCTCTTCAAATGAATTCATAAATTAAAAGGTATTTCACATACTTAAGGGAACATTTTTGTTGGTTATAAAGAAATTAAGAAAAGTGAAAACCTCTGAGTAATACACTGTAATTGGATTCACAGGTTATCACTGAACGCCTGTGTTAAATGAGGAAAATAACATCTACAAAGGTTTTGAGCTTAAAATGAAAACTGTAGCAAGTCATTCTCAAAGACAGTTTAGTTCTTGGCAGCTCTTCTAAGGGCACATTGACTGATCTCTGCCTGCATAAAAGAAGAGCCTATACTTAGTGCCTTCAATAAATTGAAGATTTGGATATTCCAGGAGGGTGCGGAGAATATGGGGAAAATGTAGATTTTTAAAATAGATTTTTAAAAAATGCCAGGTATTTCCTTCTGTACAGTTACTGTACTCAATACAATGAAAGTTGGGTGAAATGCACTGCATATGGAATAGAAGTCGGACTAGGTGAGCCCTTTTGACCTTAAAATGGAGATATAACTTAACTGAGTTTTATGGGACTCGGTAACATGGGCATCTGGCCAAAACAAGTTTTGTGAGAGTATTCCTTTGCATTATAGTTGTATATTTAATGAGACCATACTTTTACTGTACATTAGTATCTGTATCCAATTACTTTCTTTACCATGTTGTTTCCCATCTGCTTCTTTTTCCTTTTTGTTTCATATTTCTCTTCCTTCATATCCTTTTCTCCAATTGTTTGTCCTTTTCCACTGTACTGTCCCCATCTACTTACTTACTTTCAGTTTTTACTTGCATATTACAATTCATTTCTCTTCCTGTTTCTTTCCATCATCATCATCATCATCATAAAATAGATACTGATAAATGTGGCATTTTGCTGCTTTGCCTGCATTACTAAACATATTTTACCGCTGGAAGATTGATATAGGTAATAAATAATTTGCTGGTTTGCTAGTGCACCTTTAAAGTATGCGTCACTGATAAAAACAGAACAGAGATCTTCTGCATTATGGGACAAAGCCCTAACTTAAAGAACATTATTATTCTTCTTTACAAAACTGAAAGAACCTTTATTACAAATATGAACACAGCATACTCTTTCAGAGATGTATGTACCTTTCATCAGTGAGAAATCTGATAGAATGCTTTTGGAAGGCCTTTCTCTCATTCCCCATCTCTGCTTTTGAGAGGCAGACATGTTAGATACTCTGCCAGTCTTCAAGTTACTCAGTAAGCACACTGGCACCACTGCCATTAAATGGAAGTTCTTTTACAAAACTACAACGCTTCTAAATCCACTCCCACCTTGTTCATACATCGGTTAAGTTTCATTTCTGTGGTTTTGTCCTCTGCATTAACTTGTCATGCCATGCCCCAAATTATACATTGAACTGGCTTCCAGTGCACTCTTTCCAGAGGATGCAGAAGACACAGAAATGTCTCACAGAACTCACTGATCAAGCTGTGATTTATTGTGAAATAATGAAGACTGATTGGCATTAGTTTCAAAGCTTTGAATCAGGCCCTTTGAGAATGGATGAAATTGGATTGTATGATATTATAAGCTAGCAGATTTAAAGAAGAATCCTTTAACTTTGGGTTGTATTACAAAAGATCCTGAAGATATTTAGTTTTAAAAAAAAAATCAAACAGCCATTTCCCTATTTGAGAAGGCAAGAAAAGCAAGGCAGCCATTTTGCAAAGCTGAACTATTACGCTCCTAGCCAGCTTCTTCATCTATTTTGCAGTGAATTAATTGTTTATACATGTGACATCCTCACTACAGGATTAAATTCATAATTATTCATTGCACAGCAATTCAAAGTAGAAACACTCATTGAAAATATGAAGGTTCTAATCAAAACTATTTATAAATAATTGGTACTAAAGTAATTTTTCTGTATCAAGAATTTACCAGTGGGAAAAAGGAAACTCTCTAAATTATTTATAACAACACAACTAAGTAGTTAATCAAATAATAAGTAATTTGCTTCTTCTGTAACTTTTATTGCTGAGAATTAAAGTGCATGGATATTAAGCAGGGTCTTGTTTCATGGCAGTCACAGATTTTATAGTGCATGAGAAACTGTCTCGTCTTTAATTTAAACTTCCATGGCATCTAACTTGAGCCTGCACAGGATCAGCACTTTTTTTTTGTATGCCTCTATGAAATTACAAAAAGAAAGCCATTTTATTTGGTAAATGAGCATTTATTCATCTTAAAGCAAATGGTTGAGGGTACACCTTGTTCATTAGCACAATTACTGACCTAGCCAGAATTAAATGAACTCTGCATTTAAACTAATATGCCATAAGCAGCAATGAATAAGGGCACCTACACAGCAATTTAAATGCAACCATTTTGATGGAATGAGTATTATAAAAAAGAGACTTCATTTGTATTAGAAATAATTTCCTGCCCAACTCAGCATCTTTATGTTATCTCCTGTGCTTATTTACTTTTCATATCATTACCATTGTAGCTTTGCCAGATCTTTTTTTTAATGATAACATCAGTCTCTCTCAGCCAACAATCTTATTTTCCATAATTGCTTCTCATATTAGAACTTTTTGGAAATTAATGGCAATTTGGCACTAGTTGTTGGGGTGATGCTGAGGACTTTCTAGACACCCAGCACTAAAAATACATTTCCAGTAGAGATAGTGGAAGTAGTCCCACTACCAAATGTAGGTTCCGAATTCAGCTGGTGACACTGACTAGCACTAAGCCAGCAAGTCCATTCAGGGCACCTCTGAATTCAGTGGAGATAGAAAGGTTCTGTTCACTATTGTCCTCTGTGCATAATTTAGTCATTCTTCTTTGGTGAGACACTTGTGTGCTGCTCGTTAGGGTTGATTCTCAATTTTTTTTTTATATCCATATGATGACTCTCTAAAAAATTAGATTTCTTGTAAAAAGTAAAGGACAGTGTTGTTAGAATTATATAATGCAGAGAGTAAATCAGGATTTCCTAGAATGGCATTCATAACATTTTTGCACTAAGAACTGACTTTTCAGAAAAGAGATCAGTTTAAGGCCAAATAAGGTAGGAAACAGTGATGTTACATTTTTATAACTGTTGTACTCAAAACTGCCTTTTTTCATACTCTGAACAGTTAGAATTCAGTGAAGAATGCAATCACTTTTTTTAGAAGTTTAGCTTAACCTGTCATTTACTTTGTGTAAGATGGAAAAATGATCTCTTCATAGTTGTGATGGGACAGACGAGGGTTATACAACTGCCACAAGAGTAATTGCAGATTTGGAAAGCTGATGATGAAAAGACATTGTAGATGTGGAAAGTAATCCTACCATCTTCTCAGGGCTGTGCAAGGCTCAGAGTAGTCCTGAAGGTAGACTGACACACTATATTAATTGTACCTATTTAGCCATCCCCTCTCCTGACCCTCCCCAGATCTCCTCCACCTAGAAATATCCATGAAGGCTGTAGTAGGTATCTGTGCTGGTTTTGGCTAGCACAGAGTTAATTTTCTTCATAGTAGCTAGTATGGGGTTATGTGTTGGATTTGTGCTGGAAACATTGTTGATAATACAGGGATGTTTTCATTATTGCTGAGCAGTGCTTGCACAGAGTCAAGGCCTTTTCTGCCTCTCACACCACCCCACCAGTGAGTAGGCTGGGGGGGCACAAGAAGCTGGGAGGGGACACGGGTGGGACAGCTGACCCCAACTGACCAAAGGGATATTCCATACCATATGATGTCATGCTCAGCATATAAAGCTGGGGGAAAAAGAAGGAAGGGGGAGACATTCGGAGTGATGGCATTTGTCTTCCCAAGTAACCATTACGCGTGCTGGAGCCCTGCTTTCCTGGAGATGGCTGAACACCTGCCTGCCCATGGGAAGGAGTGAATGAATTCCTTGTTTTACTTTGCTTGTGTGAGCAGCTTCTGCTTTACCTATTTGCTATGCCTAACTGTCTTTATCTCAGCCCATGAGTTTTCTCACTTTTACCCTTCTGATTCTTCTCCCCACTGCAGGGGAGCGAGCAAGCGGCTGTGTGGGGCTTAGTTGCTGGCTTGTGTTAAACCATGACAATATCTTATCTGTTCTCTGAATGAGGTGCCAACGGGCAAGTTGAAGCAACTGAACTAGTATGACCAAATATCATTTAATTTTGCATGGCAATGCCTTGAACTCAGTTCTGTCCTCAGTTACATCTGTATAAAACCAGAATAGTTCCACTTACAAGAATCTGACTGAATGCAGAATTTGATTGATTATTTTTTATATCAGGTTAGGAGGAAATGGCACAAATGCGAAGTTCAAAATCAGTGTCTCCCAACAATCCTTTTCCCACAGTGTTTCCTTACAAACTTACAGAATCAATATTTATACCCTATTGGGTATAAACTGAAGGCTGGGAACACTGAAGGCTACTGTAATAAAAAATGGTGAAGAAGGTTCAGCAACTATTTAGAAGCCCTCAGAAACAACACCTACTGAATCAAAATATTATTATGTTATAGTACTGACATGTATGGGACACCAACTGGGAAATGCACCAGTTCATCTTCCCAAACCTCCCTTGAACCCACATTGTGACTGTACATTCATGGTCAAATGCATCCTGTAGGCAAGCTTGAGTACCTGCTGCTAAAAATCCACCTATTGCAGCATAGGTTGATGGGCATGCTGCTCATCATATATTCCATATATTCTCTCTTACAACATCCACTGTCCAGTATCAAGAACAGAAAATATCCCTTCCTGGAGAAGAACTTGGCATTATGTGCTGCAGGGTAGATGAGAGTTCTGGGCAGCTTCAGTTCAGGCTGCTGTTACAGCAAGGTCCTGAAAATCAGCTGCTGTACATCTAGTATGAAGGATATGTAGACTCATGTTTGGCCCCTGTAATCAATGAAAATGTAGTCTGGGTAGTTCTGAAAATATCCAAGTATGTGTGGGAAAGCTGAGACATTAAAACCACCCTTCTTAAATTAATCTGAAAATTAACTTACATTAGCATAAGATCAATCAGATCAAAATCTAACCCAGAGATCCTCTCTGGGAAGACTTTCTCTATGATTGCACTTCATGTTTAGGTCTGCTGATCTGTGCTACAGAAATTGCATAACTGTATTTTGGGACTTTATCAAGTGATCCAAATTTCATCACAGCTCAGATGTTGATTCTATAAAGTTATTCACATACTTCAGACATCTTGATGAGAAGCCCAAATGCAGAGGCTAGTGTTCTTAGGCTGTCTATAAACATTGGCGGAGGGTGGGGGCTATTATAGGACATGGTTCAGAATAACATCTAAATTAAGGTTCAAATGGAGCAGCATGAATATTCCCTCTTCCTTTGTGCCTCCCAAAAATGTAATTTAGATGGCACAGTCCAATATTTAGGGAGGACAAAAGCAGTGTTATGTTATCCCTCAACTTTCAGGGATGCTCTAGGTACTAAAATGGCACCCCAAATACAATAGCATAGGCCTAGAGCCATTTATACCAACCTTATGCTGCTTTTGCACTGGTGGAATCCTGCCCTGGCCCCTGCAGTCCTGGAATCTTTCTGAAGTTTATGTTCTGGAGTTAGTGATCTGAAGAGTCCCGAAACAGCGTAACAGCTTCAGAGTGGTTCAAGGCAGGAACCTCCAGGAGCAGAGTCTCACTGCAAAGAACCTGGTAGGGAACTTCCACGGGCTATAAATGATCCTCACTCCTTTGACAAACAAAAGTGAAGGTCCAACCAGCTCAGCCACAGAACAGCTCTGCTGTTCGTAATTCGGGGAACAGGAAAATGCTCCACTGACAGCATTTTATACATTTTGACAAGATAAATCTCTACAGTCTCGGTCCTGCTAGCTGCTTCATGTGGTAGACTCCTTGCTAGACTGCACTGTAAGTTTGGTGCTTGGAAAGACAGGGTACTTGCCCTGAAGGACCCTTTGGAATATGTCAGTGACAATGCTCTTGTTAAGTCTGTCTCATTTTATCCAGCATTAAGAGAGGGTCTAATATATTTCATGGCACTGTGCAGCTTAATTGCTTGTGTCTTTTTTTCCTCTGACTCTTTCGAAATGAAGAATGTTTTTTCCATACATCCTCACAGGCTATATGCCATTAATGATCATCCAGGCCACAGTTGTATATTTGTTTCTGTGCATGACTTCACACTGTCTCTCTGAAGTCTTTACTTTTAAAGTCATTCAGTCTTCTCTTGAAAATGTGAATAAGAGGCCAGCTTATTTGTTCCCAAAGATAATCAAATTCTGCAAGAAGTGTCTCTGCTGTTTTTTATACAATACTCTTGCCTCTAAGGACAGAAGTATTTTTTAAATCTAAGTGTTAAAGCAAGTCAAAGGCAGGAAGGTGAATCAACTAGGCACTCACATTAGGATGAGATAACTCAGTGCTTTCGTTCTGCAGGATAGCTATTTCATGATCTTTTGCTTGCAAAGGGAAACAGCAGTTCTGATTAAACACTATTTTATCGGTGTTCTTTGTAAGCATAAGTCAGTGAAGATGACGGTATGATATGGCTGAGTTTTGAAGGCTTGTGCTTAAAAGACATATATCTTTAAGGCTAGTACCTTACATGGATTCTCTCCTAATTAAGAACACCTGTAGAGGCCTGACCAGACCCTGTGGTTCGGCAGCAAAACTGCCGAAGGGCTCTGAAAAGGCAGAAACTTTGCGTCGTCTTTTAACCTAAATTATAACAGGGTTCAAGTCTGTGCCAAGCAGAGTAAAGCTATATAATTTATGAGCTATGAGGGCAGCTCTGGGCCCCTCTGAGGTGATTTTTATCAGTGCAGTAGCATAAACAGTTCTTCTTTACTTGAACATTGGGAACAGGGAGCACTGGAAGGCCTGCTGTATAAAGGGGATCCAGCCTGTGCTAGTACCTATGTAGCCCACGGATATTCAGGTAAGTGTGTTTGCATTCCTCCTCTTTTTTGAGCAATGGCTGAGGAAGAGGTTATGCTGAGCTCTTCTGCAGTGTGCTAGAGACTGAGCACGGGCTGTATGCTGCATGACTCTATGAGGTGCAGTTTGAAGACAATGATTTGGTTTTTGCTGTTAAGTTTTAAGCCTCTTAGAGAGGATCTTTTCTACTTACTTTGATTCATTGTCTGCCTTTGTTTTGGAAGGCTCAGTCATGCCAAACCTCACCAGTGGTGTAATGGGACTACCCATGGGAATACAAACTGTACTCGTACAGCTGTAATGATGGGTTTGGGCCCTTGCTTTGTCTGTGTTTTGAAGAAGTCTTATTCCTATGCACAAGCACGTGTTATTCAAGGACTGGTCCTTGAGTCAAGTGGAAAACTATTAGACATAAGCAGAACATATAAAGAATTATTTTATTTCTTTGCAATATATTATTAATGTAGTTATATATAAACCATAAAAGATGGTTTTGGTTTATAATAAACTCAAAATGACTGTATAGAACAGAACTCAATGTATTAAATTTTTTTCTGTCGGGGTTTGAGGGGCTTTGGGAGACTTAAATAATCAGCTATTACTGCAGCTGCATGTTCTTTTCAGCAAATAGTAGGCAAGAGGTGAGAATAGCCTAAAAATATCAGCTAACTGGAAACAGAACTAAGGCAATGTCCAGTTGACCCACCTCCGGAAACAACAGATAGGTTCCAGGAGCATCTGGCTTCTGTTTCTGTCTCAGAAGGTTAGGTTTTTGTGGTGTGGAGGTTTGGGGGGGGTTGGGGGGGGGTGTTTGGTTTTTTAAACTGTCATTTTACTCTAATCATTATAGGAAAAGGGACGCCTTGAAAATCTTAGTGCTTGTTGTTGTTGCATTTATTTCTAGTAGCTTTTGCTCCTTCGTTTGCATCTCCTGCAAATGACGTTTACAGCACAGTGAAAACTTTGAAGTCTTGTGTTGTTCAAAAGTGCATCTAGAAGTACATATAGTTAAAAGGCATGTACTTTTATCTGAGCAACAGGATAATCTTGAGAAATTTTTCTTGATACTAGCCGTTACTGGGATATTGATTTTCCTTGGGCATCCTGTTCTGAAAATTTACTTCTGGCCTACCTTCTTCACGTAGTCACATAAAATGTGTGGCACATGCACCACTATGAGATATGAATTCAACTTTTTATCCCCAATGTTTGCTTTAGGAGGAGAAGGGAAAATCTATTCTGAAGTAATAGATCCTGGGCTTTACTCGGTGCTTTCCTTGTTCAAGGTTTTCCAATTTGTTGTGTAGCTGATGAAGCAAAAGAATGGAACCAGTTCTCAGTGTAAGCACAGTGTATTGATGGGCTGTTAAGACACGTAGATGTATAGACGCACTTAGAAACTGTGTTTCTTGAAAAGGGGCTAACTTGATGTATTATTCCTCCCTCTGTAATGAGTCTCTCTCTGCTCCCCTGCCCACTTACCACATCACTTTGATCCTCTCCCTCTTGACACCAGAAAGTCAAGAACTTACTTTGCTGTCTCTTTGCAGATGGGTAAGAACAGTACCACTGACAGATAGGTCTAGACCTGTAAGTGGGATTACATGCTTTACTTGAGTCCCCGTACCAGATGTGAATTCTAAAATGTATGTTGAACTCAAGACTTCCTAACTGTGTACTTATAGTCCATAACATCTTTATTTAGCAAATGTAAGAATGATCTGTTCTGTGTTGTTTGCAAGAGCAATACATGCAGATATGCTGGAGCCCCAGGAAAGTCAGAGGAAATCCACCTTATTGAAGTAGGAAGTGGCTCCTTATTCTTACTACAATAAAGGCAGGCTGCATGTTAATTTTGACAGAGCTTGGTTTAGATGATTTTACAAAGGCCACTTTGCCAGCTCCTGTTGTTCTGTATTGTGGTAGTCAACTTGTAGTAGCAGTCAGAGCTTTCCAGTCATGTCAGTACTGCCCCAGAAAAGTCTGACTGTGCTATCTTGGTTAGGAAGAGAATTCAGGCAAATTACCTGACCTTAAAACAGCCTTGAAGATCTCCTAACAAGTTTTGGATAATACTTTACGGGAGGTCTGTTTAATCGGGGTATAGAGCAAATATTCTTTAGGACAACACTTTGGGACATCAACATTGCTAATGTGTATAGATGTGAAAACCTCCTGAAACTTCTGAAAGTTCCACCAAAAAAACACATTATTTCAGTGTAAGGAACCAGTTTTCAAGCAGTGTAAATAAGCACAATTCCACTAATTGCAGCCTAATGCTGGGAATCTACATTCTAGCTTCAGTGGTGCACAAGCAAGGTCAGCTAGAGCAGGTTGCCCAGGACCATGTCTGGATGGCTTTTGAGTATCTCCACAGATGGAAACTCCACAACCTCTCTGGAAAACCTGTTCCACTGTTTGACCACACTCACATTTAAAAAAAAAAAAAAAGTAATAATAAAGTGTTCTCTTGCGTTCAGATTTAATTTCCTATTTTTTATTTTGTGCCCATTGTCCTGTCACTGGGCACCACTGTAAAGAACCTGGTTCTGTCTTCTTTACAGCTTGTTAGCAGTACCTTCACTGAGAAAGACAGTTGTAAAGGAGATCATTAAGGCAAGCTAGCTGTGTGCTGTTCTGTCTGGCAATTTCCCCAAGGTCTAAAGCAGCATCTGCTTCAGTAAAGAAGACCCCCTGAGTCCCTCTGCTATAGTCCCCACCAAAGACTGAGCTTTGAAATACCTACATCTTAAAGATGCTCTTCTACAGTTCAGTAATTTAAAAGCTGTAAAACTTGGTTTCCTGAAATGACTTAAAGAGTCACCATGTTCCAGGCACAAGCTGTCTTTCAATTTCATGTTGACTCAGTGTTTGTCAGTTTAAAACCTTAGAAAGTTTGCAGTTCTGCCTGAATTTATTAGATAAGGGAAATGGGTTATCTAAATCTCCGCAAACTTTGCCTGCCACAGAGATTCCCTACTGCATATCTCTAGCAAGAATAAAATGTAAAATGACCTTAAAAGCCTTTGTTGGTTTTAGTTCCTGATGGTTACTGTTAAAACAGCTGCAATAGTTGGTGTCTTAATTTAAATTTAAAAAAAAAAAGAAAGAAACCTCTTTGAAGTTGCTCTATTTTTTATTTTCTCTGTAATGTTACATGCTGACTGCTGCAGAGGGAGGGGTGGGGAGATACATTTCAGGCTCAGCTTGCCAGTTGCAGCAGAAGGGGACTTGTTATTTAAAAGCTTTTTCTTGATGAGAAGCTGGAGCCCTGCCCTCATTAAGCACTGTCAGTTGGCGTAACTCTTGTGCTGCCCAGTTATGCCCCATAAGTCTGGGATAAGAAGTACTTCTTGCTAAATGATTAAGAGGGAGACTCTTAGAAATGTTTTACAACATTATGTAAGAACTGAGTCAGGCTGTAGGTTGTCCTTGGACTTGGAAAAAACCAGGGCCACAGTTCCAGCCCAAACATGAGCTCGGTGCTCTCATCTTGGAGTTCTTCAAAATTTTAAGCCATTATGGTCTATGACTAACTCTGCAGCTTAGACTGGCACACTCTCAAAGGAAGGTATTTCCCTGCATCTGGAAAAAAAGTGGGCACATTCAGTGGCCTTTTAAAGCACACTGCAAGAAAACTATACAACAGCTAGAGGCATCATGTGTAGGTCGTTTAATTTCTTCAGCATCATTATCCTTTTAATAGGTGTGTGCAAGTACCATAATTCTCCTTTCAGAAATCCAGTAGAAGACCAAATGTTTGACTAGTTCAGGCCAATGACTTCTATGGGATCTGTACTGTTCTTTGTTGTATATTTAATGCAATGGGTTTGTTCTGTAAACAGAAGATCAAGGTCAGATTTCTCTTGTAGGATCTGAGCATCAAAAAAAGTTAAAGTAGCTTTTGATTAAAAATGTTTAATATGTGAAGTATCCTATCTAATGCTGGTAGGGTTGTTCATAGTGTGATTGAATAATAGCATAACTTTATACAAACAACACCCTTAATATATATTATATGAGTGTATAAAAAGCATATGGGGCTAGTTTCACTGGGTGATTATGCAGGTTGTAACATCCACTATGGCTCACGCATAATTTTTGTTGTACCTTTCTGCTCATTGTGAGTCTGTTTAGCTTTGATCCAGAAAGCAAAATGAGCATTTGAAATAACAAACAGAAGAGGAAAAAATATTATCAAAGGCAGTTTGGAAGCTTCCCTCTCCCCTGTTCCCCAACACTAGATCCGAGATGGATATCCTCCTTTGTTTGAAAGGAGGAACAGAAAGTTGTGGCTTAGAGCAATTTAACACTATATCAGACATGCTTTGTCCCTAAAAATATGGTGTGCGAGTTATAATAGTTGAGGTGGCCACCTTGTTTATCACTGTGAACAAGCACAGAGCACTGGCCAGATGAACCAGGCAGTATTCTCCTTAGATATTTGAAGGTATGTTGCTAGCTGTGGTGGATTTTTCTGTAATACCTCACAGCATGTCTCCCAGAAATAGAAGAATGTGGAATCTGATTCTTCTATTTTTTTCCTACGTTGTCCATGTTTTGCCACCTGACAGATAACAGCAGTTTATGTATTGGTTTTCTGTTGCTTTGTATAGGTCTTCATTAACCAGGCAAATCTGCTGGTCAGATTCCAGGGTATGTATGGGTCAGGAATATTTCAGACTTGCCAGGTTGTCTAATATCTATCTAGACAGTGTCTGTTTCAGGATTTTTTTTTTTATTCACATCATTGCTCACCTGACAATTGTGGTGGTCCTAGCACCTGACAAAGCACATAGATCTTGCTTCTCAGCTTATTTTCTGTAATATTTGCATTTAAGACTCGGCACTGCTAGCAGAGAATTGAGTTGGAGTTGATTGTAACTAAGATCACTATCTACTGATCTCTACCAAAATGTTATGAGGATTTTACACTTCAACAAAGCCTCTTTAAAAAGCTATTTGTGCTTAAAGTCAGTTACTGTGTGAAAGAGTTCTTGTCATAGGACTAGACAGTGGAAGTCTGCCAAAATCCTTCACTTCCTTCAAAAGCTTCCGTTGGAGATTCTCTGTCTTGACTTGATGCCGGGGGCACTGTGTGTATCTTGTTGGTCATTGTATTGCTGTGACTCTTCTCCAGATCAGACAGTAAGTAGCTCACCAAACTATGCAAGCAAGCTCAGAAACACTATAGGAGACCTCACACCAGGATATGTACTATAGGGAATATGCGCTCTGTAATGTGAATGGCCAGCACTTAAATGAGAAGGTAATATTTGTCTAAGATAAGTGAAGTGTGTTGGTGAGTACAGAGGTAAGATCACCCTCGAACAAAGCAGTGCATGGTGGAATAGCTGCTGAAAAGACTGCTGATAGCAGACATCAGGAATGTATCTTCACACAAACAAAATCCCTACAAGTGAAAGTAGTGCCATGAACTAAAAGGACAAGAAGTCATGCTGAAAAAATGTGAATCTGGAAATCAACTTGAATCAGTCTACGCTTTGAGGCAGGAAGGGCAGCAGGCTTGGGAAACCTAAGTGTCGTGTGCTTTGCGCTCCTTGTGCTGCAAGGCCTTCTCAGAGGAGGGAATAACTTTCTGTGACAGTGGAAGATGATCTGGATGCTTCCTATAATGAGATTGTTCTTGGCGAGTTGACCAGCTGGCTACAATCACAGAAATATGGCACTAGTAGGAGTCTTGAAATTCAGAAAGTGGCAGCACAGTTACCAGACAGGCACAGTATCGTTTCTGTTGAACTTCTGTACCCTGTTTAATCCTTAAGAAAATTAAACATAGAAGTGCTTTTTAACGAAGAGAATTGTAGATGGCTAAAGGAAAAAATCCTGCTGCTAAAACAGGTCTTGCAGTAAGGAGGCATCATCAGGAAAGTGCACAAAATTGGGACAGGCTGCCAGAACAGAGCAATGCCTGGTGTTGATGCTGCTGCTGACTGGGCAGCTGCCTCTGTAAGGCAAAGGGAAATCTGTAAGAAATCAGTGGATGGCTGGGATTATACGTGTTCCTAGCACCAAAACCTGAGGAAAGAGGGCAGGAAATGTTTGGGGATATGGAGAGAGGCAAACCCATTTTGCACGGAAACAGCATGTTTGAAGACCAAGCCTAAAATGGGTGTTGTCAGGCATGGACTACACAGCATGAGGAGGCATAGTTTCATATAGCACTGTATAGTTTTGGGTTTTCTTCAAAAGAAAATACTAAACAGCTGTCTCCTGGGTAACTGTTAAGGAGAGAGGAAAATGGTGCCACAAGGACTAAACAGAAGCAAATCCAAAGTGTGGATTCTAGCTGTGCACATTAAACTCACAGTAAGCCAGAAATAAAATACAGCTTAGGTTGGCAACCTCATTTAGGGGACAGGGATTACTGTACTGTTACAATTGACTTCAAATGCAGCTTGGTTGATTGTAATGAAAGGATTAGGAAAACTGGGAAAAAATAATTGTATTCTCTGTAAGAGTTCTGTCATACTCAAGGCAAATATTTCAATTTTGAATAAAATCTATGGATTCCTTCCCTCCTTCACTTAGGCACTTCTTGTATAAAACTGCTACAACTCTTTCTGTTTATCCATGTAAGTGTAACCCTGCAAACTTGCTAGAGAATTGCTTTACCCACTTTCCCTTTCAGCTAAACCATAAAATTCCATGTGCATGAAGTAGCTTGGGTGTTTTACAGGATCAGAGCCACACTATGCAAGTAACTTTAATCTCACAAACTCTTCGGTACGGCCATGGTCTGTCTTCCCTGGATGTTTCCATTGATGAGCATTGCTTATTCACAGTAAGCTTCAGCACAGTTCAGCTGGAGCTGCTCTAGTTTTGAGCTATTATGCAAACAGAAATGGCAGCATACCTCCCTAAATTTTAGCTTTGATTTATGTTTTCTTTTTAATCTGTGCTAATTTGGGGGCTACTTGGCAGTAATACATAGCTTGAAAAAGAGCATTAATGACTCAAATGTTGTTGCCAGGTTTCTGTGGTTTACTTTTGCCCATACCAAGCATTAAGCAATTAATCTCAAGGTCTTAGGCATGGCAAAACAAAACAACCTCTCAGATGTGGCTTACTGTCAGTTTGAGAAAACTTTCACTGGCAATGTGGCATTTGAAAGAAAGAAGAACACAGTATTTATAAGCAATAACTATATGACAAAATGCTTCTGTAAGCAGAGACTAAACTTAGAATTTGCAAGATTTTTACCTGTTTTCTGAGTATTCTGAAGCACAGGTAAACCATTTGATAGGTCAAACTAAAGATCTTTTATGAGTTGCCTACAGTTTTTACACGTATGTTTTTATAACATCTTCCTGAAAACTACATGATTTTGGTTTTCCTTTAAAATATTTTTCTCCATTTGAGAAGGTTTGATAGACATGCTTCAGGTGAAAAGTTGTCTTTGAAATTGGTGCCAGGTATTGTACAGATGAATTAAATGGCCTACAGCAAATGTTGAGTGAACAGTAGGTATACAGCATATGGCTATCCACACCTAATCAAAGTGACTTTTCCTTTAGCAGGGATAGATAGCCACACAGCACCTACAATGCTGCGAACATTTGATGAGTCATATCATGGTGCATAGCTAAAGCACTGTATTTACTGTTTTTTTCATGCTACAGAATGGGAGAAACTCACCAGAAAACAATAGAGAAAGACCACAATAATTTTTTGGTTTTTCTTGCTCTGCACCATCTTAATATGTTGCATATTTTTAATTATGTAAGCCAGAATAAACCAGCTACAGAATTGTGTTCAAAGTGTTGGATGACATAGGACAGTAACTACTTGCATATCTGGGCCAGGCATGAACTTTCCAGCACTACTACATAACTTGCCTAGCTTGTTTAAAACCAGGCTAAGCTGTGGGACTCAATAGTTCCCATGTCCACTAACAAACTGTGCACCGTGCTGAGCTCTGATACTGAGGACACAAGTGTGCATGCATGCTGAGGAATGAGTGAGAAGCTTTTTAAAATACTCCTTCTGACAAGCCTCTGAACTGCTACTTGCTGGCTGGAGTGAGCAGTTGGACTGGAGCCTGGCTGCACATGAATGCCTGGCACATGGGACACAGCACCTCTCACCTGAGACATATAAACCAAGGGCTGAGAATCACTCATGTGCAGCCAGGTTCCAGCCTCAGCTACGAATCGCTGCCCTGCGACTGCAGTGTGTGCCAGCTGCCTGTGCCCCTGGTCTGGCAGCACAGCAATCAAACAGTTCAGCTGGGACCACAGGTGATCTGGATTGGAGCACATCAGACTGTCTCCACAGCAAGCAGCAGACGCTGCAGCCTCTGCCTTTCAGCTGAAAGTTGTGCTTCTTCAGCAGTGGTTAAAGACAAGGGCAGCCACTCAAGAAACAACCTCATCTCCTTCCATGTTTCCTGCTGAAATAAGTCTTTTCAGCCTTCGTTTTGGGTGCTCTTCAGCTTCATCCCCTTCTTTGGTGAAATCCCAGAACTCTACCTGAGACCATGCTGAAGCATGAAGCATAAATGCTGCAAATCTTCATGACCCAAATCACATCAGCCTCAAGTGGGTTTTTCTAATGGGTCAAGATGACCAAGAGCATGTAGGAGCCCACAGATAGACTGGCCAATGACCAGTGCAAAATGCCAAGGCTGGGTGGCCAGACAACAGCTTTGGAAAAGCACTTCTCTCTGCTTGATGTCATTCTTTGCTGAGACCCAGGATGAACTCTGTGTGTGTAGGTGACAACATATAAAACAAAGGGTATTTAAACCAATACAAATTACTTGAAGCAAACAAAGATTTTGATGATACAGGTTGCTTTAAAAATATATCTGTGCCTTCAACATAAGTACAAACTAGCCCTAACATTTCTCCTTCCTATCTGTCTAGGCATATGTTCTGACTTCATGAGGGATTGGAAGGGTTACTTGTTTTTTGGGTTGGGTTTTTCTTCTGAGAAATGAGTGGGAGTTAAGGAAAAATGTTTGAACAACACACTGTTGTTACTGGAAAGTTTCTTAAGAATGATAGTTCAGAGAAAGCTTAGCAGAGTGTAAGCAGAAGTGTAAAAGGAAGCTATGTAAAAATGGCTTTTGCAGAGAAGGTAGCAAATGTTTTTGGATTTCCTGCCATGAGACATACTTTCAGTTTCTCATATTGGGAAATCAAAGAGACCGAGAGGAAACTTAACCATTTGCTAAATACTTTCAGTATTTCTAACAGGTGTGCAGAAGGAACATAATCCCTGCTACAGCTTTTCCAAGCTTCATTAGAATGCAAAGTTAAGCACCTAAAATAACCAAGGTTTGTAGGATTATATTGTCTCATTTTCCCCTGACAGCTTTGGAGATGTTGGCCGCTTTCAACCAAATTTGACAGGAGAGTTTCTAAAGATAGTGAAGTTCACCAAAGTTTTATGAGAGCCCTTGTATAAGCAGGGAAGAGCGTTCCTATAGCTAGTGCTAAAGAAGTTGCCCATGGATATGTTAGGTGTTACCCATGCTGATCCTGGTAAGATTTGAGACAAGCTGCAGGGTCTTCTCCCAATAAGCATGGTGTGGCACAAGAAATGTGGGGAAGTAGAGTAGGAGAAGCTAAGGGTGTGGATCTGAGGGTGAGAGTATGGCTTCTGTTTAGAAAAACAGAATTGTTCTGTGCTGCTAATGAAGTAATTTTAAACCAGCTTTTCATAACAGCTCACTAATGTACCCTGCTGATGCTGTAAATGCCCTAATTAACATTTTGGAAGTTGTGAGGATTTGGGTCTGTCACTAAGGGGAAGTCCTAGCTGGAGATGAGTCTTCTCTCCAAAAAGCAAAGAACATACTTGCTCTGCTGGGGAAAGAGCTGTTCTCTCCTCCTAACAGTTCTGCTACTATTTAAGAAAGCAGAAATCCTGCTTTTCTCCTCCTGTATGAAGCAATGGACCCTGCTTTGTTAGTCTGTCTGCACCACCACTTTCCTACTTAATACATGTAACCCAAACAAAGCTCAGCTATGTTGTTCCCCAAAACCCCTTCCCCTATCTTCATGTTACCTATTATCATCATCCCATTCATTTCAAATAGCTGGTCTCTATAGTTACCTCTTATCTTTATCCCCTTAGGGAGCCTATCTATCCTACACTTGTAGGCCCATTTCCTGTTCTCATGAGCCCTTGGAGTCCTTTATGCCTTTCCATGTACCTGTTTACAAGCTACTTTTGAGGGCCCAGCTGTCACTATAAGACTAGAGACTGAATCCAAAATTAACTAAATATAGCTGTTCCACAGGGAAGCACCTTTACTGATAAGGCCATCAAATTACAGGAAGAAAATAGAGATGTAGAACATTAAGTCCTGCACAGCCAAGAGCAATTAACAGTATTCAAACAATGGCTAAACCAGCTGGCTAAAAAAACAAGGTTCAATATAGCCAGGGAAAAAAACAATGTGGCAAACTACTTTAACTAAGTACTGCTGTTCAGGCAGCCTTGTCTTGCCTCCTACCTAGGTAACTGAGATGTAGTCTGGGTTTTTGCCTGCTGCCCAAAAGGCACGATTGTCGTGGGGGCTCCCTCAAGGAAGAAGGCCAGCACCATGGATGTTGTACTAACAAACCTACGATGATGGTGGGTATCTGCTACAGGTGGGAAAGGAAGGATAGCTGCTTAAGGAGTGGGCAGAAACTCAGACATTTTCTAAAACACTAGGCTGTTCCTTTTTCTCAACTCTGACTCTCTGTGTACCCTCATGACGAGATACCACAGGGTCATGGGCTGGAAGGAGTGGTTGTGGTAGTCAACAAATAGCAGTTTCCATATGAGGAATCTGGCTGTATAGGTAACAAGTGTGTCAACCCTTGAGAGCAGTGCAGTCACTAATGTAGATTGGCAGGGACCTCTGGAGATCATCTTGTCATCAACACTGGGTCCAATCAGCCATGGCTTTGTCTACACAATTCCTTAAAATCTCCTCAGGTGTGGAGATTCTGCAGTCTCTTTAGATAACTTGTTGTAGTGCTGCACAACTACCCTCCTTGTGAAGCTTTTCCTAATATCCAGTTTTAATCTCCCAATCTGCAATTCGCAACCATTGCCTTTTCACAGAATCACAGAATCATATAGGCTGGAAAAGACCTTTAAGACCATTGAGTCCAAACGTAAACCGAACACTACCAAGACCACCACTACACCATGTCCATAAGCACCTCATCCAAATGTCTTTTAAATACCTCCAGGGATGGTGACTCAACCATTTCCCTAGGCAGCCTGTTCCAATGCTTAATAGCCCTTTCGGTGAAGCAAAATTTCCTAATATCCAATCCAAACCTCCCCTAGCGCAACTTGAGGCCATTTTCTCTTGTCCTACCACTTCTTACCTGGGAGAAGAGACCGACCCCCACCTCTCTACAACCTCCTTTCAGGTAGTTGTAGAGGGTAATAAGGTCTCCCCTCAGCCTCCTTTTCACCAGGCTAAACAACCCCAGTTCCCTCAGCCACTCCTCACAAGACTTGTGCTCTGGACCCTTCACCAGCTTCGTTGCCCTTCTTTGGATGTGCACATTTTGTCATATCATCTGACACTATTGAGAGTAGGTTTTTCAAGGAGTGGAAAAAAAGCTATTATTTTCCACATGGAAGGCAAAGAATGAACTTGTATGTGTACACTGTGGATCACTAGGAAGTAAGAGCTAAAGTGAGTAACATGCCACATCAAACTAACCACTAGTTGTGCCCATAATGTGCATATACCTAGGAATCCCACCACTCTTCTCCACCTGAATTCTTGATTTAAAACTGGGATCCTGTGATGAAGTAAACTCCACAGATTCACCCCATTTAATGGGGTTTGCCAGGGGGCAGGAGGAGGATGGAAAATGAAGAGCCAGCTTTATTTCTACAGCTGCCATTTTAAAACAATATGGAAGTGATAGCTTAAGTGACAGCCCTACAATGACTTTGGTGAGTTGTAGTGGAGAAGCTGTGGAAGGCAAATCATCAGAAAATAGACTGTAGTAGAGATGCTAGGTAAGGACAATAAGCTGCAAGATCCTATGACGTCCATGGTTAAAATACTGGCTTGGGATAGGATGAATTGAATTAGCTAAAGTGTTTAATTTTAAATGTAGGCACTCATTTGCATATCGCTGAGGTTAGGGTAAGATTTAGAAAATAAAAATCTGTACAATCCATTGTGCTGTTCTCTCTCTGATAGCCTGCAGAGCTAGAAGGAGGGCTGGGGTTTGAAGGTATATATAGTTTGCATTCATCTTGCTGAGTGTAGAGGTCACTCATATTTTTAAGTCATTAACATCAGGGAAATAAGATGTTTCACACACAAAAAAAAAAAGGAGCAGGGGAGCTTGCAGACTCATTTTCTACACAATTTTGCATGGGACCTAGCTAGTACAAGGGCTAGCTTGTTCACAGTCAAATAGCTTATCTATTCTTGCAGACCCTTCCTTGACTTTCATTTCATTTGATTCCTCCTCAAAATACTTAATGGTCTTCTGCCTTAAAACTGAAAATCTTTTTCTTCCTCTTCCTGAATGTCCATAGAAAGACAATCTTTGAGAGTTTAGGAAAAACTGACAGGCTGCTCCAGCTTTCAGTGCCTGCTGTGGTCCAATGTTAGCTTCACTAGCAATTCTTTGCCTTTTGAGTTAGGGATACACTTTCTAGTCTGAAGAACTACGAATAGACCCAATCAGTACTAGGAACTATAAGAAACCTGGGCATAATCAACAAGTGTAGACCTATACCACTGTCAGATACTAAGATGCTGGGGCAGAGGTGTCTCAAGTGGCATTTATGAGTTTCTATCAAAATCTTATAACTTGGCCAAACTTGGATGGATTTTTTTTTTGAACAGCACAGGATCCCTCCCTGACACATGTTCCTGTCATTCCATTTTCATATGTATAGTCTGCTATATATAGGCACAGAAAAAAATTTTTACCATAATTCTTGGTCAATTGCTAGAATTGACAGAGCTTTTGTAAATACATCTTGTGAGAAAGAAGTGATGAGCAAGCATATTGATACGTATTAATGTTACAAGCTTTGCCACTAACCAGTTCAGATTATGCTTTATCTGTTGTGTTCACTTACCTGTTATGAGACTGGTTAAGTGAGAAAGACAAATGAGATTTGATTCTTGGAGAGTTTAAATCTTAACATCTGAAGTGCAGGATGCTTTTGAAGAGTTATTAGTACATATTAGAAAACATTATAAAACACTGTATCTGTTTCTCTGTAAGTTCATATCCAATGTGATTTATCTCATAAAATAGTAATAATAACATTTTCTTTTAAGTGTTAAGCTTGAACTCAGTCTCAGAGTTGAAAGCCAAGATAAGTTCCTTCATTCTGGTTCATCATCAATAATAAAACGTATGTAGGTCAAACTAGATTTTCATTGACAATTGCATAACCTTATAAAGTTGCTGCTGGCTGAAAAGAAGCAATTATCCTCCCAGCCTACATATTTTTGGTGTTTTTTAATGAAGAACAAGGAAAAAGCAAGTCTCCACCATATTCTTGGCTGGACCTGTAAAGCTGACAAGATAAAAATAGCAAAACTCTTGCGTTAGTAAAGGAAGCTATTAATCTATCAGGATATAGAATTCATCAAATCCATGAGCTGAATATCAAGGTGAAAGAAAGTAAGATGGAGGACCAGATACTCTGAAATGTAGTATTGCTATTGATTGGTGTTGTTGGAAATAACCACACCAAATGGTGCAAAGGTAGTGGAGATGGTGAACAGCTGGGCATTAGTAAGGTATAATCTCTTCATGTTTTAGAAGTGATAGCATAGAGGCAAAGACCAGGAACTCAACTGGAAGTAATGTATTGGCTATATTTTTCTCTGTAGGTAAATCAATAAACAACTGGATTTTTCCTAATAAACTCTCCAAATGTAATCCTACCGCTCTGCATAACTACACTGTGCATAGTAACAGTAGGACTCAAGAGGGTCAATGTGCCTTGTGTAGTTTCAAGCCTCCAGTTATGATTTGTGTTGCTCAAAGAACATGGCTTCTTATATAGCCTGTCTAATCAAGAGATTACAGAAACTCTCACCACTATTGTTTAGGAAGTAAACTTTCATCTGCAGAAATGAAAACAGGATGTAAACTAGCAGACATTCTGCAGCACAAAATGTGCTTACAGTAAAGATCCCCTGTGGGACTGTGCACAGCTTGGGGCTAGAGGGAAGCTTGATAGATGGAGCAGTTAGTTTCCCTTTCTCTTGCCAGTTTCTCTGTAGGGGTGCAAAGCTTTGAGCGGTTATATACCATATCAGATGCAGTGGGGAGGGAAGGAGATGTGGAAGAGATGTTTATTGTAAAAACTGAATGTAGCTACATTTGTTAATCTCTAGTAGTACACTATCTCTATGTGCTGTATTCAAATATTTATTAACATTACAACTGAGCCACAGATGTTCAGTTTAAAATTGATGTAAGGAAATTAGGGGTTGGAGTCAAAAAACTTCCAATTCACAAGTTTTAGGAAAATACATAAGGGATAGTGGAGAATGAAGACAAAATTAGGCCAGTACAAAAGAGAGTACAGAAATCTCAGCACACAAGCAACACTCCAGGAATCTCATGCAGAGTAGGAAATTACCTTAAAGCTCTTGGGGCTCTCTCTGCTCCAGTGAAGTAATGGAAATGGATATGGGAGAAGTGTTTGACTTCCTTGACCTACAGGTGGTTTGAGCCTTGCTACTGCTTCAGCTAGTGGTGATCTAGTGACGTGAAGCTTGCAGAAGATGTAGTAACATAGTCATGGTTCAGAGAGAGAAAACAGATTTCTGTAACAGAAAGATAATTAAGTTCTTAAGGGGTGGCAGTTGATGGTCAAGTAAAGGACAGGGAGTAAAACACAAGACGGTAAAGGAGAGAGCACACTTGTAAGTGTCCTGATGAAGGGAAAGGCAGCGCTCTAGGTTGACATTAGAGAATCTAAATGAGTAAACACACCAGTGAAAGAAATCTTATTGGTGCCCAACTGAAGAAGCAAAAGCTTTAATCAGAGCCTGGAACAACTACAAGAAATGGAGTGGTCAGAAGAGAAGGGTTGGCATACATGAAATCTTGAATTGTTCCCCCATTTTCCACCCTCCTCAGTCAGATAGCTTTTCTTCTGTTTTTACTTGCCCTCTCTCCCCTTCCCAGTGAAATTCCTCTATGGTCACAAATGATTAGTCAAGTTTCCTTAGTATCGGTTCTCTCATGATCTGATCTTCTTTTAATCTTGCAGCTGAGACATATTAACATAGTGGGATCTCAAACATGTTTAAAAAAAACCCAAAACAACAATGCACAGGCAGACTGTCTTATCTCACATTAGTTCTGCTTGGTCCAAACCAAAATATTCAGCACTAGATAGCAGCCTGATCTGAACACTGGTGTGTTCAATTTGCTTTTGATTCAGTCTCAGTGTAACTGACAGTAGAACCAGCTCCTGTCTTGCATTTTTATATCATTAGCATCCAGACAAGCTAGCTGAGATCAGACCCCTGTTTTTCTAAATACTATGCCCTGCACAAAGCAAGACTGTAAAACCTTTGGAATACTAAGATTAAGGATAATCAACCCTTAAATAACAGTCTCTTGGAGTAGGCTGCTAGTTGAAAATCTGAAATAAGTGAAAGCTAGTCTTTGTTCACAGAATGGCTGAACTGTGGTTTCAGCACACAAAAAAATTACAATATTTTACAAATAACTGCCTGCCAAATTAATGACAGTAATAATCTACCTGGATACTCTTTATCTGTCCCCATAGTGAGGTAATGCAGCTTGGACAGAGCTTGCATGAAAAAATATACTGTGTCTTTGGAAGCAATCTGCTTCAATGTAGAAACACTGATAGTACCAAGGAAGCTGAACAGACAACAAATCATTTTATTGCCTCTTCAATATAAAACTCAAAAGAGAGCAGAGAGTCTTAGAGCATCAGGGGAATAGATTCTGGTGGTCTTTTGTCTAAAACACAAGACAAATATTGTGGCAGCACCCTCAAGAGTGAGTTCTGAAGCTTCTGGAGTTATGGCATGAATTTCAGGATCAGAAGATGTGTAGAGTGAAAACTGAAAGTCATCTTTTAAGCTGAAAACTCTTAACTAGGTGAAGTTCATTTCACTGCTTCTCTCTCCTAGTGAACAAGGAACATAGTGTTTTACACTCCATGAGACAAATCTGGGGCCTTTAAATGAATGGAGTGTGCCAGGGACTGGGTAGTGAAAATCCAACATGCTTAGTTGGGGAACAGATGGGTAAAAACTTGAGTCCGTATCCTTCGAAGACTTCTACATATGCTTATTTTATGCACATAAATCGTCTTTTTTTATTTATTTCACTGGAGTACCTCGTATGTAAAGCTAAGTCAGTCTATGTGTGCAAGTAAAATGCCTTCTGCTGATCCTGCAGGGACTGACTGCCTCTGTTGTAGAGCAGAACTTCTTGCAAGCCTGTATTGCTGCGCCTAATCCTCTGTGTGTATGTGCATTGTTATGTGACAGTGTTGCGTCCCTGTAAGCATTCCAAAGCATTAACCCATTTCTGAGAACGCCTTATTACTGACCTAATGGTAAGCATGCAGAAATGTGGAGAAATGAGCTGCTGATCTACAGGTTAAAAGATTTAATAAACAGGAATTTTCACAGTCAAGTTGCAATAAATATTGTGGGCCTTCAGTAACAGCAGATTGATCTTACTCAGGTGTGAAGCTGAACTGTAGCATATTTTATCAGTATCATGAGCTATTATCAGCAGTAATTCTTGCTAGAGTTGCACTGAAAAAGGTGAATAAACTTTAGTAATTGGGCCTTTACTTGAAATGTAAACATATGATTTAACAGATTGCTGGAACAGATTATATATTAAAATTAAACTGAATTTTGTTACTTCTTTAGAACATTAACCGAGGTTAACAAATGCTGTATGAAGAAAAAGAAATTCCCCAGAATTCCACTGTCAGCAGTTTAAAATGCATTCATCACTAATTGTATGTGACAAGCGTACAAACAACTAACCCCAGTTGGAAGAGATCTAGAAGACGGGTTCTTGATTGTGTTGGTGGGTATCTAACATTGTTTTTAAACTGAATTCTGAGCCCATCTCCCTGGTGTTGCCATGCTATTATAAAAGTAAGGGCAATTACTATATCAAACTTACACAGCATTTGTCATCCTCTAGATGCTAAAGAATTTTAGCAAGTGATGTGTTAGTTTATGACTTCAGGATGAACAAGGTATGAACTTGGAAAGAAATAAATTTAAAAGTACCTTCCAAAATAAATTTAAAAGTACCTTTGGCTTTTTGATTCCAAAGGACTTAAAGCAAGGAAATAACAACAACAACAAAACAGGTATTACATCGTGTTTCGTCATTTAATCATGTCTAGTGCTAATAGCCATTACCATTCCTTCAGCCTTTCTGTCCATATTCCTAGCTGTGCTAGTCATTAATTAAGCCAAACATGCTGGCTGTATTTAGAACCTCTGTAGGAATAATTCAGCCCTTAATAGAGATTCTTAATCATACCTTCAGTCTTGAAACCAGTCTGTCTGCTGGAAATGGCATCGGTAACCAGACCTTGCTTTTCCTTTTTGTTCTTTTCTCTTTTTTATCTATTATATGTAAATAGTTTTGGTTTGTTTTTTGAGTAGTGATACTTTATGGGTATGGGTTGAAAAGTAAAAGTAATTTTAAATGTCAGGCAGAAAAATTTAATTCAAAGAACTGAATTTGCAAACTTAAATAGTGATGGATCGGAGGGGTTGTTTGGGTTTTGTGTGCTTTTTTGTTGTTGTTGTAAGTATTAAAATGCCCCATAATGTTTGGTTTGTTTTTCTGTTTCACAGGTAATGTTTTACTGAGAAAACTTAAGAGATCCAGTAGCTTACACAAGCATTATGCCCAACTGTATTTAGAATTGCTTGCATCTGTACAACAAAGTGGGAAACTCAAAGGGGCTAGTTTCTAAATTAACTACCTGAGTCATGTGATCTAGCAAAGCTTCCAAAGAATGAAAAGTATGTTTAATCTGGTAATGACTTGTTTGATCTCTTACTACCAAAACAACATGATCAGTGGTGACTTCTCAAGTCTTTCTCTCTCAAATCCACTTAACTTTATTCTCAATAACCTGGAAAAATTCTCCCTTATACTTCTAAAGCAAAAATTTAAGGCTGAGATATTTTTCAGAGTTCAGTGAAGCCCAGCTGCCCAATGCCTACTGAATTCCAGTAGAAACAAAATGGACTTTCACAAGAGGGTCAGCCCAACGTGTTGTTTTCCAGCTGTTTCATTTTAAGACACATTTGACTTTACTGTGGCTGTAACTGCCATGACAGAAAGCTCTGATGTTTAAAATAGATCTCAACAATCCAGTTGTTCTCAGTGTTGCATCTTCCTGCCACCTTGATGTTCCTCTTTTGCCCCACGCCCCCCTCAGCTGCAACCTCTGGAAAAGAGCCAGAAGGACATACGCAAAGGACTGGCACCTCCAGCCTATGGCCTGTCTCTGTGCAAGTGAGCATAATTCAGCTCTTCTCAAACTATAGTGAACTTGGCAGGCAGCAGTTGTACAGGCACACACTTCTTCTCATGCTGTACCATACTTCTACCTAGGCCTGCTGAGGTTTGGGGTTTTTTTGGTTGGGGGTGGGGTTTTTTTGCTGTATGAGAAACTTGCAGCCAGGGGGTGAGTTATCATTGGTACTGCAGTGTGCACAGCAGAGAATGGATAACCATGGTTAGTTGGTGTTTGAACACCTCATTCATGTCATTAATTCACTAAAGAATTGGGGAGGGGGGGGAAGGTTTCCTTTGTACTCTTTATCCAGCCTCTGTTTCAGAAGTTACTGTGTATTGTAACTGCTAGTGGCTGTGGTGTTGGTGCCTTCTACATCACAACTTACTCTGCCAGTGAGGGGATCTCATTCTTAGTTATTCTATGGTGGAGTTTTCTGGGGTTTGGTTTTCTTTTTTTTTCTTTCCTTAGTGCTGCTGGCTTGCTCTCAGTTTCATTTATGGCCTGTAATTAGCTGTATATTTTCAGTAGCTTTATATTGACCTATAGTTAGCTTGGACTCGTTTAGCGTCATAAGTCAAAGTATTCCATCCTTTTCTCTCCGACTAGTTTCTCCCAAATGAGTTCATATACATGTCATTTGATAATTATATATAATATATATTGTGTAAAGCTGGCAATATAGCCACTCACAGTTTCTTCTAGATTCTTCATTGAAAATAGATTATTCTTTGTAGTTTTGGGGTTGTGGTTTGGAGGTTTTGAGTTGGTTTTGAGTTGGTTTTTTGTTTGTTTTGGCTTGGTTTTTTTTTAATGATCCTGCTAATCTGTTGTTAAATCCAGATGATGCTGGCAAGTGACAACCTTTGAATGTTAGTGAAGCTATTTCTGTGTTCTTACTTTACTTCCTTTCAGTTCCACATCACTAAAAGCTTATAGCTTTCCCACTTATGATCAAAAGAATGTAAAAACTTTTAAACTCTTTCCTGCTATAGGTCCTGCTGAGGTCTGAAATATGATATGCTGCCATCATAATACTAAGGTTTTTGTTTTATTTGGTGAACTGAAAGGGTGGTATTCCACACCGCTTCAACCCTCTCCCACACACACTCTTAGTTTCCATTTCATACTCCAGTAAAGGCCAATATGAATCTGAAACATGATTTGTTGTCAAATAATAATAATAAAAAAGACTCTAAGTTCCCATTCTTTCCCATCTATGCTAGCATACAGCCCCATTTTAGTTCCTTGTACACCCTCCTTACATGCAGCTGTTAAAATATTTGTTATGAAGATTTTGCTGTCTTCATTCTGGAATTTAAGTAGTGCTTAAACTCCAGCTCTCTGTAGAAATATTGGTAATGCCACAGGTGTTTGTTCATAAATATAATATAGCAAGAGATCCCTTAGAATAGCACATTCCTGGTGGAAATAAGGTGATAGAGCAATCATTTTTTTCATATAGGTCTTTGTGAATAGTAATAACAACTACAGCTAGACTGCAGCAACCAACATTAGGATGTTGCCCTAGACAGAGTTGGCTTCTCTTCTACAACAGATCCTTCAGTGGCTCAGAAAATGTAGCAAGGAGTGGTGGGAGCAATACTTTTCATACCTGTTTGACTGCATGAGATAAACTTACATTTTACTCCTTTCCTGCACACAGTGACCTCATCTGCAAAACAATAAGGAGAGAGGAGGAGGAGAATTGTCTTCATTATCCACATGTCCTTCCTTCATCAGTACTGCCCTACCATGCTGTAACCTCTGTCCTCCCTTGCATCTGTTCTCAACTGATAGGATCATTACCATTTGTAATAAAGTTCAATAATCATTGATGTAGACAGTGAACATAATATCTCTGTATCTTCAGAGCTGTAGCTTGATCAACCTCACAGGTGACTTCCCACATGGTAAATGGTGCCCAGTTCTATGGAGAGCACTTGTCTTCAACCCATCATTTGGGGCAACTGTTTTGAATGGTAAAGCTTCCTGTATCAAAAGAAATCAAATGAATGCCTGTGCATGTTTGTGTGTGGCTATCACTTGCTTGTTTGCTGTCTTGCAAACACATATGTAAGCTATATTACATCAGTTTTTATGTTTAAAAGTATTACATAAAATTCTTAGCTATGGTCATCAGCTGCAGAGCTCTGATCCATAGCTAAGGTTAATGCACCTCATAGCTGAACAGTTGCTTAGATTTTGTTTGGGCCCATCTCAAATAGGTCCATGCTAATAGCGATTTTCTGCCTTTTTTTCTGCTGCCACTCCCCCAAAGCATTTACAATACTTGCTTACCTTGGGGCATAGGAGGGAAGCAGTCTTTCCAGCCAAACTGCTGTGTTAGCCTTTAATCAGTGTTTGGGAGGAGACAAAGTTAAAACTTTTACTTTTTTCCTAGATTGATTGACTTCCTGGCTTTCCTTCATTCTTTGTTTCTTCCTTATAACCCCAAACCTGTGCTTTTGGATCCACTGAGCACTAAAGGCACATGGAGCTTTGGAGGCTCATGCAGCAAAGACTGTTTATCTTTTCAACTCAGGAGCTAAAGAGAACAGCAAAGGTTAATCAGGAGCCCAGCTGTTGGACTAGACTGCTTTTATCAAAATGTTTCTAGTCTATTTGTAGTGGAGAAAGTCTAAAACATAAATTGATCAATAGATTTAAAAGCCTGATGGATTCTCTTTCTTTGAAGCTTTTTCCAAAACTGCCTTTCCCAAAAGCACAGCGTAACTTTGGAAACTGCAGACATGCTCCCTTCAAGCTTGCTAGAGCTCCATTCAGTCTGCAGCAGAGCTAGTACTTGTGCTGTTTCTTTCTTCTTTCTATTTTGGACATGGTAGAAGGAGATTGAGAGCCTAAAGAAGGGGCACCTCTGTAGAACTGTCAGCAAAAATTCCTGTGCTCCGACAGGGCTCTTCCACTACCTCTGAAACTGCCTCTGTGAGCATGACACTGTTTTAGCTCCAGCTGTCTCTGAGTAGCATGACAGGCATGACCTTTCCATTGACAGGCATTCAGGCTTAATATAAGAAAGGACATATTCCATAAAATAAAGATGATAGTCATAAACTTGGGGAAGGGGGGGGGGGTTCTAAATGAAGGGAAGAAAATGTCTTCTCCATTGGAAGATATTCTCAATTTTACCAGGAATCACCTCTCTCTTCCTAATCATTAACCAGAGTATCCACAACTAAAATCCATTGCCTGAACCGTCCTCTCTGTCGCCTGCATCCAGAGACAACCAAAAGCAATGAGTAGCAGCTACTAATTCCAGTCCTACAAAGCCACATTTTCCCAGCTACGCTGCCTTCAGGATCTTTGCACAATGTTCCAGTATATAATGTAGACAAGTCCTCAAATCATCACACTGCCTCATCTTAAACAGGAGGCTTTTCCTGATTTAGGATCACTGATTGCTTTGTCCTGAATCTCTCTTTCATAGACTGGTCCCTTTTCCTAACTCAAAAGTTGGAAATGTCAAGAGTATATTCCTGAAGAGAAGGACAAGAAAAGGTAACATAAAATGCCACTAAATCTAGTGGCCTCCATAAACTTCTTTCGAACATACACAGTTTGCAGTGACTGCTTTTTAATTCAGCTGGTTAAAGAGCCTGCAAACAAATATGTAACGCTTAAACTTTGTGTGTGTGTATATATATTATGGGTGTTGATTTTAAGGATGGAAGAGAGCCTAGAAAATTCTTAAACTATACAAGCTTTTTAACTAGGCTTCACAAACTACCTTCCCTTTGGCCTCGGGCCCAGTGTAACCGTATTATGATCTCTTGGCATGAAACTGTGTCTCTGATGGATTAATTCCTCTGTGAATGACTAACACTTCACCAGAAACTTTATTGAAGCACAGAAAAATGGATGACCTTCAAACAAATCATTTTTCAATACCTGAGAACCTGGCTGGGAACTGTACCGGAAGTGTGTGGAGCTGGGCATTGTACCCAGAGCACTGTTGCTTCCTTTTATCTTGCACCTCATGTCGTCCTTGGGCCCTCTCTGATTGGTGTCACGGCAGCAAAGTATCTCCAGCTTATTCTTTGTGAGAACAAAGGGCTTCAGAACCAGGTTACAAACCAGGTTACTTCTTGCAGCCTTTCAAAGTAGTTCACCAGGTGGTAGTTTTCTTGCCAAAAGGGAGGCTAAGCCCAGCTCCTGCATTCCTGTTGACTTCCAGACTCACCAGGAACTGGATGATGCTGAATGCCCTCTGAGTTCTGAGTAAAGCAAAAAGATGCATCCTTGGTTACCAAACATTTATTATTTACTATTACCCATTGGTAAAATAGGTAAAGGGCTGTAATGCTTGGGGGGAATGCCAAACAGGAAAATGAACGTTTCCACGTTCATGTGAGCTGTTTCCATGCTCACAAAAGCCTAAATTCCAAATATGCTGTTAGCATGATCTTTTGATGCTGATGTTGCTGCTTTCCACATAGGAGTAAGCTAGGCTTTGCATTACTGTGGGGAAATACATGTCTGGTCTGGAAAGGGAGGCAAAAGAAATCAACAGTCACACCTACACAATTCAGAAACTCCATTTCCTCTAAGTGGTCAATAACTTTGCATGCTAGCAGCTTTCTCTATCAAAAAATTAACTTTTACAGGAACAGCTACTGACTGTCAATCACCTCAAACCAGAGAGCTGCTGGATGAGAGGTGGATATGGCATCCTCCTCTCCTTGAGAATCTGCTGAAGCCCCAGATTTCAGTGTGGTGCTGTTGCTGCTGCTGGGCATCACAACTCTGCTTAGACTCCACTATATGCAATGAATTACGCTGTTCCCTTCTTTTGATGCTAATTAGCCAAACTCAGATGCAACTGCTGAGTGAAGCAGCTCCCGGTATAGACTTTGTGGAGATTACTTTGTCCTCAGACAATAGTCCAGATTTTAATCACATTGTGTAGGTGAGTTAAGGCCACTGTGTTCCTAATTTAGGTGATTAATATGGGCTACTGTTACTGACCTTGGTAGGAGACAGCTCTAACAGCTTGGGATCTTACTGAACCTCAGTACTTCTGCTGGTGGGTGTCCTGGTGAAAAAACAGGGAACACTTACAATTTTGGGATCCTTCAACACTAGGCTTCCTGGTTGTGAAATGCAGAGGTATTGCAAAAGGTGCACTTGATAATAAGGGTATTAACTATCAAATGCATACCCTGCAGCATGGTGTTCTTTCCAATAAAACAGGCGGTAACAAAACCAGATTGCGCTGCATAGGGAGTGTTCAACAGCCCAAACTGGATTTTGGCAGGAAGAACACCACAAACAGTAACACGCCCCCTCTTGCAAAAAAAAAAAAAAAAAAAAAATTCAGAAAAAGACATTAAATTGTTAATGACCATATATAATCAGAACTTTGATCTTGATTCCAAGAAAAGGCACCTCAAGCCATTCGTTGATATCTCAAAAGCAGGCACAGGCATTGGTTTAATAATGGCACAGACTAAGCTTAATGATGCTGTCTGCTGCTTGTTCTCCCATTTTGCTTAGCCTATGCCTACCTACTTAATCTACAAAATCTAAGAGGCTGTTTGGGTTTTATTGATAACCAAAGACCCTTATGGTTTTTAAATGCATTCTACAAAACAGATGATAACCCTCTGTTCTTCAAGAAAGGATGTTCCATGGTAGTAAGAGGCAGTATGGTTAAATTAGAGTGAATACTTGTTCTCAACCCAGCTTGATAGTGTCTTTATTAAATAACGCCTGTCAAACTTGGGTCCCAGAATTCGTACTGTGAGTATAAAATCAGCAAATGATAAACAGGAGGCCATTGTTTTTAGTGAGTGTTTAGCATTCTATAAATACCTTGGAAGTACTTGTGTGCACCTCGCAGAAGTTGTATCTAAAAACTGAGACCACATGTAAGAAGCTGCAGAATATGAAACCAAATAAATCTAAATACTTACTAGTATGAACATAGAACTGCTGCCAGGAGTGAGGATAGGGGAGATGGGAACAAGGGTCCCTTGAAAAAATTTGCTCAAACTCCAGGGCAAAAAAAACCCGCAGCTTGTCCACAAGCTAGCATTTCACTGAGGAGAACAATTCTGGTGAAGAACGCAGAATGGCAGAGCATAGGGATGGAGGGAAGGGGCAGAGAGGCCCATGGCCTTCTGAACAACAGAGATCATGATCTAGAAGGGAGCAAGGGCAGACAACCCCTCCCATGTGAGCTACTTAACAATAAAAGAGCTGACAGTAGTTTTGTGTGTGTGCACAGCATTTGTAACACTCCAGTCCTTTTAACTCTACTGCCTTTGAGTGGTGACCTACTGGACGCCCAGCAGTGCAGACTGCTGGATCCCCACATATCCAGAGGAAGATGAGTTTAGTACTAGAGCAATTTTATACTGACCAGCACAGTAAGACAGATCAGTTGTACAGCAATGTGCTATAAATGTGCTGTGCAGCACGTGTGTAGTAAATCCAGTACATGGTCTAACAGATTTCCAGCAGGCAGACGACTTGCATGTGCACAGTACACCCATCAGGCTTACTGCAACCTGTAGCCGAGAAGCTCAGTCATGGAGGACACCATTCAGCCAGACTGAATCAAGTACACAACCTAGTTCAAGTATGTCTAGCCAGAAGTGTTGGTGAAGGCCAAAATGGGAATGAATGTAAAGTGACACTCACTTCTCAAAGAAAGCTCAGAAGAGAAGAGGGAAGAATGGTGGAAGTAGAAGGAACACTTTGGTTTTATGAAGATGAATAGCTGTCACCAGCTAAGCCATCCCTGTAGTAAGCGTAGAGCTCATGGGAATTGGTGGGAAAAAAGGCAGGTATTACCATATTCAAAGATCATGGTCCTGTTCAAGTTAACAAAAGCTGAATGGCTCAAACTGCATCTGAAGAGTGGAAGTTTAAATGCCATCATAGCTATATTTAACATCTTGTCCCAGATCATAGAATCACATGATTAAACAACTACTACTGGCAATCCAAACCAGTAACTTGCGTAGAAAGCCATTCAATTTTTTTTTTTTTTTAATTCCATGCACACCAAATACATTCCATTTTCTATAGTCAAATATGCTGTGGGGTTTTGGGTGGGTTTTTTGTATGTGTATTTTGGTGTTTAGGGGTTGGTTTTTTTTAAAGTCTTTCCTAAGAAAACGTAAGATCAAGCTCTAGGCACTCCAATCTCCTGTAGTTTTCACCATTCTAAAACTAAGGCAAATTGCTAGTGCTTTTTTGAATTAATGTCCTTCATCCTTCTCTGTTTTGGTCATCAGGCCTGTCCTACTGATTTTTACAGGATACATGCTGTGTTCCTGCTGATTCATTCCCTTTGGGGAAAAAAAAGTAGCACGTGTCCTCTTTACCTGTGGGACGCATCTTGAGTGATTAATCGCAGGTCTTTTTCAGCCATCGCTGCCCTTGCTTCTTAAAGAAAATCTGAAATTATTTGAAAGCAAACTTTGGCATAATCAGGAAGTTAATGGATAGCTCAGTTTGGGGATGTGGGGTTTTTATTCTTTTGATGACATGTTACATGTCAAATTCTAAATGTTCCAAGACTGACCTTCATGAAAACAAATTAATTCCCTTGTTATTTCATATTTAAAAAAAAAAAAAAAGGTGAAACTGGAGATTGTCTGGCCATCCTTCAGACAGCTAAAAAATGGCTTCCAGGGCTATAGTTTTAGGGTATGTGGTTTTTTGTTAAACAACTTCTACAGAATTCCTGTCAGCTGGCAAATGGAAGGTGAATTATCAGGGCAACTGAATGACAACAAGGAAGGGAAATATTCAACAGAAGCAAATTGAGGCATTGAAATGACTGACATTACAGTAAAAGTCAAGTACTGTGTCTTCAGAATTCAGGTCTTAATTAACAGTTGTGATGTTGATGTAAACGGTTCCTTGCACAGCTGCTGTTTTTCTTCCTAAGCATTTTGAAATATATTTACATCTTAAATCTGTTTTGTGTTGTATTTCAGAAAAAGGGTTGCATTCAAGGGAGATCTAAAAAAGAATAAAATCAGGCCACTACTGCTGTTTCTTATGTCAGAGGCAACTCAGGCATTTCTTTGCTATAATCCACCCTCATTACATAGCGACTGTTCTCCTTAATCACTTTCATCATTTTAGGTGTACCGTGAACAGAAGATGTGTCTATTTTTATTTCCCCTATATTCACATCTCCTTTGTTTCTTTCTTATCAGCAAATATCTATTCATTGGTCCTATCTTGTTGTTTTACATTTATCTGCATTAAAATGTGTGTCACTTGTTACCTCAGGGGTTGTACACAAATTAAAGTCTCCTGCACCTAGCAGTTTTATTCTTTTTTGTGTCACCTAGAAATAAAATTATATTTCTTTTATAGCAGATACTTGAATTTCTATCCCTTAACTATTTCTTAGTTCAATCAGTCAATTTTTGCAGTTAGATTGTGTTGAAGTCCCTTGTGTTTGACAGAATAATTGCCATCGGAACATTCTTCTCCTTCCAAACTTGAGGGACTTAGAAATTGGAAAACCCACTTTTTTTTTTTTTTGGTGCAAGAAAGAAAAAGTTCTGACCCTTTTCTAAAAAGAGCTTTGAGAGTTATTTAGATGGAAAACTCACAGGTTTACAAGCCTGAGCTGTATCAGCCTTACCCTGTAATAAAAGTCCAGCACCTAGAAGGATGTTCATATTTAAATGTGAATTTCTAGTGAGCTACTTGTTATTGTTTTCTGTCCTAGGAGTCTACTTGAGAGAAAAATCTCTGAGCAGTCCTGCTAACTGCTCTGTAATAATGATTTTTACTTCTCAGAGTACTAAACTATTCTGTGTGTAGGTATGTTCATGCTAATTTTTCACATAATTTAAAAATCATACCATACATAATATAATTCCTTGTAATAACATGATGTTCACAGCAAAACATTAAATTACACAGAGAATGCATTAGTGCAAAATGGAAGGTAAATTTGATTATCTAAATTAAGTCTTGATAATTAATGCTGATCTGTAATCTTTGCCTAATAGATATGTAATAAGCATTCCCAAAACAGTTGCATCAGATTGCTAGCATTTTATCCAACTAGGGGAGCCAAATGCTAATATTATTTGACTCTGTAACCATATGATTAAACAACTCCAAAGCCCACTGATGCTCCTAGAAGGACTTGGATAGGCAAGTCTCTCACACATAGTACTGAGACCTTCCTGGATGGAGGAACATCCTTTCCTATGTGCCTCTCTCCCCACTAACAGAATATGTCCGCTCTTGCCAACCGCAGCCACTGTTCCTCCAGACTGACACACTGCCCAGGGAGTGCATCGCCTTCCCCCAGCTGCAGATACTTTGACAGGCGTAGAGGTGGGGGGGGGGTGTTTATTCTTGGTGTGAAGAAAGTGCTGCTTGGTGCTTGACGGGTAAGGGCTTCTGGGGATAATGTGAATTTGAATGTGAGAGCAACTTAAAACTAGATTAGGAGCATCTGAAAACAGACTTTAAAATGTGGCACAGAATAGCTTGACTTTAGTTCCCAGCCATGGCGCTTTTCAAGTAAGTATATAACTCTATCCCAGTTGAACAATTAAATATTTAGCATTCAAATATGGTTTTGTAATGGGGAGAGTTTAATTTGTTTGTTACCTGTACAAATAACTCTAATCTACAGATCAGTTGCCCTGGTTTGAATAATGTGGATGTTTAACACGGCAAAACGCATGCGTCTAAACTTAGCTTGCAATGTTGAAGCCACTTATTAAGAATGACAGATATTTGACATATATTTGGTATCTTAGATATGTACAGCTGATAACTAAAGTTTATCATACTAATTCTATTTAGTTAAATGTGCAGTTTTCCCAGCAGAAACACAAAGAATATTTGTATTGTGTCTGAACAAACTGCCTGTAATTACTTCCTGTCAAAACTGACGTAAAAGCAACAGGAAACAAGTTAACTTTCTTAATTTTTGTTATTTGATGTTCTATTGTCTGATGCAAGAAAAAAAAAAATAAATAATTTACTACTACCATAATCTTATTTCTGTAGCGCAGAAATTACTTCACAATTACATAACCACGTCCTTTGCACACCTTGGTGTCTTTTGTTTGTAAATCATCTCAAGGGAATCCATGAAACTGCTACCGGCAGTCACAGAGGCAGGACTTTCACGTATTTTTCATGACAAGCATTTTCCCAAAAGTGCCTTGTTTCATGGTCAGTTCCTGGTAGCAGTCTCATTTGATAAACATCCGCCATGTGTTTTGGACCTCCTTGTCCATAAAATGTTACCCCACTAGTCTTCTGTGGCACTGCTGTGCATAAGAGGCTTAGGGAATGCTTTACATACATTAGAGTGAAATCTCTAGTCTCTTTTATCCCCTGCGAAGACAGATTCCAGTCATCTCCAGGACAGTCAGTAAGTATAATAGGATATTTGATTTATTTCTTTTATCCTAGCTGAGCAGACAGTATGTTACCAGATGATGAAATGGTGCAATATAATAAACTTCTACAGAGTTGTTAAGAAAGTTGCAGAGCAAGAATTCGAGTCTGCTCTAAGTCTGTAGGTGTAAACCTGAGGGCAGAATTCGGTTACTTTATTAAACCGGGAGTTACAGGAAGTCAATTAGCTCTTCCTGGCCCACAGACTGTTTATGAAATATCAGGGGGAACAAAGGGAGAGAAGTATTCCTTCAGCTTGTGAACAGAAGCAATAAACCTGGAAATTTAGGATTATATTTTTGGATTAAAACTTGTTGTGGGCATAAAATACACTCCCAGGAAGTTGGTCCACAAGTGGGAACCATGATATCAGATGTAACAATGACATATTGGACCATACCTTGTATTAATTCAGAAGTGTTGCAAGTTTTGCAACTTCTTCACATCTGAGGGTTGGGTGTTAAAACTCTAAACATGGTGAAGGCGGTATGAAAGCCTGTTGCACATTAAATACACTCAGCAGCTTGATAAATAGCTTGTAGCTGGGCTAGCAGTGTGTTATCATTTACTTTGTAAAATAGGCAGTTTGATCAGTGAAGACGTGCTGGATGATCAGGAAAAAAAAGAGTAGACACATATGGAATAAGTGAAAAATATAGCTGAATCAGGTGTGTTAAGCAGTAATGAATGAGCAAAATGTGCTGTTAGTGTGATCATCATCAGTCTTTAATGACACATCATAACTGTTTTGCCACCATTCATGTATAGACTGTTAATGGCATACGCTCCGAAGAAGCTCAAAAAGAAACAATTACATTACATAATTTCTTCTTGAACTGTTCTTAAAGTTGTTTTAGACATTAAACATACAAATAGTAATGTGAAAGCAGTAGAGCAGAAGATAACTTAGTTTTCCAAAAGGATTCGCCAAACGCCTGCATTTAAAAAGGGTTATGGTAAATTTATTACACTCGTATCAGGCAATAAATGTTATATAGGGTGCTTGAAAGTGGGTTTGGTCTGTTTCTTGGTTTGGGTGTGGGGTTTTTTTAGATTAATAAATGTGTTATATAATTGAAAATTTAATTTGCCAGTGATGGATCATCAGTAACTAAAGCCAAGCAAAGGGTTAGGTGTGCCACCTCAAGTTAGATATCAAATCTAGGGGTGGCAAGATCATGGTGTCCCCCAAAAATAATTTTTGGAGGGAAATAGTTCAGGGTGCAGAAGGCGTAGTCTTCCCAAACCCATTTTTACAAAATGCTGCAGTGTTTGACTTCAGACGAGGTCTGATCTTGGATAAACTGCAAGTAAACTGAATTATGCAATTCTATCAAATAAGACTGGCAGGCTATGTATGCACGTAAAATATCAGGTTGCATGATAAGCTGTGTGAAAAAAGCATCAGCCTGGGTCTTGAATTGCTTGACAGGAAACGGTGTTTTGCATCAACAGCAGGTTAAAACTTTAGGGTTCTGGAGCACCATTAGCATAATCTGTTTACTGTCTAGGCAGGTGATAATTGCTCCTGGGTAGGCCTAAGGGAAGTGAACATTTTGAAAGCATAAAGGGGCACTCAGTGGCAAGGAGGGAGGAATTCTGAAGTTACCTGGGACCAAATGAATATTAAGAAATCCTTCTCAGCAGGGTGGAGTGAGGAGGAAGCCTTGAATCTTAATAACTCCCCAAGAAGGGTGTTGGTAGTGCAAAAAAGGAAGGATTCACAAAGCTAGGCTCCCTGTATCCCTCAGGATATAAGCTATGCAAAAGGACTGAATCTTTGAACACCTGTGTTAAGAATCTAACAGCATATTGGCTGGATAGAAGGGAAGTAGAAGAAACTTCTGGTCTTGCGATAAGTAGATTTTGTATGGTTCCCTCTCATTTCTGTCCTCTGTCTGTAAATGTTTTGTATGTAATTCAGTTATCTATTTTGGATTTTGTATAAACAATCTTGCTACTTCTTCTTAAATAACCTGGATTTTAATGACTTCAAGACACCTAACTAATATCAAGGTATTCCACCCTTTACAGGCATGATGAACTTTAAACTGGGATGCTGGACCATTTTCATAATGTGCCCTCCCCACTCCCCTCCAATATCACCCTAAGGTATCCAAAGGATAACCAAGTGTACCTCCATTAAGGTGCATGGACTACTGTAGAGATGACAATTCAGACCTGTGGGTCAAAGAAACATCTTTGGATTGGCAGCATTAGCCAAGAAACTCCTTGGTATATATTAAGATAGTGGGGCCCGTGCAAGTAGTAATACTTAATGTTTCCTGTCACTGAATTTTGGCAGCTTTCTACTCAGTGTGTCAGCTGCTATGAATGGTATTCCACAATGTATAGGAACATGGGTTGTATTTGAGGGAGAGGATGCATTGACAGGCATTGAAATATTCACCACGTATATCCTTTTTGAGAGTCTAGTCCTAGGTGATATAGAGGCTTTGAAAAGTGTTATTGCCTTGCTTAGATTGTGCCCGCATAAATCTTCTTACACATTTACTTCTATATGATGAATACAAGCTCCTAACCAAAACTGGTAACTAATATTGTAGCAATTCTACCTACAATACCAAAGGTATGGATTAATCAACAATACCCTCTTTGAAAGTTATGTCTTTTGGCAACTTTCAGGGGATTCAGGAGCAAAGTCATACTCAAAGCGGGGTTTAGGGTTTTTTTGTTTTCCTGAACTGGAACTGTGCAAACTCAAATCCTAATCAAAAGTGATCTTGATAAATTTTAAAGAGTGTCTCGCCTGTTAAAATGTCTCCTTAAAGTTTCGAGTACTACTTAGTTTTTCACTCTATCGAACTTGTTCTTTTAAGGTCACTGCACTTGTTCAGTCAACAAAACTTCCCCATGACTTTTTCCCTAATTACTTTTGCTGTCTCTTTCTCAGTTCCCTTTTTCTTTTCACCTCAAATTTGCATTTTTAAAATCTATGCCTATTAATCCAATTTACACCCTTATCTTTTTTTTTTTTTGGGTATTTCTGATTATCATCCTTCCCTCCATCATTCGGTCTGTTCTCTTCATTATTTTCTCTAACTCTGTTGAGCTTCCATTTAGACATTAATGTGTCATTCCAGGTGTAGCTGTGTTAAAGAAGTACTGGCCATTAAATTATTTTAAAGTAATAGGCATGAGTTGTACTCCTTTCTTCTGAAGAAAATTAGGCTTTATTGGCAAGGAGACACAGTGGAACTGATTGTCAGAAATTCTGTGTTGTGTTTCCAGTTGTGCATCTGTCCTGGTATGTAACTTACCGGGATTTTTTTGTGCTTCTGATTTCAACCTCCAAGCCTAGGTATTACAATGCTTAATTCTTGCTAGCATACTTTAATTATTTGCATTCATTTACAAGTCTTGTTCTTCAGACCAGTAGAAATTATAATGCTAATTCAGTATGTCTAACTTTGAAGCACTAAGTGCACTTTTAGGTCCATACAGAAAATCTGCTAAAAATAAAAGATAGTAAATTTTTTGAAATTTGAAGGTAGATATATTAAATGGCTTCTAGTTTTTGCCTCTCCTTTCTCATCGGTGGCTTTAATTCACTTTTACTGCATCTGCATAGGGCTGCAGTAGCATCAGAAATTACAATGTGCTGTTCTTTTTTTATGTCATCATTTATAATGCAGTTAACTTGACATTTCAATTTAATATTAATGTTCATTGTCCCAAACAAGATCATCTAGATACGACTGGAAGAGAGCTCTAGAAAATATTTTTCTTTTATGTTCCTGTTAGTTAAGGCTCAGTTTTCCATTCCAATTAGGGTGAAAAGACAACATCTTTGAGATTTTATGCAGGTTCAAGGGCCTGTCTGCCCAAAGCTGACTTTAAGAGGAAGATTTGAATCACTGTATCTTCCTCTTCTTGTCTGGGGAGAAGTGGCCTATATGGAAACTCTGTCATACTTCAGGGTTACTGCCTGCCAGTATAGGATGTCTGTGAGGACAGTATTGCAAGGGCACCCTTTGCTATGTCACACAATGAATGTGACACGTGTAGGGAACATAAGACTTCCTGCGTGTAAGCTGCAATAGGATGCCTGCTCAATGGATGCCACAGATTTCCAGATAAAAGCCCATCATGGGTGAAAGAGCTTGTGCTATTGCACGTATCTGCAATAACCACACATCAGAAGGAGCTCTGGTGTCTTTCACTGAGAACAGGACCAATATACCGAGTTGTTCATTCTCTCAAACAAGGTTCTATTTAGGAGCAGAAGACTCTCCTGGAAAGCATAAAAATATCATTGGCCTGATCGTCTCACACCAGCAGATCTTCCAGAGGATCTCCATGTATGTAATGCCTGGATATTAAGAGTGTTAGAAAGTTTGCCATTGCTGAGGTAATTCTGTATTGCTAAAGCAACTTCTTAAACTTTTTCCCAGAGATACAACAGCGAGAGAAATCTAGGAGCAGGAATCTCGATCTACTCAGACCCTGAATATTGGGAAGAGGGATGTATGAATGACAAACAGCTAGAACTGCTTTCCAAGAGCTTCAGGGACATTATCGTACAGTATGAAAATTGCCAAAGCTGAAGATAAAAGTAATTTCTCATAACCTGCGTCACTTCAAAAATTGGCTAAATGTGTCAAATGAGCTACTTTAATGTTCTCAGACACTTCCTTTCAGGCATTCTTTCAGCTCAGTAATACCTTTTGAATTTTCCTTACAATACTGCTTCAACATACCTGCCATCCACCTTTGCAAAGCAGGAGGTGGGAGCAGAAAGCTTTTTGACATTGCCAGTTCCTTCAGGCACCTGACTTGAGTGCCGCTTGTCTGTTCCAGATTAGTTTCCATTTTGCCTCTCTTCGGGTTAAACCTTTTATTTTCTTCTATTAAAGTAGTGAACATATAATCATATGCATTTTCCACCTCTTTAATTTTGTCTGAAACTGATTCTGACCCTTTTGGTTTTAATTACCCTGATACAATCTTGAACTACATTTAAAAACCTTCTGTGAAGTAAGCCCATGCCGTACATCTTAATTGTATTTTTCAAATTGAGGATTCCTGCAGTCCAGTCTTCAGATATATTTGAAGTGCATCCTGAAATAGAGGTTTGTAGTTAACACTCACCCCCTCATCCCCCCAAAAAGTCTTTCTATAGCACAGTATCTCCAGTTAATAAGAACCGAATTCCAGTTCAGATGTGGAGTAGCTAGTAGACCATTATCCCTTTGATTCTCTCAGGAAAGAAGTGAGGGCAAAGCACTGCATCTTGTTAAAAGCATTAGTTGTTCACTTTGTGCCTTTCTTCTATTATGATTTTCAAATGTGTACCCATCGTTATAACCAATTTGGGCTCACAAGAACAATTGGATTAGCAGAATTGCAAAACTCGTGGCTTTTTATGGCTGTATCTGTCTTGTCTTGGCCAAGAATACTCATTATTATAATTCCATCTGGATAAAGGATGCGTACCACCTCCTCAACAATTTGTTCACTATTATCTGTATTGGTATGCATTCCCATACCTTTCTCCTATTTCTTATCACTGGTTGCTAGCTCTGGAGGAAAACAGCAAGAGGCAGGACTAACTGGAGAGTTAAATTAGCCCACTTTCACACACCACCTTCAGTAAATCTGCACCTGAATAAAAGTCTGCAGTAGCCAGAAGGAAGAACAGAAGGTAAAACTTGTAGCTCAAGAGAGGCAAAACCGTGACTGACTCCTCAGATGAAGGACATTGCAGGTATTCTCTGCAATGATGCTCTAAATCCATTTCCTCTCTTACTGTAGGGGAATGTCAGACCTAATGCCACTCAATCCATATCTCTTTGGCGTAATTATTGGCTTAACCTTAGACCTTCCCCTCTCATACAAAAGAAGAAAGCACCTTGGCTTTGCATAGATGGGGTGTCAATCCTCTACAGTGAAGCACTACTCCTGTTACTGCAAGAAGAAACCTCATGCAGATAGTGGAATTAAGCTAGTCTAAAAATACAACATCCAGCATCTTCTCTTTAACAGAGAAAGACAGATCACTGCTGGAATTAAAAACCCAGCTTTACTGCCTGAAAGGGTTTTTCTTTTTCCTGTATTTCATTCTGTGTCCAAAAATTCAACCTGAAAAACTCAGACCCTCAACAAGTATGGTGTGATGACCATAATAAAAGCAAATTTTGTGCTTCTTTTTCAATGCTAAATAAATAAAATTACAATTTCTTCTATTTATTCTTAAAGTGTTAGGTAAGCTATTATTAACCCAAATCACTACATTTGAAAACATTAAATTATTGTCCCCCATAAATAAATGGAAACTATCCCAAAGAATTAACAGGACACTGAAACAGGGGGAAAAAGCAGTAATTATTGTTATAGTGTACATTTGTATATTTTGGGGAATGCTGTAGGCAGTATTCTTGTATTTCTTAAAGTAATTATACATACTTAAAGGGTATTTTGGAGGGTTCTTTTTTAATGTTGCAATTTTAAATTTGCAAAGTCCCTTTGATGTGTAGCTTAGAGTTGAATGTACAAATAAATGTTCTAAGTAAGGAAATAGAAGAAAATACCATTATTAATTTTAGTTAATGTGCAACCGTTGAGAGGAATCCTAAAACAAACCAGTTACACCCACAACAGATATCCCACTCCAGAAAGAGCAGGGTAATTTATGCTTGTCAATACAAAGTTAAATGCATGTATTTTTCAGACTTATACCAGATAAATTGAGAGGCTATCATTCATTTTCAGGTTATTGATCTTTAATCTGTCTGGTAAAACCCTAGCCCTCTAATAAAAAAAGCCGATCATATGAGAAGTGTTACTCAATGGAGACAGAGTCTATTAACAAGCTGAATGCTGTGTACCTAATCAGGTTTGGCTGAGCTAACTGCTCTCTGAACATGTCTTCCTGTGCTAGAAAGCCATCCTCAGGGCACAGCTAGTTTTCTATTCCTGCTGTGCTGCCTTAATCTAGTAAACTTCCACCTCTGAACTCATTAAAATATTTAATTTCCTTAATTACAAGATGCTTGGTCTATTCTTCTGCAAGACCATTTACCCTGATTCCATCTCTGCATTAAATGTTTTTAGATTTGGGCATATCTAAGCATTAGTGAAACAGAATCAGAATCCATTTTGACTGTGAGTAAGTGGAGAGATCTGATCCCTGGAAAAGGAGCTATGCTAGTTTGAGCTAAAGCTAATCAGACATTCTTGTAAGTCTTCTGACATTGCTGGAGTGGTGATGACTTAGATATGGAAAAGGTGTTTGTCCAGCTTAATAGTTTTTCCTGTCAGAATTATTATAAACTGCCTTGAAGACATTAAGCATAGAATTACAATAGTTAGACCCAGTTCTTTTTTTACCCAAATTCAAGGGAGCGTCAGGTTTTGGGTTTTAGCTAACATCATAACATCATGCACTGTAACTAGAAAAGTGGCACTGGGCTTTGATTCTTGGTGTCAGCAGAGTCTTTGGGTATCATAGTCTAAGTGTTTTGGTCTTCTGTAAATGGTCATGACTTCACTTTCTATGCTGCATAACTTGATTTAAAATACATTTGAAAGATTCCCATAAAAACTTGCAAAGGTCAGACTAAAATGGCATAGTCAGTGAAATGTGAGGCAGCTTCAAATATTCTGTGGTCCAACTTTAAAGTCTATTGTCATGGCTCAGGAATTCTATGATCCCAGTATCAATGGTTTCTGTTTTAGTGTGCTGCACTGCTAGCACACACTTTCAAGCAAGAAAACCGAGCAGCTGGAAACTAAATAGTTATCTAATATTTTTAATCTTAAAAATTAGGAGGGAAAGATGACCAAAAGAACTGGCTAAACAACATTGTATTTAGTCTTGCAAAGATGAATGAACAGAGCGCTGCTATTCCTTTCGGCACATTCTCATGAAATCTCAGAGAACTCATTGCTGGTTCAGGCTTCGTGTGTCTTGGGGCAGGGAGCAGGGGGAAGAAAAAAGGCATTACATTTGAGTTTCTAAGTAGTGTTTTGTTCGTAAAACAAAGTGCCTTTTCTGATAATAGGCAGGCAATTCGAGGACACCAGCGCTGGAGCTGAAATTACATGTGTTACAAATACAATTTGTCATAAATTTATATGGTGCCAGTCAGCAGCTCTAAATGTAGGTTTTGCTTCCTATAAATCTAGAACAAAGACATTTTGGTGGATTTGAAACTTAGCAAATTGTTAACATAAACACAAAGTAATGATAAGAAAATTATCTGAAATTCTGCCAAAATACAAATACCCATGCTTTTGGACATATCACAATCTCCTTCTGTATTTAGTTCATATTACTTATTCTCTTTTCTGTAGCCTTTTACTTATAGTGGTATCTTGTTTGTTTATTTTACTTTGAACTTTTGGGGGAAGGGGCCTGTGCTTAATTTATTTGTAGAGAACAGGCTAGTACACGTGGCTCAATGTGTCTGGAGCCTCAACTCCTGCCTTCTTGACAATACATATGGTAACAGCTGCATTCACCTGCTACCCTTGACAATTCCAGTTAGACTTTTCCTTCCTGATCTACAGGAGTGGGCCCCAAAACAGCAAAGGAAAAATCTCTAGAAAGTGGCAAACCAAGAACTCGCTCTTAAATGTAATGTTTTAACTAAATCTCCTCAGCACAGAAAGTTTTTTCTTGACATAGAATTGTCAATAGGAGTAAACTGGACTTAATTATAGGCTAATAATATGAACATGAGCAAATGAAGAGGCAATGTATTAAGGCAGACAGTACATAATTCTGGAATGTCTATGCTGCATACTTTTCTGCAACAACTGCTGGCAGTTGAACGCAGTGAAGCACCTTGCTGCGTACAATGAAATATACTCAGAAATTTTCTGTGATGGCTCAAAGAAACGAAAAGCTAAAACAATTTTCTTGAAGGGGGTGAGAGAGAAGGGAGCCTTTCTTCATGTGCAAAGATCTCTATGGGAAAGCAAGCAAGCCATGCCATTTAATGATAGCTGTGCATTACTGCTTAATTGTAGATGTTGGTTTTATCTTTTCTATTTTTCTCTTCCGCTGTCATTAAAAAAATCTCTATTGAAACAGAAACTTGAGAAACAAAACTAACTTTGAAGTTTAATCCAGAGTTTATTGAAGTGAGCATATTAATTTTAGTAGATTTTGCATCAGTTGTTTGGTATACTGCTTTTCTCATAGAGCCACATAATACTTGGGAGCAGTATACATATACTTCTCTGCATACTAGAGAGGCCTAAATGTTACTGTCAAATAGAGAAAGATACAATGTCATCTTGGTTCATACTGAATTCAGTGTGTATGAAGCATTTCATAAAAAAAAAAACAGATTTGTTACATTGTTATGGTTGTTGTTATGGTGTCACATACCTGGCAGAAATTAAGTTTGTTTGGTTTTTTTTAAAATGTGTATGCAGTGTACCTAAAGAAATAGCTTGGCTTTCAAACTGCTTGGCTTCTAGCATCTAGGACTCCTCCAGAAATGGGAGAACCTGGAAAAGATCTAAATGCTTGGTAGTTCCACGGCTGGAAACACACACAGCCCCCCATTCACATGCACACCAGCTTCATGTCCTGCCACGCTTCACCTTCCCTAATGCTCTTGTCCTAATTTGGTGTATGGTCACGACCACATTTTTCAGTAATGATTGTGACATGCAAAGGACATGATTCAGCAAGACCCTAGAGCAAGCATGTTTACATTCCCATTGATTTGAAAGGAGCTACTAAGCAACTGGGTCGAGGTAAATACTTGCCTGTGTAAAGCCAGCAATATGTTTTAAACTCTTGAATTGAAGCCTGATAAAGGGTAAGTACCGTGTTCCTTTATAAACTTGTTTTATCATCATTTTCAGGGAAAAAATTAAACTCCTTTAAGTTCACTAGGTGACTACTGGAAATAATTGCTTCAGGCTAATAGAAACCAAATAATCTTTTTTCCACATTCGCTTAGAACTCCACCAGCCACAAGCACAATGGGGGGCGGAGGGAGGAAAGTCTTACATCCCATTGTCTCCGCAGGACTCGCTCTTCCCTACTGAACATCAGTGTCGATTTTTCCGATGACAAATCTGTAAGCCAGATGGAAAGCATCTTTCTGCCAAAGATAATGTATATGTTTTGAGTGTATGGGTAAAGAAGAAAATTGTGCCACTCGCATATGGCTTGCTTGTTTTTTAAGCACTTCAGTAATCATTCCTACCTTGTAGTTTGTGGATGCCTTGCAGTACCTAAGACTAAACTGTATTAAATCCTATCTTCAAACATCTCAACAAAGTAGTATTGCTATAGGTATCTCAAAATTCTGTACAACATTTTTTATACCTTCTTTTAAAGATCAATGTCAAAAGTTCTCTAAAAAAGCTCTAGCAGTCAGCTTTTTTTGTGGGAGGTTTCTGGTGTCTGGTTTTGCTCCTCCTAGAATGTGACAAAGTGAAACTAAAGGAAAACATTTTTTGCCTCCTCTCTGAACTTATATTAACAACATGCTTTTTTCTGAAAATAGAAAAGAGTTTCAAGACCATGCAAATATTATTGCTAAGCTTTAATCCCCTGAAAATAAAGTCAGACTAAAGCAAACAAAGTCCATGGAGGAGAAGCTGGTTTTATTAGGGCATTAACTTCAGCGGCACTGTGAAACATCGTTCTGGTGTGTGTCACTATGCAAGTATCAAATAGGAAAGCATTCTCAAGCTGCTTCTTCCTGTATGATATTGAAGGAAAACTGTTTTAAAATGTAATTCTGTGAAGATTATTCCTTATCAGTATCTCAGGAACAGAATACATGTATATTCTATGTCCTCTACATGGGACATATTGGACATATTCTATGTCCTCTATGTCCAGGGCATGGCTGTCTGAGGGAGGTGCTATGTAATAACAGTCAGTGGTTAGAGACTTCAAAGGCCTGCAGTGAGAATAGTGACTGGGCAGTGAAGAGAGGTAGATAGCTTAAGTTCTACAGTTGAGCTCTTATCATGAACAGATTTGTTTTTCTTATCGATTCTTCTGTACTTCTCATTATTCAGTTACAATTCCTCCTTGGCAAATGCTGTCACAGAGGAACCATCAGGACTTGTTTAAGTACTATGTTTCCTGACTTAAAAAAAACCTCAAATAACAATTTCGTAATGTCCTAATACCGACATGACTTTTCTGGAACTGCATTGGTAATAACAGTAGGAGAAATTGGAGGAGAGAAGAAAGAGTCAAAGAGGGAAGACTACTTCAGAGGAGGAAATCTAACTTAGAATATCTCCTAGATTGAATATGTTTGGATTTGTAGTATTCCAAGACAGTTGGTCTGTTGTGAACATGAATGTCCCTATCTTGCACACACCTCACCAACAGCACAGACAACCAATGCATATTTTTTTCTGGCATCATTAAAGAGAGAGACTGGGGGGGGGACACATAGACCAAAATGCGCACACACAACCAGGAGCCTACTGTCAATCATTTCTCCTATTCTTCTATTACACCAAGGTATTTTGGTGTCATAGACCATAGGAAAATAAACAATTCCAGTTTCACCCACCCATGAGCCCCACCCCAGCACAGGTTGTTGAACACAGAAGTAGTATGCTGCTTCTCTCTGCTCTACCCAACGGGTAGACAAGTTATTATTTACATTGACAAATGTTTTCCACCTGCCTCACAGATTAGGTTCTGTTGAAGTATACACTGTCAGAAAGTGTAGTTCCCAGAAGGAACAGAATTGCTGGCCTGGTTTCCTACAACTGGAAACCAGAATGTCTGTATCTTTGGGGCCTCTGCACAGATGAGACCATAAATTTGAATCATGTTGGGAAAAAGAAGGTGGGCTCCTTTGGGTGAGATTCTTGAAAATACAAAATACTGCTTTATGAAGACTGAATCAACCCTGAAAAGGCTTCTGTGGCCAAGTTATTTTCACTATATCAGTCAGACTTCAGGAAAGCAGGCTTTCTGAGGACAAGAGAGAGCAGAGTTGTGTGTTAGCTTCATTTAGATGGCATTATAAGCCAAAATGGCTGGTGACCTTGCTGGTGGTTCCAGCCAAAGGGCTGAACATGAGCCAAAGCAAGACAGAAACCTGTGGGATACCAGGGAAAGACAGAATTGCTCTGGCTGCAATGAACAGATAGAGATGTTTTGGGGTATTTCCATTTGCCTCTGCCAAATTCTCAAAGTCTCGTTATTTCCTCCCCACTCAGCTTTCTGAACAATTGCTGGTCAGGTTGTGCTAGCATGAAGACTAACTCTCTGTCTTTTGCCCTGAGGAGATCATTGGCTTTGAGATGAATGCTGTTTCTGTGCTGTTTCACAGTGCAACACAAGTGGCATTTAAAAAAAATAAATGGAAAAAGTTGCAGTAATTTTGATCCACCCCACCCTCCCTTGCAAAAATCGCTTTTCTCTGCATTAAGGTTTTGGATTACAATTAAAACTCCCAGCAATAACCTCTGAAAAATAGCCTTCTGCTGCTTTGCTGTTCACAGTCACTGGGGTTTGTACGCTGCACACACCTCCGTGCTCAACAGTTAAAAGTTTTGTGCGGCAATTTGAAGTGTCTTCCTGTGAAAACAGCAGCTCTGGTTTTAGAACTAGAGTACTACCATAATATTGTTTTTACTAGCTCAAGGTTCAGTTTCAATATAATAATAAATAAAAGAGAACCCTGTTCAAACAGCTCCTTAAAAATACAGTAGTTTAAAAAAGAAACTGCATAGATAGCAACTATTCCTGTTGAGGGAAGTGACTATAGGCCACGCAGTCTCTCCCTCCTGTCAATGAGGAAGAGGAGAAAGAGCGAAATGACAAGAATCAGACACTGCTGTCCTGAATGATGAAGTTGGCACCCAACGTCGTGTAAGTGGACTGCTCTGTTCTGTAACGTGTGTGTGCTGCTCTCAGGAAGCGGGTGCATGCAGTAGTTTCAGGTGTGTCATAGCTAGCAGTTCATTTTCTGACTCACTGCTGCTTAGAAGCTGCATAATCAAGTCTGGTTTTGTCTAATTACTGATAGCTGTGATACTGTTAGTATCTTCTGAGATAATGGGGCCAAATTTTGTACACCTTTATTTTAGGGTAAGAAGTGTAGATTACATTAAAACTGAAGCCCCCTTGGAAAAGCAGCAATGAATTCTTGTCATTCTTATGCTATGAATTTGACACACCCTGTAATTTAAATAATGTTATCCCAGAATCACACTGTCCAAACTAAGTACTTTTCAGTCATTTGAGATAAACTTAGGTAAAACTCCATGAGCTGGTTTTGGGATGAGAATTTCCCAGAATCTGGCCTCTGCTTCACATGGGAATTTGGCAATGAGCGAGCCCAGCCCAGGTACATGTGAGCTAGGGAGCCCCAGGCAGTCTCTTTTCAAGTAACTGGCTTGCCTAAAATATTCTTATTCCAAGCTTCCTTGCAAGTTATTAGTAAGTATTGACTTTAGTTTTAGCTTCTATTTAGTTTTAAGAAACAATGTCTTGAAGCTCCTGTGTACAATTTCCTTCTTTTCATTATATATATTGATTTGCCAAAGGATATTATGTTGTGCTTCAGAAACTTATTCTCAGAATTTTAGTGAACTGGAAATTTGATAGATTACAGGCTTTCAAACTTCAGATTTCATTGCAGTTAATCCAGTGGATTTGTCTCTCATGTATTTAACATTTAATTAATAGAAAAGTAATTCTGAAAATGTGAATGAAATTACAGTGTTTACCCGGTTACAAAGACTTATACTAAACTATCTGCCAAAAATAGAGCAAGACAATTCTCTGAAGTAAGGACTGTTCAAAGTAAGGCTATGATTCAAATAACTGTGTTAAGGTACTAGGTTTAGGTAACTACATAAGTGGTCTGATAGCCAAAAGCTACTCACTTTAATATATGAACAGGGTGAAGCACCTTCATGGGTGATTTTTTTTTTTTTTTCTCCTAAGAAATAGCTAACAAACCTCAGCAGAAACTTATACTGAAAAACTATTCAGAAATTATACAGATACACTCCTCACATGGTTAGAGAAAGCCACCTGTTGGAAGCAGTTCCACAAGCAGACACATTTACTGAGAGATGGCATCATGATTAAATGAAAAAATAAATATCAGTTCACTCCCAAGACCTTGAATTTTGCCCCTACCTGTCCAAAAGGCAGTAGTATTTGTTTTCTTTTTCCATTAATTTTCAGCCTTGAATTACATCACTGTATGCTTGTGGAGCATTTTGGTATGGATTCAATAATGTTAACCTGTTATAAAGAACAGCTTTCACTGTTCAACATTTTAAGTATCCTTGAAATGCACTGCTTTACTAACAAAAGGCATGAACTCAAACTCGTATGTTTTTCTTGGAGAAGTCCACAAGAATTTCGCTAGAGGTATCATAGAGGCTTATCTGAGTTTACCCTTTGTGTATATGGGAATGAATTTTTAGTTATATTTATAAAGCGGGAGGTAAAGGATAAGAGAAGGGAAGGTTATCTGAGAGGGGTGGAAAGATGTAAATACTGTGAGTGAAATCAAGCATTTTCAAGCATAACTTTTTTTTTTTTCCCCCCAATTTCAGTATTGACAAAACTGGTATTAAGTTTGTCTCAGACTAATTTGCTTCCCCAACTTTGACAGTCCACTCATTATCTCAGCAATGTTAGTCCAACCCAACCATTACAGAAATGGCTTTATTTTCTCTCTGTTTGTTTACTGGCATTCCCACCCTTGAGTCTTCTCAGAGCTATCTCCATGCTCTAATACATGCCAAATACATCACCTGACATGTCAGCAAAGACGCATAACCACATCCCCTCTTCCACAAGCAGTCTCACTAGTCCCATGCTTGCTTGAGGCAATGCTACAAGCTTCTCTTCCTTTTCTAAAGGATAATGGGATTTATTCATCACTGTGTTACTCTACCCTTCTGCTGCTATGGCTTGCTCTCAGTGGAGTTACTACTGGTTTACAGCAACAGGCACCAAGTGAGGTTGCTAAGTCATGCAGCTGAAAAATAGCAATGAAACAGGCCTCCCCATTTCTCTGCCTCTCTTCCCAGCTCCTAGCTGGGCTATATCCACATGGCCTGTCTCTCCATGTAATTTCACTGGTATTCAGCTCTGATTTTCACATTTCTTGTCATTTCGACCATATTCTATGTGTCCCTATGCTTCATCTTTTTGTGTATCAGCTGAAGTTTACTCTCTTCTTCGTAGCTGTTTGTGCTTAAATTCACACTCATACTTGTGTCATTAAAACTGTAATTACCATCCAACTGTGCAAAGCATTTTGGGGCAGCAACATGGAAAATAAAGCTGCAGCACCTAGTAGTATTGTCAGATGGTTGTAGTTAAAGATTTGGAAATGGGAGTGTTTCCTAACGTCATTCATACTCCTCCTGGTGCCTCCTTATTTACTCTCTGTAGAAACTGGGCATTTTAACATGCTTTTACATTGTGGAATACAGGTGGAACAAATACAAAAATGTAAATTATGGGGAAAAACCCCAACAACTTCAGTACATGCCAATATTTCAAAGCCAAGGTCATATGCTTTTAACATTGATGGCACCCTGAAGGCCAGCATCCTACTGCTCCCTCTAATTCCCATTTATGTAATTATCAGGCATGGAAGGATAAACACAACTAAGCTTAAGCTAACTCTTTCCCTAAACTGTGGGCCAGTCATCGATAATTTTGATTTTGAGAGCCTTTCTGTTGATTTTAGATTTTGCTACTGGTACAGTTGATTTAAAGAGACGCAAACAAAATGACAAAACACCTGTTTCATAATTTGCTTTATTTCTGCAAACAATATCTTTGTTTGTTTTCCCTGCCAGTGCATGTTCTCGTCTCCTGTCTTCTCTGTAGGTGTCCCTTTGAGGCTTCGGATCTGTGATAAAGAAGGGATAAGGCTATACAACATCCTTGCCCATTCATTCAAGCTTAAGTTACTGAAGCATGTCCACAATAGCTCGTATGGGCTCCCCTTTCCACTGCTGAAATTTCATAGATGATCAGTCCCTCCTGAGGTATTCAAAACAAATAGCCAGTAACTTAAGGATGTCTTGGCTTCCTGATTCTGCCTGCCAATAACAGAGGAATTGCAGGAGTGTAAAATCTGTCATCTCCACTTCCACATGCAACAGAGGTGAAAGAAATGGGGAACTTCACCCCAGCTGCCTACTAAAATCCAGCTTTAGAAGAGCTCCACTTGTACTACTCAACTAAGACTAGGTCATATATAAAGACTGCCAATCATCAAACTAGTGGTTAAAAATTGGCAGGGACTGACATAAAAGATACTGACCTTCATTTTCTTACTTTAATCTGCTCATTGATTCTTTCAAATAATGTCAGGGACAGTATCATTACATTTTCCCATTCTGTTTGAGAAGAGGGCGTAAAACAAATTCCTCAGCATGTAAAGAGATTACGTTAAAGTCAATATTTCCTCTTTGGTGAGGTCGGTCAGTTTTGGAATCAATCCAACTTGCTTTCATAAGTGTAAGCCTGCAGAGGAATTTTCAGTTTACCCCACCCAGCCAGCTAACACAGCTTTGTTTAATGTTTTGAACCCTGCCTGGCTCCAGCAGAGAATATCCCATATTTATTGATACAGAGCTCTTCTATGGGTATGACCATAAGTTCTTTGTGCTCAGCAATCTCACCCCAGTCATGCGCTGAAGGAAGCAGCTGACTGGCCTTTCCCTCCCATCATGACACTTTTACTGTGTTGTCCTAAAAAAAAACCCCCAAAAAACCCCTTATAATCCTATGAGATATGTCAGTTAATCCAAAACCTATGTTCTGCTTGCTTGTTATAAGAAGTGAAAGGCTGAAGAGGAAAAGGCGTGACAGAGTAGTATAAACTATGCAGATGACAAATCGTACAATACAGCATACAGTCTGGGTCATATCCGTTGGTAGGAAGATGAGATCTTTCTGCAACCAGTGCATACAGGTGTTTTCAAGAGGAAGGAAGGGAGAAAAATAAATAAACCCAAGTCTGCAAGAGAGGAAGGAGGCTGTGACACTGCCCTCATTTTCTACTATCTTCCATTTTGAATCTTATCCTAGCCCTGCTACCAGCAAATCCTGTGTGTCTCAGATCCAGTGAAAGGGCTTTTGGCTGCTTGAGACAGGACTAGCAAGTAAGGTTTAAAACAAATAATAACAAAACAAAGGGAGACTCATTTAATAAAGTGAAGCTTGCCCAGCAAGAGTTTTCCTGTGGATAAGCTATACTAGTGTTTGCTAGCTTTGCAAAATTAACCAAAGGTCTACGAGTCATATTGGCTTTTTTCCATATTGCAGAAAAAAAGCTTTGTGTGAAACAAATACTTCAGTTGTTGCTGCAGCATCACGCCCTTTTGCTTATGTCCTTTGATGTTTATGTAACCTTAAGCCTACAGCCAATTAAAAGGTTTAAATTTTTTTTCACTAAAAATGTCAGCTTGTGTTTAAAAACAAAACCAAAAAGCCTAGCCCTTTCCCACAAAGAGACCAACTCCAAAACTCCTGAAACAAAGATCTTTAAAACCTGTATCTTGTTTTTGCAAGTTTAAAAAAAATAATGAGCTTCTGTTTAAACTAATTTCCTGTCAATATTTACACTAGTACCATATTTAAAATTACAGACTGTGTCATTGACATCAATACTTTTGCTTCAAAACCCACACATATGCCCATGCATGTATATATACTGTCCAAACAGGGGAGTATGTACATGTTGTTGTAAGAGAAGAAGGGCAAGAATTGTTTTAAAAAAGAAAACAAACAAACAAACAAAACAAACAAAAAAAACCCTCCAAAAACACAAAAAAGCTCAGATTGATTCCCCTTTTTGTCCCATCTTATGAGTAAAGAAACTTTCAAATTATACTTTCTAGTTGGTGCAAAACTAGTCAGATCTACTTTGAATTATCATTGGAATTTATACCATTGAAACCAATTAGAACTAACTAAACAAATCTGCTAAGCAAAGACTTAAACAAGATCACCCAGTTTAGCAGGAATATGAAAAAAGCATATATAGTCTCTACTAAAAGTACCATGTTTATATGCGGCCTTGGAGTTAAACAAACTCGGGCTTTAAATTCATGGCAAACAAGCCAAATAGTCCTGAGGCACTGAAATCCCCCAGAGGACATGACTGCTTGTTTCCAAGCATGAGCGTTAATCACAGAATCACTACGTGCTTGTAGCGATACTTAAGCTCACCCTGATGCTTAAATACCTTCACTTACGTCCTTGCCATAAGCAAAGTTTTTGCTGCTTCAGCATCCCATCTCAGTGCCCTCTTATATAGCCTGGGAATATCAAACCCCTATAGCAAATAGTGAAGGTACAAGTAAATCTGTACAATACAACTAACCACATAGGGTTATATAGTAAGTACATCGGTAAATTCAAAGCAGAAGAGACAACTGTCAACAGGTCATATGTTGAGATCCTGATTAGGAAATTATGTAATGAGGAAAGAAAATGTCTTCTATATGATTTCCTGATATTTCACTTCAGCAGCTCTTGTTAGTGTACTTCTGAGCAAAGCCTCCTGTAGTAAAGCTCTTTCACTCCTAAGGAATTTGGTAAAATCTCTCTGCTTGGTAAGTCGGCATCGACAATAGCTGTGCCCTGTTAGCCATTCTCTACCTCCTCGAGGTTAATTCTGCCACTTGCAGTCTCCATTAATCTCTTTAGTAAGCTGAATAATACTTGTTGGCCATTGTCAAGTAAGAAATGGCATTTCTGACTTTGATTCAGGCTCTTAGAATGAATGAAAGGCAAGGACAGAAGCTAGAAAAACATTTTAAAGAACCAGAAAGAAAACATACATGTAACGTATGCACCACAAACCCAGCTATGTTGGCATTCAAACTGCCCTAAATTCTGATTAAATCTTTGGACAAGATGATTTCAAATAAAGGAGGAAATTGATGTTTCAAGCCATCATCTTGGCTTTTTCCTGAGACATCAATATTTCAAAAGTAAGAAAATTAAGTTGGGTTCTTCAACCAAAAAAGTTGAATTTGCCAGAGACTTGTGCTTTAGGGGGTAAATTAATAGCGAGGAAAAACTTGCTTCTAAACAAACTACTTTTGTGTATACGTATATTTGTCAACCTTCTATCCCCCACATGCAATTGGGTTATTACAAGGGAGGACAGGAAGAGAAATCAGCACATGAGGTCTGTCAAACTCTGTGCAATCTCACACGTCTTCTCTTTAGGCCTGCATCTCACAACTGAAGCACAACACTATATCCTGTCTCTTCCTTTGTTGTCTTCTGCTGCTCTCTAAATGAGGGTCGGCTGAGCAAATGCATCAGGTCCATGGGGTGCTGGAAAGAGGTCATAGCACTGTACTAGAGCTGGAGATGTGCCTCTAGACAGGACCCCATCTTGAGACGAGCCCTGCTAGGAGCCACAATCTGCTTTTGCAGTATTATACCCCAAGCCCTTCTATGTTACTTGATAGGATGTATTCCCTTCCTGCAGCCCAATGTACAAGCATGTACCAAGCAGTGTTACTCAAAAAGTAAGTGCCCTGTGAAAGGAGAGAGGAAAAAAAAAGAGAGTTCTGTTTAAAAGTATAGCAATGTTCTGTTGGAAGCTTGAACAGCCAAACTGGATTTGTTGAGTCCCTTTGTGTTATCTCAAGCTATCAGCGCTCTTGCAGTGCTGGCTACCCTGCTCTGTTGTACCAGTTGCCCTGCAGCATAGAAAGTTGTTCCACATACTTTACAGGGAAGCATACTTCTCAGCTGCATGCTTTTCATAGTAATGCCCGATTTAATACTTTCTGTTCTGGGTTTCTGAAGCTGAGGTATAGAAACTCATGCTTTCTTTTCTTAAGTATTGATGTGCAGGCAGTTCTTGTACTAAAACATATGGTTAAAACTAGGGAGAAATAACCTAAGTGCAAGATACAATGTACAAACATAGGGAAAATATTCTAGATACAAACAAGCTTTTCCATGTATCAAGAGAAAGACATCAGCAGACTAACTGGGAAGGTGATAGCCTAACTCAAAATAAAAATGAGACTCTAATTTCTTAACAGGAAAGGATACTCTATCTTGTAGTGCTGGCAGGCCTACTAATGGTCCCTTCTGGCTTTAAAATACACAGATATATGTTAGAGCGTGTAAAAGCTGGAGAGGAGGACTTCTGCATAGAGAAGCCACTAATTGTAGAGAGGTGAGGGTCGGTCTCTTCTCCCAGGTAACAAGTGATAGGACGAGAGGAAATGGCCTCAAGTTCTGCCAGGAGAGGTTTAGACTGGATATTAGGAAATTTTACTTCGCTGAAAGGGTTATCAAGCCTTGGAAGGGGCTTCCTAGTGAAGTGGTGGAGTCACCATCCCTGGAAGTATTTAAAAGACGTTTGGATGAGGTGCTTAGGGACATGGTGTAGTGGTGGTCTTGGGAGTGTTAGGTTTACGGTTGGACTTGATGATCTTAAAAGTCTTTTCCAACCTATACGATTCTGTGATTCTGTAATATAGAATTTTTTTATCGGTATAGCTTGTTTGGGTGAATCTCTGGAAAGTAGCTATGTAGCATCAGTACCTCCACAATAAAGCAAAGTTGCCCTCAGAAAAGCTTTCTTGCCCACCTACCTAAAGTTTCTAAGTTTTCTCACTACAGTAAAACTAGTACAAAATCAATCAGTCCTGAAATTTTAAAGGACCTTTCTGTATTAAACATCTTCATTTCAATTCATCCATTGTAGTGCTCTTACTGGAGTTCTTGATTTTGTTTTTTTATGAGATTTTTACATTATTTGAATTTTCCTCAGACAAGCTAACAAACCCCATATGCTCTATTTTATTACCTTGTACAATTCACTCAGAATAAACTCTGAAGGAAGAAGATAAAAAAACTTCACATTTTTTACATTCTTTGCACTCAGTAGTTTTCTTTCTAGACCAGACAGCAACACAAATCAGTCACGCCTAGTTATCGACAGTGAATATTGTGGTAGGTGTCTAATGACCAATGTCAGAATCAGATCTGTATTTTATATGTTGTACAAAAATTCTGAGAGATAAAGGACCTGCTTTGAGGCAGAAATCATTCAAATCGTACAAATGATCTTGTGCAACAGTTTGGTATAGGACCTGATAATCACTTTAACAGTCCCTAAAACTTGACCTGAGCAGAGGTTGTCAAATTTTTGGACTAACATGGTTTGTATTCTAGTGATTGATTCAGTAAGATATTTGGAAAAAAAACAAGGGAAGGAATATAGATGTTATTTTTTCCCCTCAAAATAAATACTAAAGAGAGAAAAAGGTGTTGGAGGAGACTTGAAATTAGAAAGTCTGTCACTGGGATATGAAAATGATGGAAAAAAAGAGTAATTGGAAAAGTTCAGTAAAGATTCAGCATCACATACCAAAAGACTGGTGTAGCATAACACACAAAGTTGATGTGGTCTTAGGTCCAGAACTGTTTGATAGGTCTACATGTCTTTATCAGTTTGTTACATTATCTGCATTATAATGAATATTCATCTTTTCTAGAAAAGTTTACTCTGGTTTTCTTTTGTGCTGTGACTTCAGTTTTATGCTTACATGGTCTTTTGAGTCTTACAGATACCAACTTTCTTTTGGTTTCTAAACAAACACTATTAATGCTTTGCAGTTTTAGTATTTTAAACGGGTTTTGTTTTCTACTGATATGTCACCAAGCAAAAATTCACATAATTACTTTGGGAGGCTATCGGGGTAGATAACCATAGGGTAAGGCTTGGATTGAGATAGGACCACGGATAGGATTGGATTCTGGCTCTGGCAGGCCAGACTTAGGGTAGTGCTGGTGTGAATGATCTGGTTTAACAAAGGGACACGTTTAGAAAGGATTAGGTGAATTAGTTCAATTCAGTAATACAAGAGTCTAAAAGAAAAATGCATGCCTCCTTAATAAATAGGGGGGAGCTTGGTTTGCTTGTAGATTGAAGCCTGCTCTGGAAACATCAGTTATTTTTGGAGGAAAATGTGGTGAAAATTGTATGCAAATTTCTTAAAGAAAACTGAAACGGCCCAAAAGTTATTTGAAATGTTCCTACAACAGCACTTCAGCCTTTGAACATACTTTCTATAAATAACCATTACAAAATAAGCTGGTTTATTTTAAAATACTATTTGAGGTGAAGGACTCCTATATATTACGTAGGTCTTATGTTATAAACCAACTGATCCTCAGTGTTCTAGTAAAGGTTTTAATTTACAGAAGGTATTACTTTTTTGAGTTCTCTAGCTGTTATCTGCAAATCAAATGTATCGTGATGAGGGGCCTGACCCCGAAGAGGGGACATGTTTATCATCTAGATAAACAGGTTTTGCTTTTATTTCATGAGTAAGCCTGACGGCATTTTCTAGAGTTAAATAAATGGGGGGTAACGCGCATCCCGTTCTCGGAAAGGTATCTCGGTACGAAAGCCGAGCTCTACCCATGACATACCCCTTTACTCCTGAAGACCCATTCTCCCCATGCCAGCGGGAGCCCAGACAGCTCCGCGCCTGCAGACGCGGCCGCGAAGGCCCGGCCCCGACTCCGGCGGCAGGCCCGGCTCTGCGCCGAGCGCCCGGCCGTGCGCCGCCGGGGCAGCGGCCCAGGCCGCCCTCCGCCCGAGCGGCCAACGGCGCCGCCGCCCGCCCTCCCGCCGGGGCACGGGCGGCGGCTCCGCTTACCCCCCCCCCCCCACCGCCTCCCGCCCGCGGGACCGCAAGGCTCTTGGCCGGGGGCTCGCCCGGGCCCCGCGGCCGCTGCGCGACAGCCGACATCGCGGCAGCGCCTGGCGCGAGCCCTGGCTAGAGGCGATGGCGCAGGCGGCACAGCTGCCGCCGGCGCTGCCCCACGCCTGGGGCGGCCGCCCTCCTGCCCCGGGGCCGCGCCCCGCTTCCTGCCCCGGCCGCCTCCCGGCCCCCATCGCTTGAGTGATGAGCGCAAGCCGCCGCAGGGAGGGGAGGGGGGGCAGGCACTCGCTACGCCATTTTCGTAGTCTGTGGTGGAGCAGGGGAGGGGGGAGCGAAGCGGCGGGGGGCGGGGGGGGAGGAAATGGCTCCGCATTGGGTAAAGCGGGCTGCGGGGACGCGTGTGTAGTCCGATCCGCATGGTGCGTAGGGGCGAGTGTGGAGAGCGCGCCGGGGCTTGGCGTAGCCGTGGTTGGTGAATAGCGTATCGGCGGCGGCTGCAGGAGGAGGAGGAGGAGGCGCCGCGGCGGTTTGGTACCGAGCGGAGAGGGAGATGCACACGGCACTCGAGTGAGGTAGCTATAAAACCCCATTTGTTTACATTCCCTCCCCCACAACCGGCCGGCGCTGCGGTGAGGGTGGCGGCCGGCCCCGGGCTGGCGGCGGGGGCGTGGGGGGGCCGTAGGGGTTGCGGACGAGGAGAAGGAGCCGGTGACGATCGGCAGTAACGGACACCACCTTCCCCGGGATGCGGAGCGGCATGCGGGGGACACGGCGGCGCGGCCGCCTCATCACGTGGCGGCGACGAGACCCGCCGGCGGGCCTGGGGCCGCGCGGGTGGGCGAGGGGGGCCGGCGGGGGTCGGGGGGGCGGCGGTTGGGGGTGGCCGTGCCCAGTCTCCCTCCCCGAGGCGGCGGAGCACGAGGCGCCGCCGCGGCCCTGGCGCATCCCCCACCCCCTTTCTTCCGCCTCCTGCTCTTGAGTCGACCATGCGGCAGGTAAATCCTCCCCGTCCCCCTCTCCTTCAGCGAGGGGACTGGGACGTGGTGGCCGCTGCCGGGCTGTAGCTGCCCCGGCCGTTCTGGGCGGAGAGAGAAGGCGGGGGGCGGCAGGATGCGGCCGTTGGGTGGAGGGCGCCGCGGGCTCCCGCTGCGAGCTGAGAGCGCGCGAGGCCGGCGCGGCGGGCGGCCTGGCCCGGCCCGGCCCGGCCCGCTGCGGGCTGGGCTCTGCTCGGGGAGGCGTCTGTCGCCTCGCGGGTCTGCTTTGCACGTAGCGCTCCTTGCCGTCTGCTTTTCCATGTCCCTCTCGCCCCCTTCCTGCTCCGAGTGCGGCTTGGGAGTGCCCCAGCCCCGCGGAGCCGTCTCTGCGCGGCCACGTGGAGGCCGCGAGTGTAGGTGGAAGGGGGTTTCCGTTCCCGTTTCGCAGAGGGTGCTGCAAGGAAAGACGCGTACGGGAGGTGTGCGGGAGGGTGAGCTTCGGTGGTGTGTCCGGGGAGGACTCTCGTAGTATTTTGCCATATTTGTTTGGGGGCAGCGTGGTGATCGCGGATGATGAACGAGCCGCGCGATTAAATCTTGCTTGCCTTGAAGTCCCTAGTTAGCGTTAAGAGCTGCAGAAATTGTACTTGGGCTGTAACCTGCACAAAACCTTAAAGGTAAGAGAGGGTTAGGAGATCTTGGCACTGGCTGTAGCATACTGTACACAGAAATAATGAGTGAAAGGAATTGATATACTGTTCTCAGCTGTTCCTACTGCTTATGCTGCATCCTTTGGAAACATACTTAACGTTGAAACTTTGGAATAAAATCACTCTTTGAAATCTTTAGTTATCGTTGTCTTTTTTGGGGGGCTTCTGTAGGAGTGTTCGTACCTGCTAGCTGTTAAACTCTTGCCTCTGAGCAAGAGTTGCCCGAGTTAGAAATAATTCTGGTTTCTAGCACTCTGAGCACTCATGTCTTTAAGTACAATCACAATTTTTTTATTAAGATAGGATGTTATACTGTAATACTGAGGGAACCTGTGGTATGTGAAGCCTGATACAGCATTGGGAAATGCACACTGGAAGGCCTGGTTAGTTTTCAGAAATGTGGAAGCAATTGCGTCTAGTTAACAAAAGTAATTCCTGGGGTGTTCCAACTGGTATGTTCTAGTGTCCCTTAGGGTAGTAGTAACTGATGCAATGACACAAAAATAGAAAACTACTGTACAAAATAGGTATCCTATTAGGTTATGAAAGTTCTATTTTAACAGAGAAAGCACTTCGATTTTCCTTTACTTAAGAATGTGCTTTCCATTAGAAGCGTAGGGGAATAGGTATTCTGTGTGGACTGTGTGGGCTGCTTGACTCCAAGAATTACACTTACTCATGGTTACTTCTGAGGCTAATACTCTGGTATGATAATGGAAGAAAATTACGTGAAAAAGTTATGTGGTTCCTGAGAACATTGAGTCCAGTGTGACTGTAGACTTTCCTAACTAGAATTTTGTTCTAAAACAACTGTTAAAATAGAATTGGTGGTATTGTCCTGCAGCGCTTCTTTTTAAACTGTTTTAACACTTACATACTTTTGAGGCAAAAAAGGATGTAACCGTGTAATCTACTTCCAAAAGAGAGTAAGGTGTGTATGTAGACTGTGAATTAATTGTGTTTTATGAGATTAATGGTGGCAGTCCCATATGGGAATGTGCCTTAGTGTCCACAGAAGGTGGATATAGAAGGATTGTACACAACTGCCTATCTGGAATAGGCAACATGAAAGGAGATTCTGCCTACGTAAAAAAAATTCTCCAAAACTATGAGGTTTGTTTTAATTAATATTCCTTGCTTTCATGTAGGTCTTTGTACTTTCCAGGTTGGCTTAAATAAAAAACAGGTACTAAGTTTGGAGTATGTATCCAAACAGTCATAAAGTGTGCAATTACAGAAAAGTTGTGGTTTAAAATGGTGCAAATATGCTCACAAGCTTAGCTGTCTTAACATTTGTTTATCCCATTTAAAAAAAAAAAAGTGAAATTGGATCATCAGGGTAATTCAGGCATGTTCCAGAAAGTCCGCTTTACATGAAAAAGCACGGATCCTGGTGCTGACCTTCGTCTACTACAGTGCTTGGAAATACTCCTTTTTAATTGGTGATCTCACATTAAGATTTATGTGACATCGTAACAATAACCATCTTCTAGAGTTGTATCGTGAAAAGTCAGCAGGAGAGTATTGAGTGCATGTGGTACTTAGGCGTTATATGTTAATAAACCATTCCTTTTGAATATTCAGTAGGAAACCTTGGTAAGATGCATACTTCTTGTGTAGTTGACTTGCATAAATAAGATAAATGTATGCACATGGAAAAATGAATATATCCAAACCTGGCATAGATTTACTTTGTGGTCTTCACTAAGTCAAGCAACTGTGATTTAGGTACTTTATTCATAATACATTTTCTGCAAAGCAAGGGCTGATTCAAGTAGGTAGAAACTTCATGTAGTGCCCAGATCACATGGACTTCAAGCTTGGGTGTGTATAGACCCAAAGGAAGTATGTTTGGACTTGTTTGCTTTGGCTGTGCAGTTTTAATGTTGTTTGATCATGATTGTGCCTATTGTAATAGCTTTGTTATTCCTGCCTCTGTCACAGTTTTTACAGAAGTCAAAGTTTATTTGAACATGTGACGGGCATTTGATAAATCAGTCTGGATATGGAAACAGTTACGTGTTTTCATCAGATGGAATTACTGAACTAAAATTACACAAGCTACTTAAAAGCTAAACACGATGAAAGTTTTCCTGTAAGTTAAGATTCAGTCCTTAACTGTGGTGAAACTTAGTGGGAAGATCGTGGCATCTTCACAAACCATTCTACAGAATCGGGGATGGACAGACATAACTGCATGTTTCAACAATGAAAATGATACCAGAACAAGAAAACCTCATTCCATTTTCTTCACAGTCTGACTATGAACTGTCAGAACATTTGCTATTCTATAGCATGTTTTCAGAATTGTCAAATGAACATACCCTGACTTTTTTCTTAATGCATTTTAAAATGTCAGTAGAAGTTTCAAAGAAGGAAAGCTTAATCACAGTTCTGCTCCTGTGTAAGAATGCTTTTCACAGAACTGAGCTTTAGGTGCCCGGAGAGTTCTGTGAATACTAAGAATTTATGCCCTTCAGGAAGCAATTTCTGTTCTAATGTGAAGAAAATCAGTATAACTTCCTGTTTTTCTGTGGGAGTCCAACTTAATTTAGAGAGCAATTATTTAAAACAATTTTATCATATGAAAAGTATTCATCTTTGGGGGTGGGCTACTGAAGTTATCTTACATGAGAACTAGTAATTTTAGCTTGCTGATAAAGGCTTGAAGTAATACCTGGTGCAGAAATAATTTAGATTATTTTTAGGTCATTCTTAAATTGCAACTGAGATATTATTTGAAATATATCTAATAATGTCTGGTAAGGAAATGTGTACCCATTGGACAAAGCTAATAAAAACAAATTTTGTTTTTAAGTTTCAAAAACTGATTGAAATGCTGGAACCATGTCCTGCCTGCATTGTAATCTCCTAAAGGAAAGAAAGGTATGCGCTACATCAGTCCACCTGTTCATAATATTTTATGTGCTATTGCATCAGTGCCATTTCCTCAGTTTTTTTGATGTAATAGAAAGTAAAGAAGTTTAAAAATAATTGTTTGAAGTCACTTGTGTTTTGTTACCTCTTGTGATAATCCAAACCCTGTACAGGTTTTAATCCCCAAAAAGCTGGAAGCCAGCATAAAAGACTGGGAAGATGATGGTTTCCTGATGTCGGTCTCAAAAGCTTATGAGAAGAAGGGATGTTGAAATTATATGTAGGGTGTTGTACCCATGCTGGGGGACACCGTTCATTACACTGGAAATGTTTTCATCTTCTAGGTGTCACGTTGTGCTGCCTCATCTTCTCTATTTCCATTTTCTGACTTCTTTGTTGCTGCAGAGGAGGAATGACTCAGCTGTTGACTTTTCTCTCTCAGCTGCTGATGACCTAGGAGTTTCATTCTCATCTGGCTATCACCTTTTCTATAGCTTGCTGCTTGCCAAAGCAGTAGGATGAGAGTGAAGAAAATCTGCTGGTTTTACTAATGCAAAATTAGACTGCTACTGAAACAGATGGACCTATTACAGATTTATACTGCATTGTCTATTGGAGAGCTGAATGTGTGTCTGAATATGGGTATATCTGTCAGTTACTGCTGCTCTGTGAACAACATGAACAGAGTAAGAAATATTCCTGAACAGAGCTTGAACATCAGCAAAATGAACCTAGCAAGCTGTGGATCAGTTTGCTTCTGTTTATTCGGGTTTGGTTGGGTTTGGTTTTTTTTTGTTTTTTTTGAAGAGCAGTCCTAAGAGAAATCTCGTTTTCACTTGTGAGGAATGTATCTGTAGTCTTATGATGAAGTTTGCTATAGAAACCTCCCCCTCTTTTTCTTCTGTGTTGACAGTCACATCATCTCGGTATTAAAGTATCAAGTATGTACAAAATGTGGAATATTAACTAGGGAGGAGTTAAGAGCTCTGTAGCTTCTGAACTGTTTCTGTACAGAAAATTGTATTCTGTAAGCATTCGATTTGGTGCTTTTGTAGTAATTGATATTAGATAGCTAAATCAATCTAGAATTGAGATAGTCTGCATAGTACTAGAAGTTAATGAGTAACTCTGATCATGTCTGAAACTCATTAATCAGATGAAGTCCTTTAAAAGTATTCCTGTGGTTAGTCTTTTTGTAAGATAAAATGCATACGTGAGATAAAAAATGCTTCAGATTAAGAGTGTACAAAGGAAGTTTTATGCAAGATGCAGGATTTGCATAAAATTATACTCCTCAACAGAGACTTTGTGCAGTGTTTCTGCGTGTATGTTATAAATGCTTTAGAAATAGTTTCCAGTCACCGCTCCTAGTAAAGACCACTATAATAAAACATGATTCCAGATAGGTGCTGTCATACAGTTTATATTTAAAGATAGATATCTCAAGATTACCTGACTTGTACCACATTCATAAAGTGATTTTTGTGCATTTTTATTACAGCTGAATTTTTATTACTGCAGTGTGATGATTATTAATGGAATGGACAAAAATAATACCTTGAATGCTGAAGGATAACTGTAAATGATAATTGATTTACAGCTGGTGATCGGATGTCTATAAATAGTTCCTCTTTTAACCAAGCTAATTGATGAGTGTGCAGCCATACTTAGGTTGGAGTATCAAAGCAAAACAAAGGAAAAATATATGTAACCTCCAAGATAGTCTCCTCGATTAGGTGTTACTCAATGTGATTCTTGATGTGGATTTTTTTTGAGTAGTATTTATATCTTTGTTAATATTGATTTGCATTTTAAGTGGGACTGAGTAGCACTGTATCCCAGGATGACTGGTTCTAAGGTTGTTCATGATAATAACCATATGTCATTTGTACAACTGAAAGTTGAGTTTAACTCACCTTGCACAACTGAGTGTTTCCTATAAGGGGGAATAGTGAGCAGGTATGCATCTAAGTCTGACTAAGTCTTATTTTGCCACTCTAGGCACTACTTCATTCAGTCCAGAACAGCTTCTTTACTGTTAAGTGGAATATCGTGCTCTGTGTTTTAACTGATGATTATATTACTTCTCAAGGCTCTATGGAATTTCTGTAATCCACTCCTGTAAAGAAACCTCTTTTCATCAGGGCTCCACTACCTTGATAAGTACTCTCACTCCATGAAATGCAAACAGTATCATTTAGGCCATATTTATTGGCTAGTTCTGTTTGCAGAACATAGAAGCATTTTACTTATTGCTGACCTGAATGTCTGTCTATAGAAGACAATATCTCAGCCTAAAAGTACAATTCTAAATTGTGCTAGCTTACGTTAAAACTTAAGAAATACACCACTTGGCTTGCAGTCCAACTAATGTGGTAACCGGGCATTGCTACATTTTTATGCTAAAAATAAAATATTCACATTTATTTGATGTCTGATATGATACATAAACAGGATAGCATTTCCATTATTCCTGTTCTGAAGTGCATATTGAGGCAACTGTCTAGCAGAGGCATTGTGTTATATTAACAGTGCTTGAATTGTCCAGTTGCTCTCAAGACTTGTACCATATATTCAGTAAATATACAGTAGTTGCCAACAGGATATATATGCAAAATTTAGCTTTTTATTGTAAAATTCCCATAGCTAATTTCTTAATGCTTGTAATATATTCTAGACTTTTATTTTGTTTGCATGTTATCAAAGAAAAACAGCCTAAATTGCCTCCCATGCTAAAACTCATTTTTTACACAGTTACTGTCTTTGTACTACAGGTAAGAGATTGAGTTTTGTAAAGCATGTAGTCTAAATTTATGCATCTGCATCTTGCAAAATAAGGTATGGAGTCCCAGCAGAAGTTCATTTTTAGTGGCTCTGGGCAAAAATTGTCATGCAGGCTATTGCTAACTATGTGTGTTCAATAGTAGGGAGAAGAATGTGAGGGTTTTATGCTGAGTCTTGAATGGATTACAATGAGATGTTTAAATAAGAATGCAGCAACTATAGCAAATTATTATTACTTACTTCTGTTTTCTATGTATCAAACTTTGTGGTTCAAATTAATTGCAGTAAACAGTTATGCTAGGTGATGTAAAAATACTTCCACTGTCTTTGAAGACCAAACTTTGTTTTGTATTCCCCATAGAAACTGCTGTTTTGTCAGTGCTAAGTGGCTGCATTTGTCTAATGAAAGAGTGTATTATTATGGTACTTTTCAGCCTTTGATGCATAGGAACACCTCTCATAATTTAACTGTAGTATAGTTTAAGCCAAGAACCCCTTAAAAATGTATGGATTTAAGATTTTAATGGGTTTTTTTGTTAATTGGACTATGGACAAATCAAAGTGGTGTTTTGGAATAAGAAAACATACTGTTGTTGAGTTCTTAAAATAGTAATAAAATTGAAAAAGGCAAATTGTCACTTCTTTAGGGAAAATTCTGAGAGTTTCTACAAATAAATTCATTTACTGGAATTTTCTCTCTTACTGTAGCTTAATTGTTAACAATAAATTCAGAATGTGGACAGGAAAGGCGAAGGATTAATTACATTTCATAAACCAAATATTCCCGAAGTGAAACATTGAGAGGAGTACATTGTTCTTCAAATAAAAGGAATGTATTTTAACGATGAAAAAATACATTTTTTGCTGAATTTTTGCCCATATCTTATCAAATATGTCATGCAGTGGTTCCAAGCAGTGATTGAATAATAGTGAAGTACTGAAATTATACCTCATGTGCTGTGCTGTTTTCTGTTCTGTACATGCAGTTATGGTTTGCTTTGGTTTTATGTTTCTTGACAATAAGTAAAGCGTGATCCTTAACATTTCTACCTCACAGTCCTATTACCAGTAATATACTTTTTCAATGTTACATTTACATTATAAAAGTTAAAGCTGAATACTAGAAAGTACATGTAGTTTAATCAGAAATTTATAAATAGTGAACTTGGCTTATCGGACAGGAAAATACTTTTTAGTATTTTTGCTTATTTGTTGTGCTTTGCTTTGAGGATACAGTTATGTTGGCCAAAGATAAGATACATTGTTAGCCTTGCCAAATTTCTAAAAAAAGGTATTTCAACCTTTATTATTCAGGCATCAAGTTATGAGATTTCCCTCTGATCAGGGACTGTGGTGTAGCATTAGCTATATATGGATGCCAAATATAGGTTTGAGTGCCAAATAGTTAACTTATTTATTGAAGTATTTCAACTTCTTAACCTGGCAATGAGGTGACCTGCTAGGAGACGGCATATTATTCTAGTGACTAAATACCATAAAAACTTCAATGACTATGAAGAGGATCAGAGGACTCACAAGAAACTGTTGTGCATCTAGAAATAAGAAAGGTAAAGCCTCAGACTCTTTTTAACAGCCCACAAATGTTTAGGTATCTTCAGCTGTGGGTCATAGGAATCAAAAGTTTGTCTGTTCTCAGGATTAAAATCTCATACTGTTTATGTTTAATGATATTTTAAACTGAGCTATTTTAGATGTTAAAAACAAAATACATTTGTAGGTGTAGATGGACTGTAACTGTCTTAATTCTTAACTGGTTCTTCCAGTAGATTTTATTTTGCTGATGTGTAGCAGTTTGATAGATTTCTGTCAGTTTACCCTGGTGGTTTAAGCCATCTTCTACCACAAGTCTGTTTTGTAGTCTGTTAGTTAAACACGTAATTTGAAACACAGTAGTTTTAATTGGCTTGATTTTGTAGAAAAGATCTGCAACCCTGATCACATAATGCCTTTATTTTGGATAGCTTTAATATGATCACAGTCAAGTATTTTGTAATATGACTATGATGTGCTCAGCAGACTCTGGAAGGGGGTGATGTACTGTCAATTACCGTAGCAAGAGGAGAGGGAAGGAGGGAGGATATTTTTAATAGAAACTGTTGACTCCACTGTCCGTGGAATAATAAAGCATTTGTTACAGAAAGTCATGTTTACATTTTGTGAATCTTAAAAATTTTTCAAGTTGAACCTGTGAAATAATGGTCACAACCTACTATTGACCCTTTGATCTTAGAGTCCAGTTTTCATTTGGTTTCAGCTATCGCTGCCAAAGAGCGTAAAACATCTTTCTGAGAGAAATTTGATAACCCATAATTTCAGTGGTAGGCTGCCAAACCATTTCTGTTTGTCAAAAAGAGAAAACCTACAAATATTTTACACCACCTTTTGTGGAATGTGCCTCTTGATTAGTCAGGATGGTCTTGTTCTTCCAAAATACTGGGTTTGTTTTGAGATGCACTTATCACTTGTGTTAAAGGTTCGAGATGGCAAGTAGCTCCTTTTTTTTTTTAAACTGTTACTTGTACCATAGGTTGACAGTAGAAACAATTTTAAATTTTAATACTGAAAAAATCACAAGAGGTTGGTTCACTTGCTTATTAACTAACTATTAACAGGTTTCAGGTAATTGGGAGGATGTATCAAAGTAGTGGGTTCCTGATAAAAAGTGTTCTTTCTTTACAGAAATGGATTATAGAAATTACACAGAGACTTGAGAAGTAATAGAATCATGTAAAATAAAGAAAGCCCCAATAGCAAGGGAAAACAATAATCAATGAAGATGAAAGATGTCAATGATCCAAGGAGTGACACAGGAAAAATTAATGTCCTAGTGATCCCACTGCGAAGGATGGTGACCACAATAGTATTGAATCAAATCAGGAGTTAGTCCAGAAAATCCTTATAACTAAAATTATAATGAAAGGAAGAAGACATGGTGACACTCAAGGAAAATGATAGGGGAGTAGCTATATTTCAGGAGAGGTACTAGAAGAAGAATGTCCCGAATTATAGTTACTGTAAAAGCCAGGAACTGGTATTAGATCAAATTATAATGCTACACAACATAGTCTAGGTTAGGTATATTGAATTTTTATGTAGTTTTAGAAAAACTGGTAACACAGTCTCACTTTCCATAGTATCTGTCCTTGCTTGTCTGCTGTTAGAATGTACCTCCACTTGCAAGGTGGTGGACACAGAGAAGTACATATACATAACAGTATTTTTAAGATTTCAGTTTTAGCCCATGCATATTTTTGATTTGATTGGCTAAGAAGACATCTCTGCTTGCATTTTAGATTAAGGCTCCAAGGATTCTGCTTCCTTTCCTGTTTTCTGTCTCTAATCTTGCAGTAAGAGTAATATTGGGTATTAAATACTACATTTTCATTCATTCGTTTTAAAGTTGTGTCCCTTTAAAGTTGCTTTAATACCTTGTTAAGCAAGGTTAGTAGTTCATGGTGAGTGATTTTTGAAGCCAGTCAGTATTTATATCAGTTTAAATGGTTGCCTCGATCATCACACAGACTTGTAATGGGTAGCCATGTAGATCCTAACAATAATCTTGGCTAAAATAAATAAGAGCTAGGCAATGTCATGACTTCTGTTGAGGTCTTACTTGGAATGTGATGGAAATTACACATTTGGTTCAGCTGGGCATTTTCTTGGTGGATCTGCCTGTTGAAATGTGTACGACTATTTTATGTCACATGTCAGACTGGTTAAGTGTTACTTCTGAATCTGCCGAGATGTCTTTATGAACACTTTTGTCTCCCACAATTATTGAACAAAAACAGCTTTGGGAGCCCACTAACTCAAGACGTGAGTGGTTCCAGCAGTTTCCTGTTGTCTTCCAAATTTTCTTTACACCTATAGGAAAAGAAGGCTGTGTTCTTGCCTAAGAAGAGTAGTAGTTCTCTTGGTTTGTACTCTGACAGAATGAATTTGCTGAGAAGAATTTGAATGGCCTGTTGACAGGGGACCTTACAAAAGTCTGTGACGGTGGTTCATTAATTAAATCTCCTATTTAAAAATACAGATTTGAAACAATGGTATGTGTTGTCAAGTAAAAACTTTGCAACCTCTAAATTCTAGAAATGGACTTTAATAATAATCATAATCTGCCAGGCACTAATTTGGCATAGCATATGTAAAAGAAACATGCCTTAGTCCCATTTTTCAATGGACTTCTATACTTTATAGCTTTTGTAAATTATTATTTAATTTTTTAAAAAAAGTGAGAGAAGTTACTGGCTTAATAGTAGACATGCATAATTCCTTTTTGGATTGTAACTGTGATAGAAGGGGTTTTATTGTAATAGTGTAGGAATTAAACACATATCAAAGATACGCCTTTAATGCCTTTTAACATACTGCAAGTATTTTAACATAGCGCAAGGATGAAATAGGTATAGTGGTTTGTGTTATAGGAAGAATAAAAATACTGCAACTGGTTTTAAGACTTTATTGCAAACATTATTATATTCTGTGTTGAAGGGAAAATTGGAGAAATTATTCTCAAATGGCTTTCTATAGGAAGATTGTCCACTGCTGTTTTTTCAATGTTGTTTGAGTACATTTTGAGGTGGCCAGTTGTTTTATTTTGTGCTGTAGCCAAAAGACTCTGTTAGGCTGCAGATCAACCAAATCTAAGCTGGTGTTGCCACCAAAAGCACAGTTGCTGTTTTTTGAGTGGACTGTGGTGTTTGTGCAGCTGCACAGTGAGCCAGATAGGAAAAGTAATCTGTCTTGAAAATAATCTTTTTTTTCTTTTTCTAGGCTATTTTTCAGCAGAATCTAGTTGTACAGCTGCACAGTGAACAGATCAGCAAACAAATGTGCTGGTATACAAAAATGGTTTTGTGGGAATGGGAATGAATGAATGAAGCAGTGGGGGAGGGCAGGACCGCTGCTTCAAGTGCAACACCATCTTAAAATATTTGTTGAACTTCAGCCTTAGTTCTACAAAAACATTTTCTTACTTTCAGTAGAAAAATAAAATATTAAAATGCAGGTGTAACTGGTTCATCTTTTCAAGTATTTCATTCGTACAATCACTGGTATCTTAATAGGACCTAATTGAACAGTAGAATATTGGCACAAAATCAAACAAGCTCCCTTATAAATTTTGTGCATTAATAGATGTTTTATGGACTACATACAGTTTATATATGAAAGACTTAAAATTCATTCTTGGTAAGCAGAACTAATACTTACAGAACTTCCAACTGTTTTGATGTTTTTATATTCTTTTGAGCTCTGAGAAGGATCCTGTACTCAGCAATTTCTTAGAAATAACTCTCCTTTTGAAGAAGGCTGTCCAGTTTTTTTCCATTCAAAATAAAATAAATCCCCTTTCTGGATAACTGAGCTAGTAGATTGCTACCGTATTAGTTTAGGATCATTTTCTAGTATGCTTGGGATTTGGCATTTCAAATACTTTACATTTCAGATTTTTAAAAAGTTTTCGTGGTGTGTTCAGTTATGCATAAATGCTTTCTGTACTATTTAAGTCTTATCTGGTATTAACTTAGCAAATATGGCTTGGATCAATTAGTTAATGGTCTGTTCTTACAAAGTGCCCCTCCTACTGGGCTGTAGATCTTCAAATGAATGAGTTTTACTTAAGTCCACAAACCTGTTTCACTGAAATTGAAGAGGGAAGAAAATACAGGAGATGGGTGAGAACTAAAGTTAGAAATTGTTAATTGTAACTTTTTAGATCTGTAGCAGGTTTTCCTATTTGTATATCCAGAAGCTAATGTCAGCTTAAGACTGATAAAACAAAATGAGATTATTATTTAATTAAATGCTTTTATGGCTTTCTTAAAGTGTCTTTCAGTAACAGCAATATATTGATTTCACATTAATAATTTTTTAAAAGTCATTAATCTTAAAAATGTGTGCTAGATTAATAGGACTTTATATCCTGGCATTTGTTAAAAATTTGAAATTTAGGAAAAAAAGAGTAGGTTCATTTGGATTTTCAGATTCCAGCCTTTTTTTTGAACTGAATATTAGTATGAAATATTGCACAGTTGCTGGAGTGGAAGTAGTGGGGGGCTGCAGGCATCTCTCCTGCATGTACATTGGAGTAAATACCTGCAATATAAGAAAGAATTTTAGTTTTCAGGAATTGTAAGAAAAACTGTCTTTATGTAGTCAGTAGACTTATTTCAAGAAATATTTATCTCTTCTCTTTTTAAAAAATTGCCATTTCTCATAGAGCTATTACTCTGAGCAGTTCTTAATAGAAATAAATGACATGAGTGCTTAACTTTTCAGCGCTGACCAGAGAGAATATTGTAGTTTGGTAAGAATATTGCCTTGCCTTTATTTTTAACACCTTTTGTCTTTCTCAGTTCTCCCTTCACTGAAGCATGTGTTTGGTATTTTTGTTTGGTGTGAAACTTCTGGTTGCCCATGAAGTCTTGCTAAGGCACTTTAGTCATTGTGGCATTCAAGCTGAGTAACTACTTAGAAGAGTCAAAGATCTTTTTCGAAGATCTCTTCTGCAGGTAGAAAAAGAAGGGCAGAACATTCTTTAGAGAAAGCAAGGAAAGAAAGTTGAACAAAAAGGGAGAGAAACTAAAATAACTTGGGAAGGGGCATGGGAAGGGGAGAAATCCAGTGCATTTATGTTACAAATATTTCAGGTTATTAAAATTGCTGGGAGCAGACAGGAAAAAGGGTGGGGGAAAGAAAGTTGGGCACTTAAAATATTCTAGTCAGTGTTGTACACTAACAAAAAATGCTATAGTATGTGAGTTGCAAACACTAAAATGATAGATGTGACTTTCAATTGAGTTTGAATTTTGTATGACTACATTATTTGAATCAAAGTTTCTTGTTTTAAGTACAGCCTAACTATTGAACTAGTTTTCTAGTTTCAGTGGAGCAGTTGGTGATAAATAAACAAAAATGTACCCCAAAATCATGTTCGTATTTCAGGCTTTAAATGAAGTCTTCTCAAAAATAACATGCTATAAAAGAAGAACAGTTGAAATAGTAGGCACTGTGGAGAAGTTTCAGGAATCCAAGGGAAATTGAATGAAAAAGGCTGTAAAAAACACCCAAACAACTTTCATCAGAGGTGCATTTAGTTTAATAGATGAAATATTATAGGCAGACAATGGTTTAGCATAGAGATGTTGTGAGTTTCCCATACAGAACAGATAACTCTTTGCTGATGTACGGCTCAGGTACTTTGACCTCAAGCCTCTGATTTAAAAACCTTGTATATGGATGTGCAATCAGTAGTGCATTTAGTATGAATGATTTGCTTGCATTGCTGAATGAGGAGGGGAGGGGATGCAGCTGGCAGCACTGTGTGCGTTTTCTGACATGTCAGTTGGTGTGGCACAACGATTTATCTTACCCACTGTAAAGTTACACGTTTGTTCTAACTTTGCACTTTGACTTAGGCGGGGTTGTCCCACTGCCTGAGTGCGTCCTGAAAGACTTGTCTCGTTCTTGTTTGCAGTTCAGCAAAACGTAGTAGGTGCTGTTATTTCCAGCTCTGGCCTACGGGTGTTGCAGTTTCTTACCCAACACATAGCTAGGAGATGTTTTCCCTCGTGTCTCACCATTTTGGGTGCCAGACCATCACTGAGCTATGGAGGGAAGGAGGGGAGCCAGCGGAGAATCAAATGAGTGAATAAAATAAGGCAAAGGCTAACAGCAATAATATCTGGAATCTTTTTCAGCTTTGGTGTAGCCTTGTCCTCAGGCTGCCCTTCCATATTCTTTTGAGGGATTCGAGAGTCTTAATGTTCTTACATTGACATCAGCTATATACAGTTCTGTGCCACTGAAATGTATAGGATTTAGACTTCAGCTTTCTGGTATTTTACACATACGAATACTGCCTGACAGATTAAAGATGACAGCTATTTATAATTGCCTAGCGAATAATGAAGCTTGTTTAAAAAGAAACAAATAATCAACTCTTAATAGTTGTTCTGTTTGAGACTTTTTATGATGGGTATGCTTGTTTTGTAAGTAAGCATCTTTGTTCTGTACCAAGAGTTACAATAGAAGATACAGAAGATTATATAATAAAAGATTAAAAATATTGTGCTAGGTTTATTACTATTTTAGTTGAAAATAGTGAGACATCTAATTGATTTTGAAATTGGTCTGATGCTCAGCTCTTGTATTTCAGCAATGAATCATGATCATAGATTACAAACGATTTTAACCATTAGGGCATGGAGAAAAGGTACCGTTCAAAGCTAAACACCACAATTAGGGATGCATGACTGAAGTTTCAAAGTAATGTATTAGTAGTATTGTGTGAGACAGTCACATGAAAAAGATCATGAGGCTGTGAAAAGGATTATGATCATGCTTTAGTCATGAATTTCCTGGTAGAGATATTTTAGTCTGGATCGTGCTTGTTTAAATTACAGTAATTTGACTTTGCTTGTTCTAGTTATATTATGATTATGTGGCAGATAATGGAGAAAAGGTGTCTGACCTACCAAATTAGTATCCTTTGAGTAACTGAATTTATTTAAATTTGAGATGCTGTTTTCAGTACTGAGAAACTGAAGTTAAAAAGATACTAAACAATTTGCTAGAGCATTACAGTACATTGCATGTACTTACCTGCTGCTGCCATCTTCAATGCAAGCATATGTAAGTTCATCTTTCTCCCAGGGGTTTCATTTGTCTTGCATGTACCTTAACTGCTTATTCCAGATCCTGAACCTGCTCTTCACTTTAAGTAACATTCAACATTGTAAATCCTCAGTTGGTGAAAATCAGCATATTCCTATAGAAATGTGGAGCTCTCTTGATCTGTCACCAGCCATACTCCTGATCCAGTACCTTTACTTACTGCCAGAATGTTTCTGCTTTCTGGGATGATGTAAGTCACAGAGCCCAGGTTCTCAGCCTGTGTGAGAAAGAGCGTATGTTCTTTATTTAAAGGTTATGGAATGAGTTTCCAGACAATCATACAATCTGAGGGTTGACTCAGTCCAGTGACTCTTAGATAAAGATTTGCAACCTGTTTCTTTCTACTCCACAGTAACAATTCTGTACTTACCTGTTTCCTCAAAGGAGAATGGAAAAAGCTTCTGGAAGGTGCTTTGAGATCCTTTTCATGTTTCTGTACTAATCCCAGAGATTTATTTATAAGAACATTAGGGATGCCTTAAATAGAGTCCGTGAGTGAAAAAGACTATATGAAAATAATATCTTGGGAAATTTTGGGGATGAACTCATCATACTAAATTACTTGAAAAGGTTTGTCACAGCCCTTAAATCAGTAACTGGAATGGAATGTAGGTGACTGAACTGGAGACAAACTGCGGTTGTTCCAGACTGATGATTGAACAGTTGTTTATAAAAATAAAACAGTATTATACAATGATTACCCATTGACCTATCTGATGATCCTCGCATCAATTTTTGATGCAGATGCCTCCATTTGACAGATACTCTTCTGATGTTACATCTGTAACTGGGTCAGTATTGCAAAAGAGAGTTCTGCTTTTTTTTAAACCTTGCAAGCATTTGAAGCTCCAGTGGAAAGTGAATTTTCATCTTTTGTATTTGTAGAGGTTAACAGCAAAAACTTTTTCCCCAGTTTTCTGTGTTAAGTCATTTGCTATATAAAGTCATTAAAAAGTAGCCCTTTCCTTTTTTTCCTCAGTCCTTTTCTCTGCCAACCTGTTGCAAGTGTAGGAGCTTCCAAGAGATTTTTTTTTTGGTGCAATAATGTGGTTGTAAGTGCTTAAGCGCAAAGCATCAAGCTAATATTTTAGGAAATTAAAATGGACTTCAAATGTTTGTGGTTTGCTGCAAAGCACTTTCCTGACTGATTTCACAAGGCACGTTTTAGTTAGCAGCTGGGGTGGGCCTGAGAAGGACAACTAAATTTACCAATTCTTGTCTGAAAGTCAGTAGCATTTGAGGATGTGTTGACCAGGTCGCTTGCATCTTTGTGAACGTAGGGTCAGTCGCAGCTCTAGTCGAGGTGCACATCAGGAACCAAAATTGGTTTTGGTGTAAAAAGAGATGAAAGCATACGTGACCTGTTTTCCTATTACTTTATTACATCCTTGCATTTGCTGCAGTGTTTTGGTAGCATCTGAGTATACAGAAAGCAGGGTGGATGGAGTTCTGCCCTTATTCTTTCTCTCAGCTCTCATTTCCTTCTTGGTCATATTCTAAATTTAACTAGTCATGTGTAAAAGCCCAACTTCTGTACTTGGTTCCTTTGTCTATTTTAGTCAACTCTGTTAAACTGTTCAAAATAGGCACTCAACTGTTGATTGGGAACCTCCGTGCTCCTTTCTTTTGGTTGTCTGCTCCTTTGCTGATAGGAGGGCTCGATTGTCTACTACAGGTGTTTAGCAGAACTGCTGTAAATGTTACACATTTTATTTGGCTTGCTACCAAACAGAACAAATTAAGTGTTGCTAGAAAACCCTGGCAGTGTTTAAATAATTATTTAAAAAAAAAAAAACCACATTTATTTTAGAGGTTATTTTCTACCCAAAATAAGTGTCTAGAAAATAGGAGTCGTAACATACAGTTCTTGGCTTATCTTCAGCTTTCTAGTTTGATAACATTTTTACATAAACTTGGATTTTTTTTCTTAAAAGTTTCTTTTATAATAATTATTCTGGTTTTATATATGTTTTTGCTAGCAGATGTAAACAAAATAAAGCTGTCATATTTTGTGAAATAGTGAATTGTTTTCAACTCTGAGCACAAGATAGACTTCTGCAGTGTCCTCTTCATTACCTGTTGAATAGCAAATTTCTTACATTTAATACTAAATTGAAAACCACATTGTCTACATGATATAATTTCTAAAAATCAGTACTAACTACTGTGAGCTAGTGTGTCAGCATTAACAGTATTTTTTGAGTTACATAACCAGACGTTTTCCATATAACCTTATTTTTAAATTAATGTCCACGTAGATCTTTGAAATCAGTAAACTCATGTAAGTAAAAAGTACTAAAAATACGAACATTTAAGCAATACAGTGAAGTTGGTTAATTACAACTGATTTTTAAACTACTAATTACCAATCAAAATAGGGAATTGTGCAGTGTGTGTGTTTAGTGGAGGTACTTTAGCAGCACATAAGAGAACAAATGACGTGTGGGTTTTCAACCGTATTATCTGTCTGTCATCCCATAAATAAGAAAATACGGACAGTATTATTGTTTTTAAATAATTTTTAATCTTTTGTAACTTGTGTTTTAACAAGATTTTCAATATTATAGCTTAACATAAGCAGAGATGCCTCTGAAAATATACACAAAAAGTGTTCTGTGATGACTGACTGTAAATACTGATCTTTTTCTTGTAACTGCCTCCTGTAAGTATGATATGTAAGACTGCATCACTAAGATACACAGAGCCTATCTTACTGTTGGATAAGAAAAGTACATTAGTACCATTTCTGCAGTAAAAATACTGCAGTTGTTATTCTGTTAACGCCAATATCTAAAAAGATTTGTGAGTCATTCAATTGGTACAAATAAGTACCAGACTGATACTCCTGTAGTACAAATGCTGAGATTGCTTTTACACCTAAGTGCTTCCCCTTGTGTTTCTTGTAGGAAACAGAGATGAAGGTACACATGCACACAAAATTTTGCATCATTTGTTTGCTGACATTTATCTTTCATCAGTGCAATCATTGCCATGAAGATGGACATGACCATGATCCTAAAAAGGAACGTGTACACTACCATAATGACTATCAGATCTCAAATGCATCCTACTTCCAGAATGGAGGAACGGAATCCGTGCCGAGTAAATTTTCAACGTTGGAAGCTGAAAATGAACAAAAATACTACATTGAAAAGATTTTTGATCGTTACGGTGAAAATGGAAGATTATCTTTTTTTGGCCTGGAAAAACTGTTAATAAGCCTTGGTTTAGGAGAGGTAAAAGTAGTGATGATAAATCATGATGATATTGGCCATGATCATGTTTCACACTTATATGCTTTAGAAGTACAGGAAGGAAAGCATTCTCACTCTCATAACCATCCTCATAGCCACCCAGATTCAGAAAACCAAACCATGACTGGTATGGCTGCAAAGAGAAATCATAAATGTGACCCTGAGAGAGACGCAGTAGTGCCATCAGTAAAAGATGATGGCAAACACGTTCACGACCAGAGTCGCCATCACCATCATCACCACCCTCGTCTACATCATCACGACCATAATGGTACACATCATTCTCATAATGATTCAGTTAGTCATCGTGACCATGGAGAACAGAACCATGAGCCTTCAACAGAGACAAACACAACTCAGCATCAGCCAGAAAGAAAACAACGGAAACAGAAGAAGAAGCAAAAGAAGATCAGTGAGACTTCAGGAGATGTTACACGGGATTATGCCCCAGATCATAATCCAGGTGATCAGTATGAGCACAATCGTGTTCATAAACATGATCATGTACATGATGCATCTCACTTGCATGTACACCATCGTGAACACAATAGCGATCGTTCTAGTAGTCATGGACATCAAGATTCCAGTTTAGGTAATGAGGATGGACACCACCATACCAGCAAGCGAGAGGCACCTCATAAGCAGATTAGTGTAAGAAAACATGCTATTTTTTCAACGCGTAGTCATAAGGATCATAATGAAGATGAACGTGATCGTGAAGAGGTGAGTATGAAATGGAGAACCGGTAAGTTCACTTTCGCCGTTGTTACATAATAATTGAAGGTGCATACCCACAAATATCACAGAAGCATGTTTGCGACTGTTGTGTAATACAGGTAGCAGAGTGAAAACGCTAAAGGTCACTGCCACGGTTTTGAGTTTACTTTATGGGTTTTCATTTCTGTCTGTCCATCGCCCATCTTCTCTCAGAGATCTATCTTCTTGCCTATTTATCTGTATAAAGGAGATACTTAAAGCTTTCTGAGGTACCCTGCTTACAGGCGGTTTTTTTCCCCTCCCAATATTTATGACTACTTCCATACGCACATCTTTTTTGGACTTCTTTCTAAATCTAGGAAGCTGCATAGACACTCTTTCCTAGAAGAAACAGCTGCATCTCTTCAACATGCTTCTAATTTCTTTGTCCTAAGAGATCGTGAAGTAATGTAGATGTAGCTTCTGTAGCACTGTGCTCGGTGTAAGCTCTTCTGTTTCTCCCTTCAGCATCCATTATTTCTGCCAGGACCATAAATATACTTTCCCTTCCCCCTTACAGTTAACTACAGAAGCAGGACATTTTGATATCATGGTTTTAAACTAGAAGTCAGAATAGGAGAGGATGGAGTGAGTGCCGAGTTTGAGGTTTTAAACTGAATGAAAAAGTGAAACTCCAAACATGGAAGGTTGGTAGGTAAAGAGAAGTGTTGGAAAACCTGTTTTGGATTTATATTCTTCCACTCCTTTCCTGTTGCTCTTTCTTCATTGCTCATACTGTGTAATGGTAAAGAATATGGAAACACATTTTCATTGACATGTATCAAATTATATAGGAGTTTGGAGACTGAGTCAGTAGTGCAGATATTTTTACTGTTTCTTTCCCCTCATAAACCACTTAGATCAGCTTAGACATGTTTTAGCACTGGTGGAATGTTGTGGGCCAGAGTTTCTACTTTCTATTTGTGTTGTCAAATCATAGGCTAAATTTTCCATAACTGTAGTTTTTAAATGAAACAGTTTCTTTCATATTTAATTTGTTTGTACAATTTGCTTGCAGTGCTTAAATGTTACCCAGCTGCTACGGTACTATGGTCTGGAAACCAGCTCTCCAATATCTCCTGAATTGTTTATATACATGTGTCCTGCTTTGCTATACCAGATTGAGAGAAGACTTTGTATTGTACATTATGATGAGCTTGAAGATTTTATGAAAAGTAAAAATGCATCAATGGAGAATAAAGATAAAACAGGTGCATCAGGTAGGTGTGTAACATCTAAAGCCTTCAAAATTATTTTGCATTGTAAATATTAACTTCAAAGTTTGAAATGTCATACAACTTAGCATTGGCTGTAGAGTAAAGAATGGGTGAAATTTAACATTTACCAGAAGAAATTTGAGACAGCACGCTCCTGTAAGTCAGGAGACATAGCATCCTGTTTGGTGGTATAATAGCTTCTCCTAAGTAACCATGGCTCAGGGAGGCATACCTTTCTTTCTTGTACATTTTTATCCTTTTTCATTATTTTCACTTTTTATTTTATGTTTGCTTATTTTTATTTCTTTTTTTTGTCTTCTGTCGTTGAGGCCTAATGTCCTATCATTGGGCCTATGGCCCAGGCATTTTGGCCTGGATTCTTCCCACATATCTTTAGATGTTGGACTCTTTTGTGGTAGGAACATAGGCAAGGTACAGAATCTTTGAAGACAGAAGGACCTCTAAGGATGAGCAAGTCCACCCACAGTTTGGGTTATTTCCATCATTTAAAATATGTTATGGCTTTTTCTCTTAGTGTGACTGAGATGGTCCATATGTTTATCTAAAAGTTGGAAAGTTGCAGTGTTACTTTGGCACAAATTTTCTTAATAACTTTGACCTGGATATATTCATTCAGGAGTAGAGAACAGCACCTTCATCACAGTTAATTCACTGGAAAATATGATTTCAGGTGTTAACGTGTTTATATTCTAGCAGTGATGCAAATTTGTAGAATTGACATCCAGATTGTTTTGTGAGCTTAAGAAATATAAAGACTTAAGCAAGATACAATATCATTTAAATTGCCATTTCCGACAACAGTTTCCTTTTCTGACTTCCAATGTCAATTATGCTATACTACTCCTCTAAGCATACGAGAAGTATTCAATCAAAATCCTCTGGCAGTTTTAATTTTTTTGTGTGTGTTCCTTGAGTAAAAGTCAGTAGACTTTTTTCTTCTTACCATAGTTCTAAGCTAAAAATATTTTTACTATTGTTAAAGCAGTTCCTTTAAGGGCAGCATCCATTGTTGTGATTTCATAACTGAGTATACTTTTAAAAATATACGTTTACTACTGCTATCTTTCATAAATTATAATGGAACTGTTGACAGATGTTTAGCTGTGGTGAAGTATTAAAAATCTAAAAATTCTTGGATACAATGTCCATGTTTTGAAAATAAAAATATTGGTAATTGTGAATATTTATTAGTACATAGGTGCTTATTAGCATCGTTAGAAATAAAGCTTGAAGTAACTACATTCTCATAGATGTTAATAACTGTTGGAATGAATGCATTGCTGGTAATCTTTCTTAACAATGCTGGAGTCATTAAAATAATTAACTTGTTATGCATAAATCTCCTATAGTGACACAGCTACTATATTGTTAACTGTTCAAAGATTGCTGTAAACCAAATTCTGTGTGTGTTATGGCAGCAAACTGTTGTGTGGGGTAGTCTCATTGTAGTAAGGGTTGACCCCTGCCTTATTACCAAGAGGATTTGTAGAGTAGCTCTAAGCATTTTCTGCCAATTAAAACGTTGAAACCCTGTACAAAACTGTCATGTTTCACATGCTTTGAACCAGTTTAATTAGAAAGTTTCTACAGATGAGTGCTTCTTTTTAAAAGAATGCATTTTCTTTCTCTGTAATGAGTAAGGGAGTTGATGAATAACTCGGCTTGAAGACCTTTAACATTTTAAGAGACTTAATTTGCAAACTTAGTGAAGCTTGTTGTAAACATTTAGCATGTTTTATGGCATCTGATAGCTTGCATATAACACATTTGCCAGTTAGTTGTAAAAAATTGGGTTTTAACTTATTGATTTGGCTCTGAAAACAAACAGTAACCTCTAAAACAGGTCAACTTGATTAGATAATGATAAATCGTTCTTCATAACAATTTGCTGTATGCTGTTGTATTAACTACAGTGAGATTTCAGTTGATGTAATAATCATTTTCCCTTCTTAAGTAAGGAAGTGAATCACAAAATAACAAATCTTAACTGGTATATGGGGATTGTGGGAGGTGTAGGACAAATCTCAGTCATAGAGTAACTTAACCTGCAGGTTGTAGGATTCTACTAAAATGAAAATGTGTGCTTGCCCGAGCTAATGTAAATATTTTTAGATAGAAATATTTGCCAAAGTTAGGAGGATGCAGACATTTTAAACGCTAGCTTTCAGTGGTTTTCTTTAATTAAAACTAAAGCTTTCAAAAAAACTTAATAGTTTTTTGAACCAGTGCAGCTTCAGATACTAACCTGTAAGGTTTCCATTAGTTATGATAGTGCAATTTTCTAAAGCAAAGTAATTTAATTAACTGATGACCAAAAACTTACGAAGCCATGTTGGGTTTTATTCCTGTAATTTACAGATAGTTCTGTAACATCTTCTAATAGAGGATTTTCAAGGGCTTATATGCACAACTGAGCTTTCACAGTGTACCTATTGGAAGAGGTGGCATTGGTATTATTGAGGCCTCCTAAACAACTTAACTTAAAAGGAAAGGTGCACCCTGCTATAAATCAAGCTAATAGAAGTGATACAAGTAAACAGTGAGCAATTTTTTTAAAGATGGAGATCAGTTAGAGTTGTTGATTAAAAGTATTTCAGATCAGATATATCTTGTAAATCTGCCTGTGCAGATGCAGGTGTTCCCTGGAGCTTACCATTCCCTGAACCCAGGAAGGCTTTTGCTTAGCTTGCTTTCTTGTTAAAGCTTGCAGATAGCTAACCATTCTCAGCCTTCCGAGGAGTCTGCCTTACTACCCTTTTAGTCCGTTTTAATTTGCAGATAGCTGTCCAAATCTGGTGCGAGCAGCTGTCTTTTGTTTGCTACCCACTGTTTGAACAGAGGTTCCTTACTGAAGAAATTGTTCAGTCACCTCCCTCTTGTTTTTTTCCACAGAATTATTTTATAAGCCAGTGCATAATAACTTCACCTCATTGACCAAGCTTTTTACAGTATTCCTAGGAGCGTTATACACCAAGGTCTTTTATAACTTAAGAGCTCTTGCAGTGTTCATAATATTGCATATTAGTTCCACTTCCATAATATTTTAGTGTTTCGAACACTACAGTTGAATGAAATCCTTGAATAAAATTTTGTGTCGGAATTTTGTTGTGAGTCTTCCTTAGTATCCTTTTTATATGAGGAGTGTTTGTACATATGTGTAACTGTGGGGTCACACACAGCTTTTGTATATAATATATGTTTTTATCTTTGACTTGACAGCAACCTTTTGCTGATAATTTTGGTTCCATACCATTTTTTTAAGAGTTTAAACAGAAACAGAAGCTGACTAAGATCTGAGAGATGCACAGATTCCATATTCTCATTCTCATGTGCCTCATCTTAATCATGGTGCCATGTTTAGATCCTGTATCGTTCATAAGAGTATGTAAGCCCTTCAGAGATGCGTTTGCCAAATCTATGCTATGATATATGAAACTTAAGCCAGTTTATATAATCTCCTTTCCATTTTTCTCCATGTAAGGCTGTTGGTCATTTAACCTGGCACTTAACATCATACATAATGTCTGTGTCCAGATTGGAGATCCAATGTCCTGCCAAATGGCTGTGTAACTTTTATTTGGGCTACTTGTGCATGCATGCATGATTCAGTATTGAATTACAAGTCCATGTGTGCTGTTTCTTTCAGCACAGCCTGGTAATCCAGAGTACATGATTGAAGTGCTCTGGGGATGAATCAAGGCTGTGTAGTGGCAGTATTTTAGTCGGCAGGGTGCTGCTTCCACTCTAGACCTACTTGTGTATTCCCATTTTCCAACTTCTGTTTTTCAGTTCGTCATCTGATGGCAGCCTTTGCCTTTTCACCAACTCTGTTCTCCTCTCGGTATCAGTATGCATTTCAGTGTATGCTGCATACCTTCTAAAGCTTTTTCCAATCAGTTTCTCCTGGTGGATGTGCTCTTGTACCCTTTGCATTTGAATTGGATTGTTTCCTTTTCTGCATTGTTGTGGAATGACAGCTACAGACTTCATAAGAATGAATATCCCAAAATAAAATTTAAAAGAGCAGATGTTGTAAGTTTTGGTGTTGAACCAGACCAGGCCTGCATTAGCCACAATTCCAGTGGCAAAGTCTTGTCAAATCTGACCTGTAACATTTTTGGTACAGATAGAATTCTTGGGACATTCAACTGCTAAATTATAAAATTCATTGAGCAGCTATAACATATTCATTCCTCCTCTCTTCTCATCTCCTTCCCATCCTCCCCATTTCCCAGGATGTTTTCCCCCACAAAAACGAGTGGACCTTCACAGATGTAAGGAAAGTCAGATCATGCACCAAAGTATGGAGATGCTAATGATTTTAAATCAGGAGTTGTTAACTTTCATTAAAGTTGGCAAACTGTGTAGAAATTTTTTATTAAGAATGAAGCTAGGAAAAAACCTGGAAAAACCTGAAACATTTAGGCTAAAACTTGAAATAAATAAATAAATAAAGTTCAGGTTGAGGAAATCATGTTCATGAAAGATCTCAGTGCAAACAGTTAATGTTTGTAAAATAGGAGCACCAACTATTCCTGTCTTTGGGACTGTGAACCTTTTGAACTGTATTGTTGGAATGAAATAGTTTTTGCTTACTGTTCTTTGAAGATTCTGTGATGGGAAGAAGCAAGAGACGTGATAGAGAAGCAGAGAGAGGAAAAAAAAACCCAACAGTTTTTAATTCTTAGCCTTACCGATGACTTGAAAAAGTAGACGAAAAAATATTTTATTAGAGTGAGATGCTGACTGCAAGAGCCATGCTTCTTTGCTTATAGGATCTGTTTCTTGTGTAATTCCTCCTCTTCCATGTCATATAGAAATTTGCACATTTTCCCTAATTAGCAGGATTATCTTAAGTGTACCATATCCCATTATCACTTTTTCTTCTAATGACAATAGAGGTTCTCAGAAAAAATATACACTGCTTTTTGCTGGTAGCAAGTTGCTTTCAGCTCTTCAAGCTCTTACTATAGCATTTGATTTTGAAGTTCCTCTGTCAAAGGTTGAGTCTTACTTATTTCTCATAAATAAAAATGTGTGTTTCAAAGCACCAGGTGAAGAGAATGGTGCCTAACTGAACATGTTACTCCTAACAAAGGAGAAATATTGATTCCAGTTAAATTTTGCATCAGAATTGTGTTAAAAACAAAGGTTAAATATGAATTAGTGCACTCGTAGAGCCCTAGTAAGTTAAGTAGCGGAGATGTTTTTGTTCCAACAGGAAATCTTTTGCTTTTTATGTTTCATTAAGGGCTACAGAAGTAAGCCTGGAACTTACAATCAGGAAGAGTTGCTGGGCTCTCTTTAGCCAATTGTCTTCTGATGTCTCACTATATTGTACTGTACTGTGAATAAGCTTGTGTATTTTTTACTGTGGACTTCAGTACTGCCTTCATATTTTTCAGCAGCTTTTGCATGAACAATCACACAACTTAGGTTAAAGGAAAGTCACCTTCTTAAGAGATAGTTGAAAGTCATTCAGCAGTCTTAAAAGTTTTACAAGTATTGTTCTGATAACCTTTCTGTATTCATTTCTTCCCACAGCCTGGTTTTGTGGTATCATCTCTATCACCGTCATTAGCCTGCTTTCCTTGCTAGGTGTGATCTTGGTTCCCATCATTAACCAATGGTGCTTCAAATTTCTTCTAACTTTCTTGGTAGCTCTGGCTGTAGGAACAATGAGCGGAGATGCACTACTCCATCTGTTGCCACACGTGAGTGTTGTTTCCTTACCTTTTTTTCTTAATTGTAACTGTACATAGAATATTCAAAGAATTGTTTGACAAGTATCAACAAATAAATATTCACTGATGCAGATGTAGATTGCAGACTATGACGGACATCCTGAAACAGTGTTTGAGATTTTCTGTTAACAAAAAGAAAGGAAATGTGTGTTTCTTAAAAGAAAAAAAAAAAAGGAAAAGAAAAAAAGTAGTTGTGTATTCATAGTTTAACTTCTATCACAGTATTTTAAAACACTTAATGAGACCAACAAGAGTATTTTAAATTTAGCAGTATTTACTGACTCTTGTCTACTGATACTTGTTTATCAGTACCACCTAAAAGTATTTCAGGGGGATTAACCTTCCTGGTTACTAGCTTTTGGGGAGAAAGTAACCTCTAACTTACTGAATCAAGAAATTGTCCAAGTTACTGGGAAGGTAAGCAATTTTTAATTTGTGATGGTATACTGTCATTCTTAGAAGGGGAACTATTTTCTAAAATTTTGTTACTTTAATTCTTTTAGCAAAAAGACTAATGTTTACATGTTTTCTTTGTGTAAATTTTCATACAAATTTTTGGTCAAAAAGTTTAAAGTTTATATTTCAGATCAGAATTAAGGCTGTAATTGACTATAATAGTTAAAAAAAATCATGAGGTTTGGTTGCTAGTGGGAGTGTAGGAATGGCAGTTCCTTGTGACATTTCTGAGTGTTAGTCTCATTATCTTTAGCATTGTGACAGAAAAAAGCTGAAGCTAGATTATTTCCCCCTCCTCCCCTAAAAATTTCCCAGAGAAATATTTTTTTATTGATTAGGGTAATGAATAGTCTAATGAAAAATTTCTATGGTAAAATGTGTTTGTATATATAAAAAAAAAACCAAGCCACAACCCAACTTTTAAAGTCTTTTTATGCTACTTTTCTGGCAAGGTTACATATTTTGTCATCTGAGCTCGGAGCCATTTCAGTCTCCTTGATTGCACCAGGTCATGCTGTGTTATTATTTTCTCTCCGAATAGTCACATGGAGGCCACGACCACAGTCACCACCATGGCCAAGGTCATGTTCATGAACACAAGCATTCTCATCGACATGCCCACGGACATGGAGTACGGAGTGAAGGCTTTCTAGAAGAAAATGATCCAGTGCTGAAAGGTCTTGTGGCACTTGGAGGCATTTATGTTTTGTTCATCATTGAACATTGTATAAGAATGTACAAGCATTACAATAAACAAAAGGTACGCGCTAAAATTGCATGCTATTTTAAAATATGTTACCTGAACTTATCTTCCGAGTGTTGGGAATTGTCTGTGGATGATTCATTATTCTGTGAACACAAACAAGTGCTGCTAATCTGCATTCTGTTTGATTTTATGTGAGGTTGCTTTTCTTAACAAAGTAATTTGGGAAAACAAAGTAGAAATCTGATGGGGGAGGTTGCAGCTTTTTGGCCAGATATATTTGGAAGTATATCTAACTAAAAGACATTACAGCTCTTTCTCTAAAGCACTGTGATCTTTTTGCAAAAATACAAAAGACAGTATGGAAGAAAGAACTGGTAATGGAGCCAGGCAATTGTCAGACAATTCACAAGAAATTTAACTGTATGCTATTAGCTAACGATGCCTGTGTGACAGAGGTATTCATTTTTTCCACATGAGAAAAAGCCAGAATTTGCAGACCTTCTGCTTTCTATAAATTGCCAATCAAATTTTAACTTGTTTCCCTGAAAATGATTGGATTTTTAGGGCTGGGAGCATGCTGTATTTGTGATGGTGGTATAAAAGGATAGCGAGTACCTCAGGGGCAGTGTGACAGTGGGTAGAAATTCAAGCCACCAAAGAGCCATATTCTTTCAACAGTTGTTATAAATACACTTTTAACTTTTGTCTCCATCATTTGACTTTGAGGAGAAAATGATTTTGGTGGAACTATAACTGCTTCTCCCAAAATGAGCACAGAAGAATTTTAAGTTTGCTGTTTCTCATCAGAATTGCTGCCTCAGATGGACAGGCAGCAAAAGATTTTCTGTGTTGGAGGATGCATTTCTTAGATCTTCTGATAAAGAGATAAAAGCTGTCACATTGAGCATATCCTCTTTGAGATTAATTAAATAATTAAATTCCCTAGGCTGCTTTGGCAAATCTGTGATCTCTGTTGTATGGGCTGCAGACAGGAAAGTAGCAAGCTTTTCTCTAAAGGAAAATACAAGGAAGTTACAGGAGTACAAAACTTAAAGTTGAGCAAAAGAGAGGAGCTGTTCTTGCTGCATGCTTGCTTTCTTAAACAAACTAAGCAAATACAATAACTCTACATACGTGTGTTTCTGGGCTGTTAGAGCAATCCTTGTCATAACGTGCTCATTTACTGAAGTGAAGTATTGTCTGTGTGTGCGTGTGGGTGTTTGTGAGTGAGATAGATTCTGTGGTAGGTAGCTAGGAATTTCCACTGGGATACATGTCGTTGCTGAGCCTTACAAAGATTAATATTCTGTAGTCACATGCTTCTGCTAGGCATATTAAGAGAGAGTAACTTAGTCTATGTTGAAGAGATTTTTTGACAACGTTTCAGTTTCTTTTCTTTCCATTGATGTCCTTTTACAAACCAGATGTTACCTGTTTCCTGTTGCAGAGTAAGCAGAAATGGTGCAAGAAGAAACAGACTGAAGAATCACCAATTGGAAGGAAACTTTCCGATCACAAATTAAATAATAGACCAGACGCTGACTGGCTTCAGCTCAAACCCCTTGCAGGTAGGCGTTTATTTTCAGAATTTTTTCTGATTACGAGATTCAAAGTAATGGCACGTAACCTATGGCATGTAGCATGTAACCTCTTGTACAGTTTTACTGCTATTATGCAAATCATTGTTAATAAGACTTAATAGGCTTTCCCTATTAAATCTTCTTTTATTTTGTTTTCCTTAGATCTGAGAGCACTCTGAACACTTCCTAATATGCCATACAAATGGTTCTCAGAGTTCTGAAGCAGTCAGGTTTTGGGTGGCTGTGGTTCTTTGGGGGGTTTTTTATTTGTTTGTTTTGGGGGTGGTTTTTGGTTAAGCTGTGCCTGACTAGCTCAGCCCTGGCAAAAATTAGATCAAAAATGAACACACAACCTGAAAGGGGATATCTGTTACACTTTGAAGATCCCACCCTGTGACCAATTATAGGTTGGCTGAGAAGGCTAAACAAAATTAATTTCTTTTCATAAATACAACCAAGTCTCCTGACTATTCCTCAAGTATCCAAAACAACTTTCACATACTGTTCCTTCGTGACAGTCTGAATGGTCATGCAGTATGTACCCAGAAGGAATGCCATATCGCCCTTCTTGAAGGGGTGAGGGAAGGGGAAGGGCTTTGCTTCATAAACTTCCCTTTCCATTGCCTGCATGGCTCCTGAATTTATTTGTTGATGAAGAATCCATAGGCTATATTTATACAAATGCAATTTTGTTAATTTGACTGGTTTGTAGAAGGGAGGGTTAGAATTGCAGCCTTCTCCACTCAAACAACTTAAAATGGGATTTGGGACATTGACTTAGAACACAGAAAGACTTTCAGCTGTGAGGATGGTGGTACGTATATTTGAAATGTCTTCATTTTCTTTTAACGGGCGATCAGCGGAATTTTGCTTCTCCTAACATGGAGTACATACAGTTTTATAACACTGTTCCTCTGAAAGTGCACTCTTCTGATCAGTAAATCATTCGTACTACAGGCACTGAAAGCCTACGCTGAATTTGAATTTTGAACTGCAGTGCCACTACCACTGACCTGAATGGCCATTCCATTTCTTTTTAAGCAGCCTCCAAATGATGTTTAAGAGCCTGTTTATCTAGAACTCTTTGTCTGCTGCTTAGGTACTCTGTGCCTGGTTTTTTAATCCCGCTTACTGTCTGCTTACTTTTGACTCTGAAATATTTTTGTTGAATTTCTGCGAGCAAATAACTTCATTGTCCAGAACTGCTTTTTTTCCACAACTGGTTTTGTTTCCTGGAGCACAGATTGCCAGTTTCATTTATTTATTAATACATCAGAAATATTAGTAGACTTAAAATTCATGGACGTATGCCTTCTGCATTGTTTTCACTTTGTAAAAATGGCTTTGATTGCTAGCAGGGTAATGAGCTACATTGAAGGAGCTCACTGTATGACACAAGTATCTGACACACAGATGCATGCAATACAGAAACTATTTAAAGATCTGTTGTATCAGTGGCAGATCCTGGTAGCTTCAGTGAAGGTGAAGTTGTGACCTGTATGGGCATGCATAGAGAGTAGCCAGTTAAGGTTTCCTGAGCCATTCAGATTCCATCTACAGCATATGAGACATTATTATCGTTCTGGCAACTTCCCTTCTCCAGTGTTGAACCATAAACTTCCTCAGTAGCAAAATTACAGATACAAACCCAGGTTGGGCTAAAACTGAGTTTGTGTGCTATGGATACAGTGCTGTTGCCTTGTAGTGGAGACTTCCGTATGCTGTACATGCAAATTAGCAAAAAAAATGGGTCAGTGAGAAATACATTTTTTTGGCTGAGTGTTGACAACAAAGTTACTAGATTGGTATGTGTTAAAATACTTTTTTTGCTTTTCCAAAGCAGTTAAATTCTTAGCTCAATGATGCAGTAGTTGCTGGTGATATTTTAAATGAGAACTAATACAGTGTCTCTCCCAGCTGGCTTCAATGTAGGAGCAGACGACTCCGTTTTATCTGAAGATCGACTCAATGAAACGGAACTAACTGATTTAGATGGCCAGCTGGAATCCCCTCCCAAAAACTTCTTGTCTGTAGAAGAGGACAACAATATGCACCATTCTCACAATGATGTCTCACATGCTGCTCAAGAGCATGATCTTCATGATTCAGAGTATGACAGCCATGGCGAAGACAAAATGATAGCTAGAAAACACAGTCACCACTGGCATCACAAACATTCCCATCATTCCCATGGCCACTGTCATTCTGGAAAAGACCTGAAAGATACTGGGATAGCTAACATTGCTTGGATGGTAATTATGGGAGATGGCATTCACAACTTTAGTGATGGCTTAGCAATCGGTAAGCAAAAGCACGGAGTATTTCTCAACAGTTTCTTCCTACCTTTAGTACCTTTGGTAGTATTTTACTTACTGTAATGTAATGATCACAGGTAAGGCTTCCAGTTAGCTCCTGTGGTTACTGACATTGTTTAATCTCCTTCAGAGCAGAAATTAAAAGGCCCTCAGTTGTAATAGTCTTCCCTTTGTTAATGTTCTGTGACTATTTCCACCAAGATTACTGTATTGATAGTAGTGACAGTAGCACTCTCTGCCAGATAGAAGATAGGTGCAGACAAATCCTCGAATGAATTATGGAGCACATGTAATGCACGTTTGTTGTTTGGTCTTAGTATATGCCTTTAAATAATAAATAAGTTCCTTTCAGTCTTACTTATAATGATATTTATTTATTATTATAATAATAATACTATTTCTATTATTATTAATACATAGAATTATACAGTACTTGTAAACAATAAATGTACTATGAGTCAGGTTACCAAAATAATTTTTAAAAAAAGTACTACTGAGGATAATTTAATTTTTGTTTGAGCAAAGTATTGTTTTGGCTTATGGTCAGTAGAGGTTTATTTCTAGCCAAATGTAGAAGAAATTGAAGTACCAAACAGACTTTATTAGATTTATTAAATCAACGTTAATTCACATAAACCTCTAAATGTGATTTGAACTGTAAAACACATTAATTTGAATATATGTCATACAAGTCAAAATGACGGTGAGAGTACTGAAGTGCATACTTTTAATTTATTACTAAGGTAGCTACTAAGAGTACACAGGGTTCTGAACTAATAGCAGAAGGAACATACCCATTTTGAAGGATGGGGGATAAGCTACTTATTAGGGTCTGGAGTTAACGATGGAATCTACTACAGCTTCTCCACTTTCTCCAAACAATTTCTAAAGAAACTAAACTCCATAAAAATTAACTTTTTGCTTCATTTTCATGTGAAACAGGTAAGGCATTTAGACAGTGGCCACAAAGGTTCACTACGCCATCTGTTGAGAACTTCACTGTATTGAAACTCCATTTCTAAATATTCCTGTGTCAAGCCCAAACAGGTGATTCTTTGGTAAAATGTAGAATTTAGAAAAGCATGTTCATCTTCTTAATATATCAAGTTATGAGGAATCCAGAGGAAAGTTAAATTTCCTCTCTGTCTTCAGATTGTGTCTTCTCTTTCTACTTTTTTTTGCCTGACTGCTCACTGCAGGCTGCTCTTGTGCCTTTCTCTGCTACAGTACAGAAATTTAGTATCAGTTTTCTCATCTCAAAACTATTTAAGGTATGAACTTAAAGATGATTGAACTAAATTAGTTTACACAAAAGTTACCGAAAGAGGTTTATGCCAATGTTTTTTTTCTTATTATTTTCCACATCTGGCTTATTAATGTTGCTGATATGGGCTCTACAAATAAGCATAAAGGAAATAGAGGGGTTATGGGTTAAATATTAGTTTAGATTTCCAACCTGGAAAGAAGAGAGCTAGACTGCTGCTCATGTGCATTCTTAACTGTCCTGATGTACTTAAGAGTTCCTAAAAATGTAAAAGTGGTGCCTATTAGCTTGTATTAATAGTATTAGCTTGTTGCCTTTATGTCTGTTTTGCTCAGTTGTGTTCTCTCCCAGGATTTGTCTTTCAGATAAACAGAGTAATAAAGTATGCAGTGGTAATGCACATCCAGAAGACTTCCCAAATTTTCAGTTTATATACAGACAGGACAAAGAGATAATGAAAAAATATTAGAGTGTGCATTCTAACAGACGGGTGTCATCTCTGGAAAGTCTGTTGATTAAATTTGCTGACTTGAAAATAGTAAAATATCATTTGAATCTTTTTTTTTTTTTTCCTAGGAGCAGCTTTTAGTGCTGGACTGACGGGAGGAATTAGTACATCTATAGCAGTTTTTTGTCATGAGCTTCCCCATGAATTAGGTAACTAATTATATAAACTCAATGTGTTCAGTCTCTTCATCTGTACAAAATATGTATCTAAAAGCTGTTGTGATACTCATCCTGATAAGCATAATGCAATGCAGATGCTGCAAGGATGACCAGAACTTCAGAGAGTAATGGAGCAATACTGCTTCAGAGTACATAATGAGAATATTAATACAGGATTATTTTCGCAGGTATCTAGTTACAGCAGTTCTGTAAGCTTGAGCATGTTTTTAAAATGTTCTTAGGAGCATACAGTTTACATTTTGGTGTTACACCTCTGCGTTTTATAGAGAGAGTCTCATACTACTCTGTGTGGCATGATCTTACACAAAGTTAAGTGAAGTTATATATGTAAACATAAGTTTACGTCAGTAAAATTCTTTGTGGAGATCTTCAGAAGATGCTTTGTACCAACTGTTGCTGAGTCCTGTAGGTGTGGATGACTATTTAGGGTAAAGCCTGTAGGCACTGTTGCTGGTGCCATTGATTCTTCCCCCTAATCGAAATATTTCTTCTTGGGGTTAGCTAACCATGATGAAACCTGTCGTTTAGCTGTGAGCCGTAAGGCACATTGCATGAAATTTTAGTGCACCCTGAGACTTACAAAAGAGCACCTAAAGAGAGGAGCCATCATCTCTTTTGCCATAACTTGAAATTGTGCTAGATTAAACTGTGTGTGTTCTCGCACAAGTAAGAGATGACTTGATGAGCTGCTAGCTCTGAGTGATCAAAAGTAAGGTAAAACAAGTACTTCAAATACCTTTAGAGGTGATGAGTGAAAGCATGTTATATAGGCAGATACTAAGTATAAGGTAAGTAACGGGCACAGATGGGAAATAATAGAGCAGATGTTCATGGTTTGACAACGGTGCTATACAATCATTAGTTAAGTGAAGCTGCTGCAGTATATAAAGGATTGCAATATATATTGGTGTGCTTATAATGTGCTAGGTTAACATGATAAAATTAACCTTGTATAAGGAGTAGTTCACTGTACATATTTTTTGTTTTGATTCTAGATTGAGCCATTAATTTCTAGCATCTCTGACATGAGAATATTATATTAATTACCCTCATGACTGCAGATCATCTTTCACTCCTCATATTCACAGGAGTTCAGTTTAAAGGGAGTAAAACTATCAGAGCTGAATACAAGACAAAAATTTAGATCTTCATAGAACATCCACCTCTCTCAGCAATTTCAGCAGAGCTGACCTGAATTCAAAATAAAACAGGTTAACCTGGCACGTCTTAAACCAGCAAACTGATTCAGCATGGAAGTGAAGCCATTCTTTCTGAATGTAACTCTTCCTTTTCCTAGTGCTATATTTCTCAAATTCATTGTCGCCTTCTGTGGGGCTGTTATCCTCCTCCTGAATTTGCACAATGAGGTGTATATAGCTAAGAGGAATTTTCACAGGTATTGATCAAAACTAAGTCTCTGGTTTTATGTGCCATGAAGAACTTCTGTGAAGTAAAGACAACTTTTGTGAAGTATGCACAGATGTATCCTCTGTGGGAGGACCAGATCTAGACTCCTCCATTTACCTTCAACCATTAATCACTATTACCTTTCTGACAATCAGCGTGATGAATAGGCACCTTTAAATCATATTTTAATCGAAGGATTGCTGCACATAAATACATTTCTTGTAGGAGTTGTCATATCCTGTTGCCCAGTCTTCCTCTGAGCCTCTGTAGCAGCATTTTTACTTTGGCAATGCCTTGGATTGGTGAGATAGTAAATGTAGGCTAATTTATCTACTTCCTCTCCCGAGAAGCATTGATACTAAACCCCTGTGTTCTGTCTCCATTTTAGGTGACTTTGCTGTGCTTCTTAAAGCAGGTATGACAGTAAAGCAAGCTATTGTGTACAACCTCCTGTCTGCCATGATGGCTTACATAGGGATGCTGATAGGCACAGCGGTGGGACAGTATGCTAATAACATCACCTTGTGGATCTTTGCAATCACCGCAGGCATGTTCCTCTATGTGGCGTTGGTTGACATGGTAAGATTGTTATGATTCTGTGTCATTTTTGCATTCCATGCATAAAACATAGGACTTGAAATGGCACCTATGACAGAACTTTTTTTGTTATAACACATAAAATATCTGTAGACAGTGGATGGCTGTTTCTGTTCTATGGCTTTGTAAAATGTTGCAGATACTTTGAGAGATGTAGTGAAGTTCTATAGTTGCTTGCCTGTTTGGGTTTCTGCTACCAAAGTCTGCCAGTGACTCCCGTTAAAATACAAAAACTACAGGGGGGCTGGGAAAGACACTCAACACTTCCCGCTAATAAACTAATAAAAATAATAACTCCCCACTAATAAAAATAGGATGATTCTCTGGTTTTGTGAATGGGACATTAGATGCTGGAGTTCCATCCAGTATTTAGAATTGTTCTTCACTAAAATCTAATCTTCATGTATTTGATTCTGGAAAGTTTAGTCTGAACCCTTAACATGGGCAGCTGGTAATACATGGCTCTTGTGGTGATTAGCTTTTTTAAAAATCATCTGGTGGAAAAACACTGCTGCTTCAAGGACTTAGCTACAGGTACATTACATTTAGTGTGTGTACACAGTAGATCCAGATCCTTCAGGCAGTAATGCACTTGTGCACATGGTATCAGTCTATATTCAATCCTGATTTCTCTCTGAAGCAGCTTCAGAGCTGCATTTAAATAAGCCAGTTTTCTCACTTCGTGTCTCTCCCAAGCCCAGTGATGATGAGATCAGTTTTCATTTTGGGGGTATTTTGTAATGCTCTTTCTGTTTTAATATACAGAGAAAAAGATGCCTCGCTTCCCTGGATTTTAAGGACAGATCTCGTATTGTATTAAATTATTAACCAATTAAACTAGAAACTCCAACCTAGTTAAAGCTTTAATTCACAAGGGTTCAGACAGCTTTTTGTGGAGTGTGTCTCCGGATTTCCATTGCTTCATTCACAAACTACTCTTTCCTAGTACAGACATCTAAAGCAGTGGCAAGTTTCCTCACAGCTGTTATTTTTCTCCTCAAATAAACTAAGTAGCCATCTACCTATTATCAGTAGCTTGCTACTTGGATCGCCTGGTGTGGCTACATACTACTTACAGAAAAATACTTAAATGTAACTGGAGTTCTGGCTTTGAGTGATGTTCCAGTAGAGATTTTGTTTAACCTCATAGCATCTCCATAGAGGGCTGGGTTCACTGGAATGAGGACCAGCCTGTTTCAGTTTTCAGTTGTGGGTAAAATGGAATATTTTACTGTTCTGAAGTATTTCAAACCATGCATTTTCTTCAACTTTCCAAATGTCTTCAGAGGTTTTGTTGCCATATCTGGTAGCTCTGTTAGCCTACACTGCTAGTTCTACTCTCCTGCATACATTTGTGGTGACTATCCTGTTTTCAATCCACTTTTTTTAGCAGCTTCCTCAAAAGTTAACTGGTGCAGGAACGAAAGGTGTGATGTTTCACTCTCACTGGCTCACTTCTCAAAGCAGGCAGGCATCTGTTGGTTACTTTAAGCCACAGGCACAGACTTCGTGTTTCAGCAATTCTCATTGAAACAGCATCACATCTTTGTCAGATCACTGTCTATGAGGCTGTCAGATGTCTGCTCTGGTGTGGACTGATTGTATTATTTCCCTGGTGCTAACTAAAGCTGCTGACATTATGAAGATCCCTCTCCCCTTTGCTGCTGTGGCCAATAGTTGCCAGTTCCTAGCTGTGGCTGCTGAGCGTGGTGTCTCAGCCTCAGTGGTATCATTGAAGCATTAGTGAAGACCTCTGAAAGCAAGGGTTCAGTTTCCACTGAGTTTCCTGGTGTCTGCAGAAGCTGTCTTGGCCATTCTGCCCTCTAGCAAATTTACCTCTGCAGTTAGTTCTGTGTTCAGCACTACTGCCACATTGGTGCTTAAGAAACTTAGTGTCAGTGGGCCTTCCAGCTTGTTTCTAGGTGGCATCCTCCACATCTGACAACTTTCTCTTAAACTCAGCTTTGGTTCTGAAGATCCCATGTTAGTCCCATTAGTAGTCATCAAATGGGGGCTTGAGCACAGGTCAAGGCAGGACACGGTGGCGGAGGCTCCTCCTGTGACCTTCATCTCATTCAGTCCTGCTTGCCATTAGGTCTTTTATGACTAGGACTCATGGAAGCCAAGCACTGGCAGTCACACCATGGCATATTTCACTTTGTTACGGAGAACTTCAATTTGTAAATATACTCTATTATATCTATTATAAGGTAAATAAGTCCGTTTCAGGGCTTGCGTGTCCGCAAGCCCTGAAACGTGTAGAGTGTCCGTGTGGTCAAGAGTGATCCTTCATGCAACTTTAGATGTTCTACAGTAGCCTATAATTACTGAGATATCACTTGCTTATAAGTCCTGGGGCTGATATTTATTTCCTGTACTTATTTTGACTGAAGACGTAATGTATAAAGGAAAGCAGTGTTTTCATTCTTTTATTCCTTGTCCTTTTCCTCAGTCATCATAGTAGCAACCAAAGTCAAAGCCCAATGGTCTGACCAAACAAGAGCAGGAAAGGTTCTGCAAGACACACTTGAAACTGCATCAGATTTTTGTCTTGATGTTTCCATAATCTGCCTCCCTCTCAAAGACCTTATTGTCTTTTTATCTGACAATAAGAACAGATTTTGATCCCTCCCTAGCTTGACAGAGGTTCACATAGGTGCAGTTTTCCATCCATTCCTTACACCAGCCCATTGAGAATGGACTTTTTAGTATTTTTGCATCCAATTGTCCTGAAGTTTGTCTAATTACATGTTTTCCAATGGTAAGAATACTCTTCTCCAGTAGCATCTAAACTCAGGCCTTTCTAAGTCCTTCAGGCTTTCCATGATTCTCGTGACATTTCATTTGGTGATAGCTATAAGAAGAATAATCATAATATCCTTCTTCCTGACACTGCTGTTTTGGTTTGAATGGGTACACTGAATTTTCCTATATTCCTTCCCAGTCCAACTTGAATCGTATCTTACTGGAAAATAAATTTATCTGCTGAGGGAGAGCAAAGTGGCACTGGCCTGCTCTGCCTGCATACTCAGACTCTGCGTACAAGAAAGAGGAGCATTAGCACACCTCTTCAGATATGGCAACAGTAAAAAAATAAGTATTTTGAAGACAGTGATGGGGAGTGTGCCCATAGTACTGGTAACTGTTAAAAAACCTTTTTTTCTATCTTAAAGGGGTCTCTTGCTGTTCAGTTCTACAGTTTTGGGGAAATATGACAGCTGTCACTCTCCGTAGCTAAGACTTCCACTTCTACTCATCATACCATGGTTTCCATGACTGGAAACCTTGGAGACAGAGCGCTGTGCTCTTCCTAGGTTTTGAAACAGATGCCATTTATTCTTAATGACTTAACGGTACTTTATGATTTGGTGTAGTGCTTGCTGTTAAGCTGCCTGTTCTATTGTATAGGTGATAAACATTTTTTCACTCCAGTATGTTTTTTATATTTAAATATAAATGGGTCAAAGTAATTGTCAGCTTTACTGAAATACAGTAATACAAGACCAGATGGGTAATATGTTTGGTTTTTTAGCAGATTTGATGCTCTGATAATTTGTCATTGTCTGTTGTGCAGTATTCAGGTACTCGGAATAAGCAAAACTGTTCTAGCCTATCTAATGAAGAGCAATAAGTAGAGACTTGTGCTGTGTACTACCTGAAGTTTCCATTTTGTTCTGTACTATGTTTTTCTGTACTAAGTGTGTCTTGAAGGAATTCCTTCGTTTACCTCATTCTTTCTTGAATTAATTTCTTTGTAAAACATTTTCAGTTATTTCTCTTTTGTATGGGTGGCTTTGTAAGATACTTCATAAGAATAATTTTTACATCTTCCAAGTCCACTATTACTTGTTGCTTTTGTCAATATACTTATAGGTGAGGAGTATAAGGAATATCCAGAGCTTTCAGAATTTCTTACAGCTTCACATAGAATTTCTCTTGAATTACTTGTAGCTATTATTCCCATATTTAAAAGGGAAATGTATGTGAACATGTGTAAGCATATAATGTGACAAATGAATGGCCAAGTTAATCAGCAAAGTCATTATAAAGGATATATTTATAGCAATCTGATTACTGTAGCAATAGTCAAAGCTTTTTATTATGTTCATTTGAGCATGACTTAATTTTAACTGAGTAAAAGAACTTGAAAGAGCAGAACCTGAAGAATGCTGGGCTGGTCCTTATCTTGAGGAACTTAAAGTTCAAGTTAGACGTGTGATCCAGTAGAAGCTTACGAAAAAAAAGTCAAAAGGAAAGGCAGTTTTAGTTTGTTTTATAAATACATGATGTGATCATGTTTTTATCAAATGTAGTGGTTTTGTAAAGTTTTAGCTGTCTTAGTGTATTGTTTTTGTAACTGAATCCTGGAGTGTTTATTCTTGACAATATAATCTTGTAAACTTGTCGGTGTACAAATGGAATAGAGGTGAAATAACTTTCTAAATTGTTTTTCCTTTTAGCTTCCAGAAATGCTTCATGGAGATGGAGATAATGAAGAGCATGGTTATTGTCCCGTGGGGCAGTTCATTCTTCAGAATCTAGGCCTGCTTCTTGGATTTGCCATCATGCTGGTGATTGCCCTCTATGAAGATAAAATTGTGCTTGACATCCAGTTTTGACCTAATTCTGGTAATCACTGTGGTTACAATAATGTTACTGTATGGCTTTGAGTCTGCACTGTTTCACTGTATGCACATTGCTCAGAGGAAAAGCAGTGGCTTGCACTACTTACACAAGCACAGTATATTCATTTCTGCATAGATTAACTTCTGCTTTTTTCTAATTCAGATCAGATGGGATTACCCAATGCATCTTCTAAACTCAAGTGATCCACAATTAGGAAATACTAAATATGACAAATAAATGCCAAGTTCAGTATGCTATATAGGAAGCACTGCTTGCTTAAGAAAGAAAAAGTACAGTGAATGATTTACTCATTTGGGAAAATACCATTTCATTGGTACCTTTGAACAGAACCCAGAAAATGTTACAGCTGAAATTCATACCTCTGCAAGGAACCTGAGTAAGCTTTTAGTGACACATCAGTCTTAAGTAGCACATATATATCTCTCTCTATATGTATAGATATATATATATATATAGAGAGAGAGATATGCACGCACACACACACATATATATATATATATGTATGTGCATGTGTATATATATTCATTCTGTGCTGATTCTTCTGCATAGTGGTGACTTGAAGTATTACACCTTACAACAGCACATGACTGGAAACAACTGTGCTGGTTTAACTTTAAAAAAAAAAAGAAACCCAAAACCTAAACACTGTTTAATTCTTAGAGTATGCATTAAGCTGCACTCCATCATTATAAACTTCATGTGTAAGAAGGCAGGCTGCTGCAATATACGCTGCAAAGTGCTATGTTCTGTCGAGGATCAGTTTGACGATGTTTTCCTGACGTAAGATTTATTTGATGTTTGTTCCTTGATAGTAGTAGGAAAATGCAAAATGCAGTAGAATTAGTGTTAGCTTGGGGAAATCCCTGATATTGGAGTTATTGAGCTATTTCTGGTTCTTTTTTACAGACGCTAAACATGTGTTGTGTGCCACTTGCAGCATAAACTACTGAAGAATTGTGGCTGTGAATTTGTGCAAACTCTTTTAACAGAGAATCCATAAGGGAATTTCTCCATTTTTTTAACAGTTATTTTGGAATGTTTTCTCCTCTTCATGTTAAACAATCCAAAGTGCAAGATGCTAGTTACTGAACCTGGGCACAAAGGTTAAATTATGCTCTGTGTATGTAGTACTGGTAGGTTATTTACAATACTGTAATATCAGATAAAAATGTGTTTCTACAATGCCTTGATATCAGGCATTGCAGCACCAGCCATTTCTGGCAGTAGAGTGTATGTAAGAAGTTTTCTACTTCCAGCATAAAGGAGTTCATTTCTATGATATTTTTTTACAATTTTGGTATTTAAATTAGATTATTAAAAAGCAGGTGTGATAGATCTGTGGTATGTGTAATTTGGCAGGATAGACTGAAAATTTGGGCCTTAACTTGCTGGGATCAGCTGTCCTAGATCGGATTGTGCTGATATGCTTATATTGCCAGACATGAGTTAGTTCTTCTTGTACCCATCTCCTTAAAAAAATTGTGAGTTTGTGAGGAGTGCAAGTTGATTCTGTAGTACCAGTCCTAAGCATGGTAGTAGCCTTTTTTAAAACATACAGTTTGTCTTCTTTTATGTGTATGCCAGGTAAACGCTGTATTTTGACTATGTGCCGTAAGTTTTGTTTCGGTCTGCTTGGTGCCAGTGTAGCTGCTAAAAACACTGATCCTAACGCCTTTAATGAGAGCCAGTTGGTATCTTCATTCCATTTCAAGTTAATGTGTGTTTTCTGTCATTGGTCAATTTAGTTTTTACTGAGAGCAGCTCATGTATTTTAAAGATATCGGTTGGTTCTTGCCAGTATTTCTTCCTAATGCAGTATCAAGAAACAGTATTAAGGGTCCATTTCAAAGAAGGGCTCAGTTTCTTCAGTGAAGAAGCCAAAAGCCCAGAGTTCGGGCATGCAGCCATTTGATGCTCTGAACTCAGGTTTTCTTTTTTTCTTCTTTAAACACGTTTACTGTTGGACCCTAATGAGCAAACACACCGTTGTTAGCTTCAGATTACTGAATTTCTGCAGTGTAAAGATCCTGGGTGACATTTTTCATAGTGCCAGTGTTAGGTCCCTGAATACCGTTTTCAGAGAGACTTAACTCACTGGATACCTTCTGAGGATCTAAGGTTAAACAACCTATGTTTCTTATGTATTAAACTGACCCTTAATTTTCCTTTTCTGTTACACTCGATAGAATCAAGGGGGTCATTATGTGGTTGAACTGATATTTTGTCAAATAATTTTTTAAAGTTTATTTCTTTTAATTCTTTTCAAATGAAGATTTCTATATTTCAGGTAGTATATTTACTTTTGTATTAGTTGGAATATGGTTATAGCTTAATACACTGCCTCTATAGGAAAATAGTTAACTTCCTTCCAAGACCATCTTCAGACAAGGGAAAAACATGGTCCTTGAAGGTAGGTACTGTATTTTTCATTAAATATGGGTTGTTTCCTTTTATTTTCTAGTATTTATTACAAGTTATTAAGAGCAGTGTAACAGCTGTGACTTCTTCTATATGTTTCCACCAGTATTGAATTCCAAATGATTCTAATGTATGCTTTTGAGTCATGTTACAGACAATCTGAATTCCACTACATTTCTACTTGGCTTCAACATTCCATTCTGCTTGAATCCAGAGTTTCATTTAACTTGTATTTGTTGGAGGGCATAAATGTTACTTGTATATTACAATGCTGTCACTGTGTGACATCCCATATGAATTTTGATGTAGATCACATTGCACTCAATCCGCTGTGATTATGCTTAGAAAATACTGTAGTAGCTAGATGCAGTGTGATATTTTTTTTATTTTTTTTTTCTTTCCCCTCCCATTAACAATTGAGTCTATGGTTTAAAATGTGATTATGGTCCTATATGATAACTTGCTGAGCTATCAGTCTTTCTGTTATAACTAAATCATTTTTTAAAATTTTATAAAGCTGGAAATGATCAGATGCTGTTTTGTTCATTGTCAACAGTGTTGTGTTCATTTTATCTATGTTCCTTATAAATAAGGAGCCTTCAGAAAATAAAATTATTCAATGAGCAGATATTTTTGTTGGCTTTTATAAGGTTTTATTGTGCATCTTTCTGGTTTAGTATTTTGTTTCAAATCTCGTGAAAGGAACAAATGCAACATTGTAAACAAACTCATTTTGCTTTATCTTTTTACATGGCATTTCAGGACTGACATACATCCCTTATAAGTGATCTGGAAGATGCACCTACCTCCATAAATTGTGATAGGTTTATGAGTTAAGCTGACATAATAACGCCACACCCCGTCTGATCCAGTGTTCTTGTGGTTTGTCTGAAGGGAGAGTCATTGCGATGACAAAGTTAGTAGAATGGCCTGTAGTTGACAGGATCCCTCGTCTCTCACTGGTCTTGTACACTGGGGCCAGGTAACTTGGTCGCTGTGGAATGTCTGCTCTCTTACACGGCTTTAGCCATATCTGCAGTAAAGAATAAAACAATCCTTTTCCTCTCAGTTAAAAAAAAAAAGTAGGAAAACAGTCTTGGCTTGGACAAATTATTTTGACGTTGTTGTTTTGTTTTGTTAGCTTTTTAACAGATAGCCCTGAAAAACCTGTTTCTTGTTTCCTCTCTTATCAGATTGCTTCCTCTCCCAAAATATGCAACACCAAACTTCCTGTCACTCATTATTAGCAGAAGATTCTCAGCACCTCTCAGACACTTAATTTCTATTTCAACACAAAACATTTCAATTTTTTTTTTTAAAAAATTACCCTGTTACTTACTTCCTTCAAGACTAGAACTCAAGAGTATTAATTCTACAGTATTTGTTGGTATATAATACTATAAAATGTCACCAAGTGAAAGATACTGACCACAGGTACTGTATCATAGAGGATTTTTGGATGAGGTTCTCCTAGCTTCTTAGTTTGCCTGTTCCAGCGTGCTCCATCCAAGAACAATCCCTGAACGTAGACCCCTGAATCAGTTGGAAAAGATACCATATTATGCAAAAACTGAAAATCTTTTCTAGATAAGAGCAGCAGCTAGTGCAACACACTTTACTAACTGTCAGTTGATTGTGTGGGACTTCTTGTCAATTTTGTCTGTTCCACGTGATGATCAAATAACTTTGAGTATAACACAATCGTATACTGTATTACCATTTATTATGATTACAATTCCATAAAGATTTATAAAGTTACAATGTCTAGCAATATCATAGTGTAGCCAGCCTTTTTGAATGACAGAGGTTAAAAATTATTCCAAAGTAGAGGACACTATTTTTACAATTGTCATTATTATAAAGTTTTCTGTATGTACTACATATTATCAGCTTTAATGTTTCCAAACTTGGAGATTTGATCATATAAACAGTCTTTCACTAGTAGTCTTCACATTGTTTCACTGCTTACGTTTCAACTTGCCACTTGCTTATACCTTTCTAAAGCAGTTCATTAAAGGAGAAAAAAAAAAATTAAATGTTTAAAACACATAAATATTTTGACATGTCATAATGCCATGACATAATGACAGCTGTCATTCCATCAGCTCTCCAGAAGAAAACAATAAATTACAGCAACATCTGTTTTCATCAAACTTGCACCTTCTTGCTCTGTAGACTGAAAACTAAAACAAAAAATAAACCTGCCCCAACAGAAAATGACTTGAAACTGATTGGATGTGGCTCTCCCAGGCAACCTGCCAAGCCCTTCTTCTTACACAACTTCCAGTCAAACTGATCCTCAGAAAAGTATTAAAAAGAAAGAGTATTAAGAACAGTTCAATCTGTCCCTTTTTTTGAGGAAGGGCAAGCTAACAAACGTATCTGCAACTGGAACCTAAGGTAAGTAATATATAATAAAGTGTTTCGATTAAAAAATAGGGCTTTCCTCCCCTTAGAGCAGTCCCGTATTGCACATTGTGATCATATCCATAAGATATTTTTCTAGGTATAGTTAAAATAGCATACCCAACTTCTCTACTAAATGTTTGGTTTTCCTTGGCTTAGGAAAATATGAGTCTTCAGACATATATGCTAATGGAGTGGAATAAAGGGGAAAAAAAGGCAAGCTAGGTATCACTTGACAGTTTGATCTGTTGTGGGAAGTTTGGGGTAAGGAGTGTCCTCTGTTGGTGGTATTTGATATCTGCATGCTAATCCAGGAGGTGAACTAATCTCAGCAGTTCTTACGGATTTAAATAGTATTTTGCCTCTTCACTTCTTGTGCATCTCATGGGGAGCAGTGCAGTTGTGTATGTTTTCCAGCTGAATTCATTAACTTAATTGCATAACTCTGAGTCTGCAAATTAATGTTAACTTCTGAATACATCAGCAAAGGCAGATAATTGTGTCATGCATTTACTTACCATCTTCAGGAGCAATTTCATATTCCTTATCTTCCAGCACTTCATAGTCAAATTCTAGTAGGTCTATTGGAATGGTGTGTTTTCTGGCATAGTTCTGCTGGGCACCTGTTAAGAATGCTTGAGTGAAGAAGAATCCTGAAATCCAGAATACTGGTGGAGCTCCATTTTCGTACCACAGCTGCAGCAGCAAAAGAGAGAGGAGGAGAAAAGAAAAAAACCTGCCTTTTATTGTTTTTAGTATTTAGGAAAGTAGTTATCTTCTAGAATAACAGCAAAAGTAATTTCTCCCTTTGTGAATCCAGGATTGTCTTTCTCTTTTCTGAAAGCAGTGTAACTCTGGATGGCTGTCATGTCTTTTTAAACAACTTGTTTAAAATGTCACTAGCTTCTGTTTTAAAAAAAAACAGCCAAACAAAAAACCACCCACACAAAAAAGCCCCAACACTGTTGCCTGGGAATACTTAGCTTATGTGAATGACTTAGTCTGAATAAGTCTGTTAAACATGCATCATCCTTGTAAGTTCATCAAATGAGTGTTCAATTCTCCTTCTTTCCCTCATTATTGAAGGCTGTTCAGCATTCATCTTTCTTTCTCTGTGCAAATGACAGATTTTTTGCAGGCTGTTTTTTCTTTGAGAGGGCCATATTTCCCTTCCAGGGCTGAAGTCACATGTTGTAAGTGTGTACAGCAAGTGGAAGATGAGGAGGGATGGTTTCCTCATGAGGAGGATATGTGGCCTAATTAAACTTCTATTGACTGGGGGGGAGGGTGGGTGTTTTTTGTTTGGGGGTTTTTGGTTGGTTGGTGTTTTCGGGGTTTTTTTGGGGCGCGGGGGTTGTTTCTGTATAAAAATGATTTTTTAAAATGCCAAAATTCATTGGATTTGGTTGTAATATATGTGAGGTCTGTTGCAATGGTGAATATTTACTGCATGCAAGAAGACCTTTTCCTCATTGTTGCAAACATCAGTTTTGAATAATGTCTGAAAAAGTTTTGCTACGATTATCTGCTGCAGAGAATTACCATGAAGACAAGTAAACTAGTTGTCTCTACTAGTAAGTAGTTTTCCTCCCAAGAAATAAAAAAATCATCTTCATAGCTATTGGCAGTTTTCTGTTTGTACAAGTTTAATGTCTGTCCTGGATCTGTTCAAGAAAGGGCACTTTTGTTCTTTACACATACTGCTGTCAGGCTTGCTACAGATGAAAGTGGAAGTTACTGAAGTGTGGTGATGTGTGTCCAAAAAAATAAAATAGAGGTTCTCTGGAAATGCAATTTTGTGAATATCTTTCTAGACCTGAAACTGGATGCTTCTTTTGATTTTTTTTAAATTTTTGTTTAATTTACTTATGATGTTTGTTCCTAGATCTTTTGTCTACCTTGGGACCTGTTCTTACAACAGGTATGGAGTAGGCAACCTGCTATGAGATTGGTTTTCTTCAGCTGATTGAGATTACTAAGCCACAGAATGGTGCTGAGACTCTAGATATAACTCATTTAAAGTCAGTTTTGGGAATCTGCACTCTTACAGCTGAAGGAACCTCACTCATTCTCCCTAGCACATCCAGCTTTCTTCTCTAGCACTCTACTGAAAGCTTGATACTGACTTTAATGTGAGATTTTGCGTTAAAATATTTTACTAATGTAAGTTTGCTCGCTGGAAGAGAAACTCAATAGTGTTTTCCTAAGTACTATTTTAATTAACTTAATTACCACCACCAGATCTATACGCAGTTTAAGAGGCCCTTAGTAAATTCACTTCAGAAGGCCAATTCTGTCATATATTATTATTGACGTAGCACAGCTCGCTCCGTGAAGTGTAGGGTACGTGGCAAAATGTAGTGCTTCATTAGATGCTGTGATGAGCAAACGGCTATATGAAACAGATGCATGAATGAACTGAATTTTACCTGGCAGTTATTCAGTGGAAATAATTTGTGTGTGTGTGTTCACTTGTGGAGATCACAAGTGGAGATCACCATTGTGGAGATCAATAGACAAAAACGATAAGGGGCATTGAACAAATCTGCGTAAATGGGGTGTGCTCACCTGTAAGAACTTCAGTCTATTAAGGAAGTCAGTCACATAGCTGCCCAGAGGCTTGAGGCTTGGGTAAGACTTACTCATCCATAGTCCTGGAATTTTGCCTTTCAGAATGCTGTTTACCACTTCTTCCAGTTCAGCAGACATCACTACTAGCCCCTAAAAGAAATTTGGAAAGGAAGGTGTCAAAATACTTCACCTAACAGGCTTGCTTTAACAATTAAAAATCAACATAGTACTCTGTCCAACAGATGTTACAAACTTCTAGCTAAGTCAGAGAGGAGCAACACTGAAAACAAGAATGGACATAATGGATTTCATAAAAAAGTTACTGTGGTCTTCTGATCTGGTAATTAGTCACTAGATTGGTCAGGGAAAAGGTGCATACCCTCTTTTGGAGAAAACTGGCCATACTGGAAAACTCCCTTGCCACTCTTACTCAGAAACATGGTCTTCCCAGAGCACTGTAAATGCTCTTTTTTATGATTATTTATTTAGTTTCCTCAAAACTCTGTGACATTGCTGCAAGTGCCTTATTCTAAAGTGGCAGACTTTTCAGCTTGTAGTCTGGGGAGAGGACTGGTGGTTTGGGGTTTTGGTTTTTTTTTTTGTGGGTTGTTTTTTTTTTTTGGGGGGGGGGGGGGTGTTTAAATGCCTTGTCAGCCTTAAGCTATAGTAGGATAAACAAGGATAATCAATGATTACAAGGATAACCATCACTCAATAGGACAAGGATAAATAAAAACTACCCAAACTGACTTTTTTCTGCTTTTTTCCTGTATTTTGCACAGCTGTAGGTTTTGATTCCTACTGAGAACAAACATTGACATTAGACTGTGATATCTTAACTGGAATCTTCACTGGCAGTGATTTGCTGTTTGAGGTGTTGAGGAGATCTGCTTTCATCTGTAAGAAACTGTGTGAGGTGCTTCAGTCTTTCATGCCAGTGAGGCAGAAAAACAGATGTGAACCTAGTTACTGCTTATCTTCTTTGCTAGCAAATCTAGCAAGTTAAAAAGTTTCTGTTTTGGTTTCTCTACAGTAGGAACAATAGTACTTTTATATTCCATTGTACTCCTATCAGTTCTAAGATACAGAACAATAAATCAGTTTGGAATCTGGATTCTTTAAAGTGTTTGACTGACTGACCTGAATCGGACTTCAGGGTCAGTTCTCTAAGGTACTTGCACTGATAGCTCAGAGATTGAGTCTAGGTTCTAGGTATATGCCTTTAAAGGTTATCTTCAGCTCACCTTTATTGCTTTCTGGATGTTAACACAGGAGTCCTGTATTGTCTGCAATAACTTGTTAAAGCGTCCCATCTCTTGGACAAGCACAGTATTCATGCTTTGAGTATAAGTGGTTGGATATCGTCTCATTGCTGCTTCAATGTCAAAATTTGGAGGAAGTTTGCTCAGGATGTCACCTGTGACTTCATGAACAACTTCATCAGTGGATTTTGCACCACCACCATATGCCCGAGACTAGAGAGAGCCAAAAATTTGGATTTATTTTGAGAAAAAGAAAGAGGACTTAGGAGAGTGAATAGTTAAAATGCAGGAAAATAGAGCTGTTATAAAGGCATTGTTTAAAAGATCATTACAGTTCCAACACTCTTCCGCTGTGATTGAAATTAATTTGTTTCAGAATTTCACAGAATCACAGAATCATATAGGTTGGAAAAGGCCTTTAAGATCATCGAGTCCAACCGTAAACCTAACACACCCAAGATCACCACTACACCATGTCCCTAAGCACCTCATCCAAAGGTCTTTTAAATACTTCCAGGGATGGTGACTCCACCACTTCACTAGGAAGCCCCTTCCAAGGCTTGATAACCCTTTCAGCGAAGTAAAATTCCCTAATATCCAGTCTAAACCTCCCCTGGCGCAACTTGAGGCCATCTCCTCTCGTCCTATCACTTGTTACCTGGGAGAAGAGACCGACCCCCACCTCTCTACAACCTCCTTTCAGGTAGTTGTAGAGAGCAAGAAGGTCTCCCTTCAGCCTCCTTTTCTCCAGGCTAAACAACCCCAGTTCCCTCAGCCGCTCCTCATAACACTTGTGCTCCAGACCCTTCACCAGCTTCGTTGCCCTTCTTCGGACACGCTCCAGCACCTCAACGTCTCTCTTGTAGTGGGGGGCCCAAAACTTTCCTATATTATTGCAATCAGTTATTAGCTTAGAACTAACAAAATCTGGTTTCCTACAGATTTGTGTCCTTCTCATTACTTTGCTGAAATCCTGCTTCCGCTGTAAACCAATCTTTCTCCCTCCCATCTCTGATGTACCCACCTGCACCGCTGGCTGGCCAGGTGCTGTGAAACGGCACAGAGCAGTGCCAAGTTCTGTCTCGCTGTCCCTCCCATGTCCCTCTTGCTCTCTATATTCAGCTCTTCATTTTCCTCATGAAGCTTACAGGAACTATAGTATCCCTAGATTGTACCTGGCTTACAAACGGGACTGAAACTGGCCAAGAAGTTGAAAACTGTTAAAAGCTGGGTGGAGTAGAAGAGACTGTACTGTACTGATCATTCATACAAACTGACTGTACCATCAGAGAAGCTATGTTTCCTTAGGAAGACAGTCAGGAAAAATACAAAACCAAAAAAGCCTTAAGTGGAACAGTAATTTCACCAGAATGGAGATACAACACAATAAGGTGCAGTAAAAACAAAAAAAAAAATCCGAACATACTAATGTGGAGATAGAGTAGAAAGTTACGGTAAGATGGCGTGTGACTTTTACTCTTTACACACCTGTGTAAGAAGAATGTTATCAAATAACAGTTGCGTTTCTGACTCATCCTTGGTAATATCAGCATTTGCGTTCATTCCAAATATCTCTGGGGAAGGATTCAGTGGAAGTGTCTTTGTATATTCAATATAGCTTTGGTACTGAAAAAAAAGAAAAAAAAGACTTAAAAGGAGATGCAGAAACAGCCAAACAGCCTATGACAGGCTGCAAGCTGTGTCTCAAAACCATTACAAACTTTCATAGTGTAATGAATACAGTGTGTAAACTAAGAAACAAAAGGAAATACAGGGGCTGACTGTGCCTCACAAATTCGTTTGGTCCAGCCTCTTCCCCTGAAATCAGGATTGGCTTTGCTTAAATAATTTCTGACAACATTTCTGACAGCTGTTGGAAATTCTTACAAAATAAGATACGTAGTGCAAAGGGCTGCAGCCCACTGGGCCCACTGCTTGCCAAGTGTCTGAAGGCATTTTGCTGATGTATAACATAAATCTCCTGTGTGATAAATTAAGCTGATTACTGTGTCCTTTCTACCTCCAGCAGATACAATCAACTAATTCTCTTACGCCTATTTTATAATGCTTTTAACTTCAGCAGGCTGTGTTTCCCCCTTATTGTCCCCTAAGTGTGCTGACTCACACACAGCAAAGTTAATTTAGTTGGTAGTAGTTGGGGTGGGTTTTTTTACATCCTTTCCGTTTCTTAGAAGTCACTGAAACAAATCCTAATAGAATGTGAGATGAAACCACAAAAGTGAGCAGTGACAGCAGTAAGCACAGAGGCACATATCAATGTCAGTAAAGATAGATCTAATTAAAAAAAAAAAAAAGCTGTTGGTAATTCTGTTGTTCTGGGATACTTACATCTCCTTCGGGAGGAGCAAAATAAAGGCCACTTGAATCAAATTTATAATCTACATTTGTAATGATTTCCGAGGAAAAGAACATGTTTAGAACACTATGGAGCGTACGCCGATCCCAGTCATCAGTGACTCTGCCACCATAATTACATTCTCCAGTCATATAGCGAAGAGCATCATATGGCACCTCCTGAAAAAAAACAAGACAATGATCTGAACTGCAGCCTAGCACTTCTCTGGACAGCCATATTGGTATCATTGTAATTTATTTGGAATTCATCCAGAATTCTCACTGGAAAGTTTAAAAGCTGTTATTTACTTCTGCTCGTTCATGCTTGTACCATTGATCTCCTGATCTTCAAATACTTTAATAATCATCCATCAAGTCACCCAGCATTGCTTCTTTTGAAGAATAATAGCACCAAAAATTTCCATAGTAATGCAGCTGGAACTCCCTGAGTACAAGTTTATGGAAAACTTTTCCAAAATTATCTATACTTGTTTGGCTATACATACTAAAATAAATGTATGCTGTCACAGGGCCATAGCTGTGCTCATAAATTTTATTTTTTTTTTTAGAAAATAAAATCAAACAGGCTTAAAGTCTTGAGGTTGGGAGAAGCTGGACTCCTCTTAGGTGCATAAAAGGAACAAGTTATGAGTGATAAGAGATAAATTATTTACAGGAAGTCAGGGCAAGAGCGGGTGATATGCTGAGAACTGGGATAAAGCAAACCAGTTGAAACAAGTACCAAGAAATCTGTTTACTACATACAGATTATTATCTTCCAGGGAAAAAAATGCTTCCCTCCCTGCTAGGGACTACATGTGCTCAGAAGTTTTGGTCATATAGTGGGGAAGACATCCCTCTCAGACCCCCCCTTCACTCTCCTGCAGGAAAAGAAACACACACCTTCATGAAGTTGCTTTCTCATGCTGAATCACAATTTACCTATTAACCACATTGATAACCAAAACCACGCCAGGCTCACAGCGGTTTGAAAATAACATCCCCTTCCTGCCCCCAGCCATAACTATTAACAGATTCTGGCTACAGTGGGTTGCTTAGGAAGCTGGAACATAAAGAAGTGTCATGTATTGCTAGCAAATTCCAGAGAGCTTCTATGAAACACTGCCTAGGCTCTGCAAACAGGGAAGGAAACATCATCTGCCAAATTTACACAAATAGATCAAGGTTGTTAGTAATCTGCAACAGTCCAGGGTCTGGTATTATCCCTATCATTGACTAAATCACAGTTAGCAATTAAATGTTTTAGTACGATATTTTACAGCTTGTAGTGACATCGTCAAGAGCTGAATAGACAGCTCCTGCCTAGAGACAGGATAAGATTACAATGAATAAGGCAACTATATGGAACAAACACTGCTCTATTTTGCATAGCAGAACTTCTAAATTGTAATTTGAAAGTTTCGCACATTAGCTATATACTGATCGTGGTACACTAACCACTGAAAATGAATGTGGTTAGCACTATTGCAAGTAGACCTTGGTGCCTAATTCACTGCCCCCACTAAACTATTGCCGTGGCAGCACTCAGCCTGCATTGGTACATGCACTAACAGTCCTAGAAAGCACAAGCAAGGACCAGTGACCACTGTAAGAGGTTTCTGTACCTCGTACTGATCAAGGAAGATATGCAGCTGCTGCACACTGATGCGCAGGTCAGTCTCATTGAACTCGTACGGAATGTTCCAACCCAACGGCCCAAAATTCCGCCTTTCTTGCACCAGCGCGTGGAAGAAGCAGAGGCCATACAGCAATGTCTTGAACTCAGCCTTAAAACCAAATGCAACACCATTAATAATTCATGGCTCGTTTAAACGGTTTCAGTTTTTCTCACATCCTGCACAGCAGTGCTGTCTGAGTCACTCAAAACCCAGCATCTCCTGCTCTGGTAACATACTGTTTATGAGTCAGGGGTAGCTTTTTCTTGATATACAAAGGCCTTCAGCAGGAAGTCATCAAACTGTCATAAGCATCAGTTCTACATAGTCTCTTAAACCAGTGGAACCCTCAAAGCAATTTCATTTTTAAAGCTATATATCCATCTACATGTACAAATAAAAAAAATATATACATGACACATACAACTATGTGTATGAGAACATGTACCTATGAATTTTTTTTACACCACTATATTATAAAACATTGTTCACACAATATTTGTGGGGTTTTTTCCTCATTATCAAGATAGATTTCAGGCCTTTAAAGAAAAGCTTCAGGTAGGAACTTTTGTTTTGTTTTTCAGTTGAGACCATTTAGCAAAGTATATGACCTCATTTAGAAGAACTACATTAATTACAGAAAAATAATGTAAAATAATGTAAAATATGTTTGCAAACAGACATCTAATTATGAAAACAGTGGTTAACATTTTTTTCCAGTCTTTTTTTTTTTAAACTCGAGAGCTGTATTATTAATGCCACACCACAAAATCTCAGTTGAAGAAGTAGGAGATGAGCAATAAAATAAAAATTAAATTTACTTCACTATTGCCAGTAATCAAAACTGATTTCATTGCAGTGGAAGACAATTACTTAATTTGGGAGGTTTTTTTCCCCCCAGAGCATACATACACAGTTGTTAGGGTCTGCTTTAACTGATTTACAAAGTTACAATACAACATTACTAACAGATTTTCTGCAGCTGTTGAAAAAGTCAGGATCAGATATTGGATCCATCAGGTACGAACGAATTATATTGGCCCGTAAACCTTTTGGTGCTTCGTTAGTCATCTTCACTCCGTTCTGAAGTACAGACACTGGGAACGTGGCAGATGGGTAACTGGTGAGCCAAATTCGGAAATCTGGATGTGTTGTATCAGGGTTTAGCTCCTACAATAAACACATACAAAAACAGGCAATTGGAAGACACAATAGATTAATATACACCTCAAGTGTTATTATTAAAGCAATTTTTTTTTTTAAGTGGGAAAATACACAAGTCCAAAGTTTAATTTCTTAGATGCTTATATGTGATTATAGTGAAACTCACAGTTATGAATGACAACTTCCGTTCTATGACTGGTGTATTTTTATTCAAGACTTCAGGGTTTTGAACTAAAATTTGTCCTCCCTGTGCATGTTTGTGGAATATATGAACAAAACCAAGTGCAGGCTCTGTACCACAAGAGCAATGGAATGTATACTTTGCCCATTTACTGCATTTACTGTCATACAGCTGTTCTGGGAAGGGCTATAGTAATAATATGTATACATCAGAAACGTGTTAAGTTTATTAAGGGCAGGGGAAAAGAAAGAAATATACACTGGTACCTCTTTGGAAACCTATAGCTGTTCAAGGGTAAAATTCCTTAGCATACTGCTTTTCTGCAGCAATAGACATATGATGAAAGCTCTTGGCCTGAAGAGACTGTTGTAGCAGCAGGGATTTACCATTCAAGGAATGGGCCAGACCCACCATGTTTGTGAGCACTTTCTATTCCAGCAGGCAGAAGAAAAAAGAATTTATATGTGATGATTACCCTTATATACTGTGAATCATCATGAAGTATGCTAAGCTGGCTTTTCAGTCACCTGTATGGATCAGACATGCCTTCAAAAGTATTTATAAGAAGATGATAATACTTATTTTTACCTCACAGACTCTTTCCAGTACTGGCATCCATGAACTTGCTAGATGGCAGTTTTGCAGAACTACCCATGTTCCTTCCTTTACTGCCTTCTCTATCATTTTCATGGCTATCGGGCCTTGGCCTTGACCAAGTGACAGAGAACTAAGCTTTGTACCACCGTATCCCTGCATATAGAAAGCATATTATAAGAAAGAACATTGCATAAATACACTAAACCTTCTGGTATGAGAATTCCCATCTATATGTATTCTTGAAATATTTAATGTACAGTATATTTTAAAATACTGTTTAAATCTTTTTTTTATGTCATTCCAGTTGACTAAAACCTCTTATCTATCTTCCAGTGAAAAGCTCCAACTACACATCCATTTAATCGAGAACTGTAAAATTCTGATAGTTTCAAAATACTCCTGAAAACAGTATGCTTTTTAAGAATGTAGACAACCTGCTATAAAATGCAGGATACATTTGCAGCTTGCTGGTTAGAGACTTGAAGTATATCTGTTTTTCTCAACAGCACAGATTTCTGACAGAATAATAGTCAGGAAGTGCAAGAAATACATCTTACCGAAAAACAGCGACTTTCTAGTATTATAACAGTATTCTTCTACATAAGAACTGATTTCGGCTGTTGGGAATTTTTTGCTTTAAATGCCATAATAATGACAGTCAAAGACAACAAAAATCCATATTTGAATTCTGAGGTGTAAATGCCACCCAAGATCCTAAGGTCCTATATTACTACAGTGTTTTTTAATTAAGTAAGATATTATACATAATGCTGATTAGTAAAAACTTACCATTTGCAGATAAGATTCCTTACAATGAATGTTTAAACCATTATGGTTTTGTTCCATTTTCCATTTGAGATTACACAAACTAATTAGTTAAATAGATCACGACATCACAACATTATAAAATATGCCAAAAATACTTAACATATGATTTCTTATAAACAACAGACAAATTATTCATTCCTAAAAACAATCCACTTGCATTATTAGTGCTTTGTGTTAAAGAGAACCATGAGATCAATTTTAACATGTTTTTGGGCAGTTAAAAACAGTTTTTTGAGCTTTGGCATTTCAACTTCTACTTAAATAAAGTTCCTTGCTTCATACAAACATACCTGCGTGCGCGCACACACACACACACACAAGCATCAACTATATTAAAAAAGTCTCGAGACACTAAAATACCTGATCATCAGCAAACTTAAGAAGGGCTGCCATGGGGTCGGCACCAGGAGAAAGTATAAATATCAGTGGTGCACAAGAATGACTATCAGAAAATGCTTTTGACAAATCAAATGGAGGTGGCTCAATAAATGGACGGCCCAGGTTGTGAATGATAAATTCCTGCACTGTTGGTATTATCTAAAAAAAAAAAAAAAAAGGAAAAATAGAATTAAAGTGTCCTATTTCTGTGTAAGCATTAACACATATTACTCTAAACATTTTCATATAAATTTCAAGGACAGTATTCCTGCATATAAAATTAGATACAAGTACAGTCCCAGAGGAATCAATGATTTAGCATGTGTAAATCTAGGCAAAAAAGATGCTCTAAGAGGGCTGAAATTGGAAGTCCTATGCAAATGATCCTTAATCTCATTTCTGTCACCACATCTGGACAGACTAATGTGCTGGTATAGGAAGCCTGATTTTTTTCTGCACTTACTCCATCTGTATTATGGAGAGGATTTCAATTTTCAAGTCTCATAATGCAACACCTTTCAAAGGTGTTAAGATCTTGGCTTAGAAAACTGCTTGTCTTGTACACACTGGTGTTTAAACTTCCTACTGAAGTTAACTGGGCTCTGTACCAAAATGAGAGACAATTTATAAGATGACAGCTTAATGCTTTGATCCTGTAAACCCTTACAGATACAATTATTTTAAATATCACCAGTCATTCTATCTCTGGACACACTCTAGAATATTTTACAATAACCACCTCCCCTTTAAAGAAATGCAACAGTATTTGCAAAGATGATACTAAGATTTCATCTCTGACCATGAAAATTCAAGAAACGCTAAAGGTTTCAAATAGCAATGTTAATTCAACCACTTTGGTCACAACCAGCATAACATTTTAAAAAATTTTATATGTAAAATTGTTGTATTCTTAACTAGAGTTTTTAACTTGCATTATTGACATTTCAATTATAAAATTTATAGTTTTCATACTGTATTAGCATAGGTGCTTTCAGTTAATAAATATATAGTGTGACTGAGTACACAGAATGTGACACAGGGGAAAAAGCTTCATTTCTCTTGATTGTCCTGCTCAAACTCACTTGTGTTTTTACTTAAATACCCTGCTTTACAGGTGCAATGTGTCACCAATTAGTATAATGCCTTAAATTTGAGAGCAGGAGGGAGGCTCTGGGCTATACTAATTGCAGTCTTTATAGATGGAGATGCTCTTGAAAGAGCTTGGTTTGGCTTCTAAGCTCTTGAGTGAATTTAAGGATATGTATGAATATGAGAACCGTTTAAAAACCTTCACAAACTGGCCTTTTATGGAGAACTGCAAGTGCACTCCAGAGAATGTAAGTCTGAAAATGGATGTTTTGACTATGCCTTATTTTTTATATATTGTGCCTGAATGTGAAGTCATTGTTAAGTATATTCATGTTCAAGAAGAGTTGTGAGCTTCCACTAAGCCTGAAGATGATGAAAAGTTGAATACTTGAACTTTCCTCTGTTCCCTGCTCAGAAATACTGTGGTAGGATGATGGGCTTCTGCATGTTCAGTTCACTAGTCTAGCTACAGAATTGCATAGAGTTACTTTTCTTGTTTTCATTTTTTTTATTCTTGTAACTTGAAAGTTAATTTCTTGTATTGTGCAGTCTTTCTGATTGCAAATTTTCATCCATAAAAAAGAAGCCTACATTAGAAGAAACAAGTACATATCCAGCAGGAAAGATGAAGTAGCAGAATGATCACTACTTAAAATTCAGAAATTGAAATTATTTAAATTTTAGAAAACTTAGTGTTTATGTCCCTGCAGGCTTTGACTTGAGCATTTAAAAAAAAAAAATCCACCTGACTTCTACTTTGGCACACACATGAAACTTCCAGGCTGGATCTCAGATGAGTCACACTGCAAGAGTTATCTGAGAAGGTGTGAATTTTGATAACTGAAACAAACTTACTTAATTTTTAGTGTTCTGACCAGATGTGATTCTAAAGTGACAAGAAAACATAGAAATTAAAGATGTAATATTTTACTCACATAATTTATATTTAAAGGTTTTCTATGTCCATGGTCTTATGCTATGTTTTTTCTCTGAAAATATTCTTTAAAGTCCTGGCTATGGCAGATCTCATGCACTGCTACTGAAATGCCTGTGTAGCATGGCATCTACTACATGTTATCTGGTAGAACAAAGCTACTCCGGTAGCCTGCAGAAATCCCTTCACTACTTGTAGCCTATTCCTTGTTCCTTTACTAGTTACTTATTTACCTGCTTGCAGTCCTCACACTTAAAATTTATTTTTCAGCCTGATCTGTGCTGATAGACATTGTGGGGAAAGGCATTATTTGCAAGCTCTCAGAAACAGTTTGCTGATGTGAACATGAGCAGTGTGTTGGATGAGGCTCTAAACTTCTAAACTGTCACCTGCAGATGGCAAAGGCGGGCTTTGTCCACTGTCCAAATGCAAATGAACCAGATGTGGCAAAATGTTTCTTTTGCTTGATAGAACTGGAGGGCTGGGAACCAAATGATGACCCATGGTAAGCACAGATGTAACAATGTTCTTGAAGTATTCCTCCAAACTTCTTTGACAACATCCCCTTACTCATTATAAAATTACCAATTTCTCTGTAACGGTTCACAAAACTTAAGCCTACTGAAAGTTCATCTTACCCAGTAACCTTGAAATAGTTCAACTAGCTTTTATCTGAGATCCACTAAAATCTATTTCAATGTTTTCTGTATGATACTTTTTCTACTGATAGACAGTACAAGTACTGAAGAGACCTGTCTGTTCAGATTTCTTCATCTTGTGAAATGCAACTTTCATGGGTTTAATATCTGTTCTTATTCTGGGTTTATACTGCAGGGAGGAACACACCAAACGTCACAGCTGTGGCTTTTTATCCCTTACTAAGCACTTTGATGACCTGACAATGGAGGAGTACTACATGCTGGAGATGACACGGCTGAGAAACTTCCTCGTAAGTGTTAACCAAATAATCTTAATATAAGATTCAAAGCTAGAATGTAAACAAGAACTTCCATCTCTACGATTTCCAAGCATCAGCAAGGAGTGATTGTGTAAGGCTAGAACACGACTTATTCTGAAGTAATGATTTACGTGCATTATTGGCTAAGAAATCTGCACCTGAACACTTCCCAGTGCAGTCTACTGTCTAGCTTTTGAAGGAAAACCTGTTTCCTTTAGAAATGTCTTTCCAACAACTGAGTACAGCAGAAAAAAATATCTTGGGTGCAATAATCAATCAATCCAGGAAGCTCTACAATGAGCAAGCTCTACCTTTCCGAGGAGGGATGCACAACACACATGAAAAGACAAAATTTGACTAGATCAGTGCTTCACATGTCCAGTTTTACATGTAAATCCATCTAATCAAGCTTTCAAACTTTAAAGCCCATGACAAATGTCTTACAGTTATCCAGTTTTACTCCTCCCCACTTCTGGATTTCATGCATGCCATAGTGTTGACACATACAAAAGCACACAAAACTGAGGTGCTTCAACTAGTTGATCAAGATCAGCTGATCTTTGATATATGACCCCTAATCCTATGGATAGTAAGAATCAAGTGAACCAAGTTCCCTGATGAGGCACAGTAAAGGTTCTGCATCTTACTTCCTGGTGGGTTTGCACAAGTAAGGTCTTTGCCTTGGTGATAATGTTCCATATTGAAAATATACCTGGTGACTGTCAAGGTTAAGTATTTAAGTTCCCTGTACAACATAGGATCGCATGCTGCAGTGGGAGCAGTCTGATATCTTAAAAGGTGGACTAAGAGTGAGAAGGTGATGTTGTTACCTAACCTGAACAGTGTTCTAAGGTACAAAAGGTGTCTTGGCAATAATATTACTTTATTTCTAAGTACAGCATATAGAAAACTTGAAGCAGCAGCTTCAAGTGGGGACACTTTGTCCCCAAGAATACTGTCACCAATAGCTTGGAGGGCTACGCACTAGGCCTGATCCAGAGCATGCTGCCATCTTGAAGCACCAATATCCTAATGCATCCTGAGAATGGAGATCATGCCTCTTCACACAGAAGAAAATCAAACTGAATTCTCCCTCCCTGATGTAATGTAACATACAGCTAAACAATAGGTTCACAATTTACTTTAAAAGACAAAGTATACTAGACATAACCAAAAGGGCTCACTGAACTGAGCCCTACTGGCAAGGCTGATGGAGGAGTTTCTGAATCAAATGGGGGTATGCATATGAAATATCTGCCAAACTGCTCTGCACCACTCAGACAGCAGTAGACCATAGCCAAAGTAGACTTCTAAGCTAGAATTAGTGGCAGATCAGTGGGTTTTTGAGGATCTAAGTTTTGAATGTAGTTGAACCAGACAGTTAAATTGTTCAGTTGAAAGTCTCAATCTTTTGCTTTGCTTTAAGTGCAAAACTGGCAGAAGCATAATAAACTCTTTTGAAGAAGAAGTCGCCGCAACTAGGCAGCGTCTTGTGGATAACTTTGTCTCCAAGCATCAGTATACACCACCGCCACCAGTGCCTCTCCATGCTGATCCATCTGCCCAACATTCTGAAAGCTCACCCTGCCGGTCAAAAAAAATCCAGGAGAAGTGAAGTGTAAAGTCTGACACTCAAAGTTTCTCCTCTTTATATGGTACAAGCATTCATGTTTTTATCTGAGTACTAATATAAAGCTAAACAGTTGTGTGAGGAAGTGTAGAGAATTCCTTTCATAGGCTCTCTGGAACAGAGGTCATAACTGTTTATGCTAACTCCTATCTTTCACAATGTGCTCTGTCATTATGGCTGGGTGTGGACTAATAGTAGTCCCACTAACCTGTGAAAATATGAAAAATGTCTAAGCAAATACTTATATTCTGGTTTTTAGTAGGTTGACTTTTTTGGAATAAAGATTCACAACTGTGAGCACCTATTGTGATCTGTGCCACATTCAAGCTTTACAGGTAGACAGACTCAAATCAGAACAGTTCTGCTTAAAAACTCTTTCCATAGAACAAAATGGACCTGTGTGTCTGCAATAATTACTACCTTTAAGCACCTACAACATCTACACTCCTGCTTACCGTTAAATTATCTTCCTAGATCAGACAAAATTTACCATAGATAGTGACATCCATCAAAAAAGTTACATAAGCAAAAATAGCAGGTGTACTGAAAAAGGAAAGTCACAAGATTTGTAAGACGGTCTCAAGGAGGAAGAGCTCTGGGGATTTTGGTGTGTACACTGAAACTTAACAAAAGCTAAAGGCCTACCCTTCTGTTTTAAAAAGATTTTTTAATTACAATTTCAAACTTGCTGTTTTTTTGAAATCTTGTTAATTCCTATTTTTCTTTGATAGACTGTTGTAGAATGGTTGTAGATAACACAGTTGAAATGCATACTTGCAAATACTTTTGATTTCTAAGATGGACAGACCTTTTTGAATAAGGTGAAAGTTTCATACATACTTTGTCAGGTCTCAGGCAGCGAATAATAAGCATCCTTTGGAACTCCCCCAACTTGTCTTTCCACTCTGCAGGAAAATCCTCATGCTGGGGATCCTGAAAACATATGTATTTCAACATTCTTTAAAGCATTTGTGAATTACCTATAGTGAGAGTAAAATATCTTTTAACTTGACACATCGATCCATGATGTATTTTTTCTTAATCTACAGAAATAGGGTGAACATGCTTAAAGCTTTTAAAAAAACCAAACTTTAAATATATATTTATCTAAGAAGCTTCTCTTGTAGCAGAGAAGTTATAGTATTTCTTTAAGTGTTTAAAAGATGATAACCCAAAGTTCCCTTCTAGAAAGTGGAGAAGGAATGAAGTGGAGGAAACCTGAAAATGCACTTTACCTCCCTCTTTGTTAGAACTGAATTATGGTGTCAGTCTTCAATATTACAGTGATATTACGACGATAACCATATAATCAATGACAATCACATTACAGTATTACATGATAACTACAAGTTAGGTTGCATCTGAATGCAGAAAATGAGTGCAGGAAAAGAAGAATTGGAAAATTAAGTCAAACAATGCACCAGAGAACTTAGTTTGTAAATGGTCTATGAATAATCCAGCTGTTATGTTGTTATTGCAGGTATCAGATTGGGAACAGCAGTTGTTGTGTGGCATGTTAACTTCTTATTAGACTGAAGTACAGTGCCAGCTAGGTATGCCTTTCTGGAAACTGGTATTACAGCTCTGCTGGTGAGCCTCTTAGGCTTGCCTGTAGAGGGTTGGGCACAGAGGTATGCAGACAGACCTGCACAAACTGCATTCTGAGCAACTTTAACAAATCACAATGGAGCTCACATTCTGCTAAGGATCTGGAGCCTGGCTCCCTCCTTCCCCAACTTCTAGGCACTTAGTTTCAGATCAGAATCCAGAATGCTGCATTATTTTTATATTAATATATGAGGGAAAATAGGTACCTCAGAATGACATCTACAACAGCTGTTGAAGAGTTTAGCTAAAAATTTGCAAGCCTAGTAGAAAACTGAGTGAATTAGGAAACACTGAGGAGTGAAGGTTGCACTGAAGACTCCATTGAGGTGTGCCACTGTGCTGAAAACTCTTCACTTCTCCATGAGAAGAGATGCATCAGTAGCTTAGAGATTAAGTCAGCCAGCTAGAGGACAACAAAGTTTCAGTCCCTACTCCAAGATATACAATATAAATTTAGATAAAATACATGGAATCCTTGAATTGGGGAGTTTAAGTCAGGTCTCCCCTACTTTTGGAAGCAACCTGATCTACAACAGTAGGAGGAGAAAAGTGCATCTCAAACTCCTTTGAAAAACATTCATATTCAGTGTATGGTTGCTGATGACAGTGGCTCAAGCAACACTGATTTTGTGCCCTCTCTCTTTAACACACATGCATGAAACTGCCCGTTATTTAAATTTGTGTATCAGTAACAAGACAGTAGGAAAAGCTGGTTGCATATTACTGGTGATAAAAAAAAAAGCTATCAAAAAGGAATCTTCCCCAAGACCCATTAACTAGCATTTTTGGAAGTTCCAGTATTAAAGCTAGATAGGTAATGAAAATGTTTTCACATAACAAGTAAAAGGTACAGCAATTCTCTTATATCAGGACAGTGATAGATAATGCCATTCCTTTTCATCTAGCACTCAAGGTTCAGTAACTGAATGTTCCTGGCTTCAGTGTTACTGTTTATTAGATTCTTTATCAGTTAACTGATGACCTGAGTCTATAGATCTCATTTTATTGAATGCCACTTAAATGATGAAATTTCTATTTATTTCAGTTTGGCTGTGTGAATGCACACATAGCTATGACACACATCTTGAATCTTTACTTCTGAAAGTCATGACCTTTAATTTATATTTGGCATTGCTTTAAAAAGCTATAATCCCAAAGTGCTTAACTAAGTAGTCCCCTCCCTCAATCTCTTTTTCAAATGCCATCATTTTTCTGTTCATTTTCCAAGTGACTATTTCCCAAAGAAGAACTAAAGCTCTCAACTTGCTGTATCTTTTTGTAAATGCCCAAGGAAAGCATTATCTCTGCTATTTGCCTGTTTTCTGTAATCTGGACAACTGAAGGAGCTGCAGCTGCTTAGTTTCTTTAATGTCTCTCATTGTACACTTATGAGCATTTCCAACCAAAAATCTGTTATTTTCCTCTCTGCATACTTTAAGCCCATTTTTAAAATAGAAAGAATTTCTAAATCTTTGACATTTACAATTAATAAAACACACAGTTAATCATTTTGAAATGGGTGTAAGAAGTTCTGGGTCACTTGACTGAATATTGGTGATAAATTTTCATCATTTAAGTTAACAGTGAGAAAAGTGGTTCAATGGACTAGCACAAATGGACAGTATTATCTGAACATGCAAGTCGTTATGGTGCAAGTAGGAAAGAAGGATAACTTATGATAATTTGTTCAGGATGTATGTGTATGATGAGCACTTTGCATATCAAGAAGCAGAAGGAGGGATTATGATAAAATTTAAAAAAGGATTTAATAGTAAAGATGAAGCAAGTACCCAAATGTGGAGTAAAATTCATCTGAAGAGCTTATATTTTTTAAGGAAACAGTAATGAAGTTAGATAAAGACAAAGTAAGTTATTAATGCATATATCAGGTCACTGGGAGAAGAGGGAATCACAGGTCTCCTGAATCCCATTCTAATTTCTCTACATGGCAATAATTGGTTTTTTACACTTATCCAGGAAATCAGCATGCTACATAATAGCATGAAAAGGCATCCCCAAAGCATGGTAAACAAATGTATAGACTGACAAGGGACAGTGGTTGCTTTAAGTTTAGCAAATTTCACTATCACCTTAGTACTCCAGGTTTTGTTGCCTTTTTTCCATCAAATTCAATTCAAATCATGACTTGCTATTCAGAAGCCACCTGACAAATCGACAATAATCTACTACTACACACCATTTGCTTAAATATTTACATTCATATATGTAAGAACATACCATGTAAAATGACAGCACTTTCTTTTCCCTGAATAAATATTTTCAGTGTGTTAATTAGCTTATGAATGTAAGCAATCACAAATGTTAACATACCAAGCTGTCATATACCAATTTCCATCCATCCTTCAGTCGCGTAAAATCCTTACGAATGTTTGTGAAGCATGGCAAGTCTTCTAGTCGACAAATTTCATCCCAAGATTTTGGAGGAAGCCAGGTACATGGATTAGAAAAGGGATTGTCCAAACCTATGCCTCCAGTCAACAGAAATTTCCACTCATTCTCATTAATCTACAATGAAAAACACTGCTCTCAGGACTAACTAAATAAAATCTAATGGATTTAGTACATTATGTAGGAAATCAATACATTTATCTGAATTCTTGCATTAGTTGAAAAAGCTTCTATACAACTACTAAAAGCTTATTTCCAAAGTATTCAGTGTCTGGTTCAGTTAAACATGAATTTAAGGAATCAAAAAACATAAGATATGTAACAATTTAAAGATTCATCTGCATTCCTAAACTTGGGGAATGAACAATGTTAACTGATTAGGTTTTTAGACCCATTCTTCAAATCCCAAAATGCTGAAGGAAAAAAAAATATTGGTGATATCTCAGGGAACCATACATTTTGCAACCTTTTCCCATAATGCAAGTCTAAATACAAAAAAGAAATATCAACCTATTACGTGTCTCATTCCTTTCTCAATATTCCTTTATCTCAAAATTTCTTTGATGGCTTGAATTTGTAAATTGAAGTCCCTGTGAACAGGAGAACGGTGTGCCCTGATTATTACTATCAGCTCTTGAAAGAATTCACTTCTATGTATTCCCCGATATAAACATTTCAAAAGTTTCTAAAATTTTTAATGTTTCCATATTACACTGAAAGAAACAACTCTAAGCAACTATAAGTACTGTTTTGCAGATGATATTGTTAAAATGCGTGTATTTCCTTATGAATTTAAAAAATCCTGTAAAGAAATATTTTGTAAAGAATTACTAGAAATTAATAGAATTCAGTTGGTACACGTGTTTGATTTTGAGGATTTCTATGCAAAAATAAACACATTTAGCATGTTAAGTGAAAAAGATGAGTAGTTTATTAAATCAGTGGTTACAATTAATTTTTATATGCTCTTAGAACTCTGAATACATTACAGTAAAATTCTGCAAAGTGTTCACTGTAAGAATAACATAGGCTGGGCTTTGGTTTCAGTAATGTTTAGAAAAACTGTTATCATCTAGCTCAGTTTTGCCATACCTGTTTGTTGTATAGTTATTTTATTCTAGAGAACCTTTTTCAATACTTATAATTGCTTATTAAAACAAAAATAAAACACCAGAAAATTGAGGCTTAAGTAATACAATTATATATAAACTTATTTTTCTATTCTTATCCTGTATGTTCCTATTACTGATAGTTTGTATATGCAGTTTAATAAATATCATATGAAACCACAAATTATTTTTAATTACTGACCACTCTTTCATATTTGAGGAGATTCACAGTTACACAAAAAGAGAAGAGCAGCTTGTCCTTTTCAAAGAGGGAGCGACAGACATTGACATAAAGTGAGTAAGTAAAATGATCCTTGAGAATCTTCAACCTACAGGTGTCAGAAAAAGAACAACCTTCCATTAATATCACTCTGAAGAGTGTGCACTCTGGAAACCTATTGCAAACCATTTAGATCTTCTTTGTTCTAATAAACTCTCTGGTCAATTACCCCAAAGCACATACCATTTTGTGAGCAAAATAACATAAAAAACTTCTAAGTGCAATTACATCTTAGTAACACATGATTTTCAGAGGAAGTGAGAGGCCCCTTTTGGGAGGGGCAGAAAAGAACAGCAATTTTAAAATTAATTATGAATATAAATACCAGGGCCAAGATCAAAACAATCCATCTTTCAAGGTTATCTGAAATATGTTTTCCATTCTACAGAGTATTTTCCTTAATACACTATAATACAAATATATTTAAAACTCTGAGATTTATTAGCAATAATTTGCTTTAAATACAAAGCACACAGGCCATCTATTGTTTTATAAAGGTTTAAGTTTGAATACCTTGAACACCTAGTCAAAATAAGGAAAAGTCCATTTGGGTGGTTAGAAATGCAGTGTCTGAATTTGCACAACTACTTCAAATACTTCTTTAAAGGTAGTAACAAAGATGTGGAGAGCTGCTATGGCCTTCTTCCAAATACCTAGGTCACCAATCCCTTGGCAGGGAGCTACTCGGAGGGTATTCCTGCAGTTCAGACATGGTGATCATTCAGAAACCTAAGTGTGATCTATTATAATGGGAAAGTGGAAAGCTTTTGACAGAAGATCAAGACTGAGAGCAAGCTATGTTGTTTGATCTGTGTCTCCTTTTCAGTCTTGTGTTTCAATCTGTTTTTGTTTTCTTCCATTCAGCTAACAAGAAATAGACCATTTTTAATAATATTACTGTAATATATAAATGCTCCCGGTATTTTATTAGCGTTTTAAGTCCTTTCAAAATTACTGATTCCTCATCCGTTAAATGGATATACATATAATTTATACACAAAACACTGACACAAAGATGGCCATGGGACAAAATGTAAACTTTTTTCAAGTTACAGAAGTAATGTGGTTTGCATGAGAAAAGAATGATTAAAAAAAAATATCTCAGCACAGACCCTGTAATAAAAAATATCTGACTAGTGAAGATAGCCCAAGACAAATTATTAATTCACAGAGAATTTTCTGTGAGTCTGTCTTCCTTTGCCTTCACTGGGCAAAATTATCAAAATGGGCTTACACCAATCATTCCCTGGGAATGCACACTGTCAGCTGGGATTCAGGGCCTGTATCTGTATATTTCTGCTGACAGGTTCTGAATCAAAATGAGATTATTTCATTTCTTGCTTACTTTAATTTAGGCACACAGGGTTTTTTTGAGATATGAAAGCACAAGATTTAAAGTCAAAGAGCTAGGTTTATAGAACACATATTGGTAAAAGGCTACCTTGAATCTAGCTTCAAATATGATACCAAAATATTAAGCTCTGATTTAAATAATTAGTAGCAATATCTTTGATAAAACAGTTGTGCTAGACTTAGATCGCTCAGACCTTGACTAAATTCTAATGAAAAAATAACCTTCATAAGCAGTATGCCACTAAACTGAACACTACACATTAAACTACACACTAAGTACTACAACTTACTTGTATTTAAATAAAATATGGACACTAATGGATAATTCAGAAATTGCCATTTGCAATATTAACTAGAAAAATTTTCTATATGCAAATTGGGAGAGTAGTTTCCCTCTCCCATCCTTTGTTCATTTGATGAACAGGCAAGTAGCTAAGCAACAGAAGCAATGCTCTGTGATTTGAAGATCAAATAAAGCCACTAAAGTAGAATTTAGTAACTGATGTGATAGAACTCTGAAAAACTTTCTTTAACAATCTCTGTGTAGACAATTCACTTCAAGGGTATATTTTGAATAATCCTAACGTGATCATAATAGTGAGGTCCATTATATGTAAAATAAATTCAGATCATTAAAGACTGCACAGTTTCTCCTGTTCTCATGAACAAGCTGGAAGAGGGAGGGATACCTTAAGTATAAAACAATAATCAAACTGAATTAAAAAAATGTTTGGGTTAATAATTACTGCCTTGCACAGCCAAGAGCCCCAGTCACAAGACTTCATTCTCTCTCACCAGTTGTGTGAAAAAGTTTCTTGTCTGTTTCTTGAAGACATACAAAGTCTCTACATGCAGCGAAATATAAAATCAAAGAAAATGGACCATTTTTATCTAACTGATACTTTGTAATTTCACAGATGATTCGAGGTAGCAATTACTAAATAGAAATAATGGAATATGTTGCATTTGTAATATATTGTACTATTTTGTTTCTACGAATAAATTATTTTCCAGAAAAATATCTGACATATATATGTACAAAAAAAATATTTCAAAATGCAATGCCTGAGACAATACACTTTGGAGAAATGACAGTAGCATTTCTGGATTAACTATGAATACATTACCAATGGTGAATTACCACTCTTACCTCGTTTGTAAAACTTCTGATTGCTCCGAATTATCTATAGACATAATGAAAAGGTTAATAAACCACATGAGTGAATACTGGTACATTGGCTCAATGTTGGCTAGATCAGCAATAGAAAAAAACAATATTGACGAATGGATAGCAACAGGACGATAGCCCATACGAATAGCATCAATCTTCTTTTCTGTCTCTTCAGCTACAGCTTGCTTTTCAGAAATCTCATTAGCCAGAACTTTGGAAGAAGACAATATCTTGATAGCAGTTTCATCCTCCAAAATATTTCCTTCTGAGGCTGAAAGAACTTCTAAAATCTTGTCTTCTATTTCTTTTAGCTGCCTAAAATAATAGACAAGATTTTTCACATATGAAGATTACAGCTGGTTTCTGTTAGTTTCTATAAATAAGATAATGTGTAGATTCTATTCACGGTATGCAACTTGCATAACAAAACTTTTTTCTTATTAAATGTTCCCTTACATTTCTGAAATATTTATCCACTTTCAGGCTAAAAATGGATGGCAAAGGGAGGAAGTGACAAACCACTTTGAATACTGCACATTTCGTGCTTTGACCCATGGGGAAAGATGCCCTTCGCCATGTACAATCAGTGCAAATCTAGCACACAACGAAAACATATCTAAAACACAACCATTTAATATCTAATGAAAATTTGTGAGGACAGCAAATCATATGCCAACATCACGGAAGGGATGCATAAAAATAGAAGACAGGATCAAGAGTTACATTTTGCAATTACACAACCCGCAATTCAGCTCTTTAACATTTTCTAAAAATCCCAGAAATAGGATACCATATCAGAAGAAGAAAGGCACAACCAGTAGGAACATGAGTAAGAGCATGCATCCAAATCACACTAAAAAACAAACAGAAGCCTAAGTTTGGGCTCTCAAAAATAGCAGTCTTGAATTTCCTGTTAAATCAAACAAAAAAAAGTCTCTGAAATGTATTTCCTTAAACTGCAATCTGCTTCTATCCCTAGCAAAGGAAGTTATCTTGATACCTTTTATTCTCAGCCCCTTGAAGGATGAGGGCTTGTTTTTCTTCTTCAAGATCTGGCCTTTCTCTTGCAACTACAATTCCAAGAAGCTGATCCTGCATTCCTTCTGAAGTTATCATGAAGTTCAATAATGTTACCTGTTAGAAGAAATATTTTTTGAAAGATAGCACAGTTATGGGCAGATGCAGTTAAAATGCTTCTTCATTTACAAGATGAGGTTTGTATAATATCATGTAATATGCTCAACCAAACTTTGAGAGAAAATGAATTACAGCTGAGAGTTTAAGATTATGTGTTGGAAAGCTAACTCCAGGATTAACCCAGAAAGTTAACCATAAAAGGGATGTGACAAGAATGTATAGAATTTAAGTCTGTTCCTCAAAATTACACTGAAACTTTGAATATCAGTGCTTCAAGTGATTGGTCCATATAACATGAACGAACACTTTTACATGCAAGAGGGATCCACCCATTTGATATCTGTATGCGTCAAGCAGCCTTCACAGAGAAAGGAGCAAAACATTTCTATGTATGGAAGATTCAACTTAATGTACAGATTTTGTAAATAAATTTGGTATTGCTTGTTTTCCAGAACTGTTCCATCTGAACATCCCAGTGCAAATGGGATGCTGGCACAGTATTTTGCAAAAATACAGATAAAGTCCAGGCAGGTCACATTTTATGGTGTTTAAAAACTTTTCACCCATAACATTTTTGCTGTTTTCATAAAGTAAGTGGTAACATACATGCTGGAGTTGTACTTCAAACTATTATTGCCTCTGCTGCATACGTTTTCCCTCTTTAATGGCCTTGTTCACATGCCATTCGTGGTATTATTAGAGGGATATTTGTATCATAGAATTAGGATAGCATCATGTTCTCTTTTTCATGAGAAAATAAGTCACTGGAAAAAAAAAATTGTTTAAAAGAATTCCCATCACATGACATATTTATAATGGATCCAGAAAAACCCACATACCCTTGCTGAAGAAGTGGCAAAAATGTACAATACTTTACATGAGAAAGGGAAGGAATACATTACTAGCAGAAGGCTAGAAAATAGTTTGATGCATGTAGTTCAAAACCAAGAAAATAATCTACTTATCAATCATCAAGACTGATTAAGGTATTGATTTTAATTAATTGACTGGGTAATACAGATTCTCTTTGGGCTTTTTTGGTGGGTACAGGTACCATTGACCTGTGTTTCAAAAGAACATTTGCCTTGAACATAGTGATCAGTTAGAATACGGAATACCTGTGAAGTTAATTTGTCTTGATCTGCTTCTGCCACTAATAATATCTGAAAGTTGTCCAAATATTTGAGGCTTTTTTTTCATGAGTTTTGCTTGTAAAGTTAGGAGGTGTAGTATTTTAACTTTCTTAAAATACATCACTAATAGGTTTTGTTACAGTAAGCCTCAACTGAAAAAAATTTAGGAGCACAGATAGCATATCACACTGTTCTTTCACACAGGAATTTTGAGAGAGGGTTCAGTTCTATATGACACTAAGAAGCAATAAGATCTTCACGAGCATCATGGCCTATTTCTTCCTCGCCTTATTTAACAATTTTAGTAATGAGAAATGTAAGAGGGACCTAATGTTTCAAAACTTCAAGAGTCTTCTATAGGCTCCATTTCCCTTCTTCAAAGTAAAAAGATAGCTACAAACAGCATTATGAGTTAGCTTTCAAGCAGAGCTGCCATGCTGTGAAAGGTTGGCTGGTTTGGACATCGGAACCTCTGAGGTCTAAGCGCAAACTGCTGTCTACATTCTACATTTCTACTTGGTCCCTGAGGTACAGGATGATATTTTTTATGGACATGAATAAGTCACCTTTCCCTCAGCAGTGCTGAAAACAGTCTGATTTTTTGTGTGTTTTTTACTACATTTAATTAATAATGTTAGAAACAGAAAAAAGCTACTCCAAATGGCTAATAACTGCAAATACATATCTAGGTAGTGTAAATACATGTAAATCCATGCCCTATGTCTCTTTACAGGCTTCACTATGTAAGTCACATCAGAATTCAGTACTATCTTTTTCTGTGAAATATGATAACCACATCAATAACCATTTTCCCTGGACTCATTTCATCAGCTAGCTCCTGAATAATCCTTGGGACAAATTCACCAATGGATGTTGCAATTAGCTTCAGACCAAGATATTTAGATATTGGTCTGCTCCCTGTACCTGAGCCACCTTAGTCAGCTAGCTCAGCAGTGTGTGGTGTAGCTGGGAATATACCCAACCATGTAATGAAGCAACTGCTCCTCGTTAGAGCAATTAACAACTTATGTCTGACTGCATGGAACCCAAGTAGAGAAGATTAATCTTTAGAAACTTGGGGGGGGGGGGACGGGGGGGGGGGGGGGACTGTATTGACCATTGATTGGCAATTAGGGGATTTTAATTGTTAAATAAAAAACTTCTCCTAGGAAATAACCTTCATATAGCTTTTAAATGTGTATGTACTCTAAGCATAAAACTTTGGATGTTCTCTTCCTTTCATATTTAATCTTTTTTTCTGAACGTGCAGCTAATTACCTTATTTGATAAAAGATCAATGTCTAGGTGATTTGATGCGCATTGAAGTGAACAGAAGTTATTCCCTTTCATTAATTTTTGTCCATTTTTCCTGCATCAGTACTCCTTCATTGTTGAAACTTACTGTTCCATTTTACTGAATATCATAATAGTTTAAAAAGTTTCAATTTCAAGGTTCTGTGTTTCAGTATAGTCTATGTTTAACCGAAGTGTAAATTTGCAACACACTTTTCTATAAACAGTTCTTCAAAAATAATAATAAATAAAAGGGGGAATGCACTGCCCAAGCAACTTCAAATAGATTAAATCATCGATTTTATTCTTTAAAGCAGGAAACCACCCTGTTTTGTCCTAACATAGAAAAATAAGAATAGCTATAGTTATAAAATATATAAATCTGTAAATATATTTTATATCTATAATAAACAAGGCACAATGCCAGGAATTGCTCAGACTCCTGTCCCTAAGTATATGACAGATAAAAATCATGAATATGAAAGCCTAATGCAGAGTTTGCATGTGAGGTGACTATTATATTAAGTCCTTGTAAGTATTTTTATAATAAAAGGTGACTAAATAACATCAAGAGATACAGACTGGGAAAGGTGATAAAATTAATTAATTAAACAAACATATTCCTGACAGTATGAAAGAATGACAGTATTGCAAGGTGAAGTATTAGATATGAGAAATGTCAACACTTCTAAGATAACACCAGTCTTCCAGCAGTGTAAAAAAAACACCCCAGTATTGGCAGGGGAGAAGGAATAAACAAATGCCAGAAATTCTTCCCTGGTTTTAGCCAAAGAATCATTTTTAAATTAAAACAGAGTTGCACATTCATTTTCAAAATTCTCACCTTAATAGAAGTTTCAGGAAGATAATGTGGATTTCTCAGCTTAGTTGTAATATAAAAGCGGAATTCAGGAGCATACTCAATAGTGGAGTCTCCAAGGCAAATGCATATACTCCCTGACTGCTTAAATGTCTGTTTGAGCAAAAGTGGCTCTAGGATAGGATCAAGTTCTTCTCCAATATTCTCCAGTAGCACTTCAAAATAACATAAGAATTAGTAGGACTTTCTTGACATTTGTATTACTGATTGACTATTCTTTACAACACATACATATAATGTGTATTTACAGTGTGCAAACAACAAAACTATTAATCGAGCAATATCTAGAGATAAGGTTAATGTTTCTTAGAGTATTCAGCTGATTGAAAAACGAATCAAAGAAAAGTACCTTGAATTTATTTTTCTAATATTATATCAATTTCCAAAAGGCAACTAAAATGTTATCACTATTACTGCTGCCTATGGCTTAGAACAGCAGCTTAAGGCTACCATTTTTAAAAAGGGAAATAACAAGTTAAATGCCACATGCCACAGAAATCATTTTGCGTAACTAAGTCTGCTTCAATTTTCACTGTAAGCATATGAGATCGTCAAAAGCAAGAAAGAAATAATGGAGAATAAACAATCCATTTCTTTACTTGTAGTTCAGTTAGCCACTGAAAAATAGCTGGAGTTGTAACTGTGTTTCACTAATTTATTTCTATTTGAGGGTAATAAGACTACTTGCAATAAAGATGCTACAGAGAATACAAGAATCATTAATGATCACAGTCTAGCAATCTGGTATTTATACTCTTGAAAAGCCAAATAAAAACAACATTACTTTTTAGAAATAAAATTATTGTAACATGAAAACAAAGAAATGGCAAATCTCATAAAGCAATTAAAAGATACAAATTAAACTGAGTGTTATAATTATATTGTGCTAAGATTTATCTTATAACTGGGGTGAGGACTTCAATTACTATAGTACTAATTTGATTCAAAACAAGAAAAAAATTTATCTGTATTCCTTAACTATGAGAACATTTGATACTCACTGGAGTTTCATTTTTTAGCTAATTGTGCCCCCTCCAGGTTCTTCTGTAATTTACACTTTCATTAGTTATTAACCTACCAGGACTGCCAAACTGAATGCAATTTTCCAGTGTTGTAACAAATTGAGGGTCGCTGAGTTTGATTATATGCAAACTATTGGCTTTTTCCATGTTCTTTATCCATTTATTTGCTTGACCCTGAGGATCTATCATCAGAGGCCATCTTCTTGCATTACTGAAGGGAAAAATACAAACTTTCAAAACTGAAATATAAGCTCTTCAAATGTTTACCTCAAAGTACTTCTTCAGGCAATTTATTCCCTTTTGCCATCAAAACAAAAGCATGTCAGTATGAAATCGTAGTAGGCACAGAATCAGGTATAATCCTTGATGAATTTAAGAGGAGACAGATGAATCTTAAAGTTCTTTGTTTACAAAAAATATTTTTCCTCTTTCAAAGAAAGTACTTAGAATAAGACTTCTTACTTTCTAGAAGTTTAATCACATTTAATCTTACAACACTTTCAAAATAAAAAGATCACTCTAAGTGATCTTTTTTGAAATTTTGAACAGCTTTAATACAGTCATAAGCATAAGTGAGCATTTTCAAGTGAAAATGAATGGAATTTTCCACTGAAGAGACATTTTAGAGTTAGTATAAAGGGAAATATGTAAGCAGATTCAAAGGTATCTACCTTTTAATCCCTAATCCTCAAGCAGCAATGGGCATGAAGAGCTTCTGGATTTTATTTTTGGCAGACTTAGTAACTACTTCACAGATTTTTTACAGTATTTTCTACCACATGTCGTTACATTACCAAGTTATCTAAGACTAGTGACACATTTTAATGGTCAATTACAACTACAGCAATAATGACCTAAATTAGAAATCATCTAAGCAGGCAAAAGTGAGAATTCCAAAATAAATGTAGTCCTAAAAATTTGGATCAAGGGGCCCAGTCAGATCCCAGTTGGTTAGGAGATATAATATAGTCTACTACTGGAAGGAAAAAAAAGCAGCAATACCTTTTTTTTCCAGATTCAGCATAAAAAGAAATCTTTCAGACTACTTCTATGGCCTCTACCATTATTACAAGTTAGCTTACGCACAATGACACTGGCAAATTATTTATCATAAATAATTTTTTTAAATTGAACCTATCTCTCTTGAAAAATTCTGGTTCACAGATAAAACTTGTAATGTAAACATGTCTGCATCTGTATTCTTATTTTCCTTAAAAATACTAAGAGGAAATATATGCAATTAAGTAAAACACAATCTCATTTTTGTCTGATCTTCAAATATACCTTTTCTTAGAAAGAGTGATGTTTTAGGAAAGGTTTCCATAAATGGTCAACAGAAAGTGATAAGCCTTGAATTAGAAAAAGGTACAGAGCAAGTAGGTGTAGATACAGTGCAAGTTCTAAAAGACAATGCTCAAACAAACAGTTCAATGTAATCAAAGTTCTTGCAGGCTTTTTAGTTTCAAAATTGCTGGCAGGCGAAACTGCGTAACACATTATAAAACTTGATCTTCTTTCAAGAGAGTAATTTTAAAACAGGTAAAGCACAGTTTAAGAGAGAAAAATCCTTTATATTCTCTGTTACAATCTCTATTCCACAAACTTCTTATTAAGGACTAAATGTAGTTGCAAGGCCTATTTATACATGGGTAAATATAACAACATGCATGTAACTGTTAATCCAAGGGTTCAGCTAGCTGTGACTCAGGCACAGTTCTGTGAAGTGCAGCTGTGTGGCTCTGGATTGTCATTACTGAAAAAATATTTTTTTTAAGCTGTGAGAGACTAGATAAGCAAAAGTATGTAAGATTAAAAAAGTGAAAACAAAGCTGAAAGGGAAGTTGGTTGTTTGGGAATAGTAACTCACAAGAAGTTATGGACCTCTGCAAAGAAGAAAAAAGCAGAGCCTGGTTTTTATTTTTTTGGCAACTGATGTCAGATCTGGCAGCTCAGCAAAATCAAGAACCGGTCCTTTCCAAGATGCAACAGAGGCCAGTATTTCCCCACCTCAGCACCAGCCTTCTGGCTAGCACAAACTTATAAAGTGTTCTTGATGTGCTTATGAGCAAACTGATGTTTAGCTTAGTAGTGTTAGTCCTAGCTATCATGTATGCGTATTAGTGAAAAAATAATTCTCTACTCAGAAATCATGACTCATCCTGCTTGCAGAATCTCTGCACAGTAAAATGTGCTCACATACATGGGATCCCTTAGAAGAAGGAATATATATGGAGGTAGGGAGCACAAGCATCTTAGGTTCTTTGGACTGAAAATGTGGATTGTGGAAGCAAGACAGCAGAAATTTAGGAGCGAAAGTTTTGGAAGAGAAATGTACCATGTGTGACAGTACCCTGAGATTATACATGGGATGCTACAGCGGTTCCTTCTGTGTTATGGATCACAAACTGGACTTGGGAATGACCATTCACCAGCTGAAGGAGGATGGCTTTCTTTGCCCTTGTAGAACGATTTAGGAAAACAGGCCATCTGGAAGGGACCCTGTCCAACCTACCCATGAAGGAATAGTTTTCACAGGTAAAATGCATTGAGAGATTCAGGAAATGCATTTGTAATCCACGAGGACAGCGTGATACCTAAGCATACATTAAGAAAGTTAAAATGTAGGCTTTGTAAAGTTACAAGTATTTTGAATAATTTGATAAACACAGATAAGGACAAATTTGGTAACATAGTAGGTCTAGAGAAGCAAACAGAGGATTTGAACTCTGAACATCTGTCAGATGAGGCAGCAGCAGGATTAGAAGACAATCTCACAGGAGGTAACAGTGTTCACCAATGGATCCAAAGTGTACTGAAAGAATTGCTGAGCTCCCAAATTGCTAGGTGGTTCAGTTGCTTATGAAAACCCAACAGGAGACCCAAGGGATATATAGCCAGGTAATTTTAAGAGTAAGATGATACAAGGTGATACAGCAATTGCAAACTGTAAACTGAACACAGTAAACTTACATGTTTAGCACATTCTAAAACGGACAATGTTTATGTAATTTGCTCATAATAATTTTGCTTGTTCTTATTTTAAGACAGGAGTTTAAGATTTGAGAAAACCTCAAGATTTGAGAAAACCTCAGTCAAAACCTACAGTATGTATTTCTTTCCCTAATTACTTCAAAGTTTCATTCACGTATTATTTTCACATATCCCGTTTCAGACTTAACCGTGTAACAGACATGAAATACTTAAGACTTAATAACTGAAGAGTGGTTCTCTAATAACAGCCAAACACATAGCTTTCATCAACAATAAAATCCTTCTTCATCGATGGGAATGCATAAGGAGTCACTGTGTATGTTTGCAAATTATCCTTGAATAGCTCTCTAATTCTGCTTTTTAAAAAAATTCTTGTTATAAAAAGGTTGAGTTGCATTTTATATGGTTCCTGGGGTCCTAATATAAAATTCATCTAGCCATAAACTCATAACTACAGGCATAATATGTATCATCAATTTGAGCTACATTCTATCTCACATTTCAAAATTAAAAGCTATCATTATTTAGTTTTAAAATGCTAATCATCTTTCCATTAGTTCAAAGAGAATTTTGATCAAAGCTTTATAAAAGTGAAGTGTTAGGATGTACTGTAGAAGTGTTGAATTCATTAACATTTATCAACTGTTTAGCCTGATTGAATTATTAATACAGTAATTACTTTAAAAAAGTTACATATACAATCATAATCCCAGCATATATCTTCTAACTTCAATAAGTAGTTTTGCTTCCAGAAGTACAATCAATGCCAATTTTTAAAGTCAAATGAAAGTACATTGAGGTTCTTTAGCTAGTGCATTACTTTTGTGTTATCTGTCTGATTTTGCTCTGTCACCTATCCAGTTGCAAAAGCCAAAGTATTATCCACACATGTATGCTTCCAAAGGTTAACCCTATAATATACAATTTCAGTTATGTGTGAAAACCTAACATTCACTCTACAGTAAAAATAAGTATTCATTCACCAGTGCTATGCAACATTAGACTCTGCAAACAGTGAGAACAATTTTCATGTAAACAGTAGCAAAAATTAAAGATTTATATTACTAAGCTTCGGCAGTAGCATACTGTAAAAAAGATGCATAAATGTACATGTTATCATAGACTTGACAACCGTTAACCTGGCTATGGAAAAGAATTGTAAGAATTATTTATTCATTATACAGAAAAGAGAGCCAACAGACATGAAGTAAATGGGTAGCAATCACAAACAGAAAAGCAGTTAAAGCAACATTGTTCCACAGTCAATTCCACTTCAGCTGTGCTAAGAACAAAACCTAAAAGCTAAAAGTCAGTAGCAGTGCATTAGCAAGCATACTGGACAGAACTGAGAGGTTCTTTGTTTACAGTCATAACAAACACAAGTCCAAATGAAAATCATAACTGCTTATGCAAGGTCACAAAGCTTAGCGTATTATAAGCACCCAGCTCTGTATTTAACAAAACTGTCAGTGCCCTACGTATCTCCGTCATCAGTAGGCACATTAATCTAAAGCTAATCACTAGTGAGCTGTAGATACTCCTACATGTTAAAACATTGGTCAGTTCCCATGCTATACGTTGTCATACAAATCACTGATGTTTGCACTGATTGTGACATTGATATATACCAGATGAATTCTGCCCAGACAAACATGATCCTAGTGACTGATGTGAGACACAGATGTGCATGTATTAGAATACCACATAAGAATGTAGAATCATCTTAAAAGTGAAAGGCAATAATATTAGATTTAGAGTTCATGGGATCCATATTTTCTTTCTATGAGGAATTTTGAGATTTCAGAAATTATTTCACTTTCCAAATAAGAATGAGAATATCTTTAAATATGCAGAGTTTTAAAAATGTTTTAGATCAAACAGTGTATTGTTAGATAAAGTCAAAGCATTTTATTTGGATGTAGCTTAAGATAATTACAAAATGGAAAATTTAGAAACAAAAAGGGGATTGCAAAATGAAAAATAAATCCTTCTTTCCTTATCAGAACTTTCTTCGACTTGTGATAAGACTATTGTCATACTAACTACATTACAATAGGAAGCTACAATTGCAACCACCAAGCTTTTAACTATAAATAGTATTTAGTAAATTCCAGTACTCCAAAGATGTAATCAAGTTTCTGCTATGAGTTCACATTTTAATAGGTTGTTTTGGTTTTTTTTTTAAAGATCTTTGAGGACTGGACTGGATGTAAAGATGACTTTGCAGCACCCCATTCATAATGCCTACTAAAGAGGTCCCTACAATAACCCAAAAACCAAAGCGCTCTCAGCTTTTGTCTAGGAATACACCAGGTTGTTCTGCTCCAGAAGGGATCCTAGGAATGACTATTCTGTATGAAGTATTGATAGGGGAATGAGGCCCTAAAGAAAACAGACTCCAAAATCGTCAGTACAGGTACACCTTTTCACCTTTCATCAAATATCTAAAACTATCACATGGATGAGGAAGACCCATATCTAACTCCCAACTGCCTGAAGTGATGTGAAAGCACACCTTTCTGAAATCAGGGGTTATTGCAGGAAAGGCCTATCTCACATTTTCTTGTTAAAGTGGTTTAGAAGTACATAGAATAAAAGGCAAGAAACAGAGGAAGAAACTGGCAAGAGTGTATGGTGGGGATCATCCTCGTGAGAAAGGAGACTAGAAATTCTCTCCATTCTAACTTTTTGCACCTCCCTTATTGCCTTCAGCAGAAGATATACATGGGCCTTTTTTTGTTGTTTTGTTACTGTGCCCTAGCAAAATATTCAGCTCATCAGTGTACAAACCAACACTTCCAAAATGTCAGGGCTTTACACACTAAATATGTTACAAGCCTGGATGTTAAAATCTCCTACCAGTTGGCAACAAACTGGGAAACTGTTTATAGAGAAGTAATCCAGAGATTATCTATAGTATTTCCAGTGCCATTTTAGGGAAAAAGTATGTGGCCCTCATAGAAAGATTAGCAAAATAATTTTCAGTAGCTCTGCAGAAACACCTCTTGGTAGCAAATGATGCCAGCATATTTCTTTAAAATTAAAGAGCTTTAGCTTTTTAAAGGAGAATTACTTTCATATGCACTGATTATACTACAAGAATAGTATTCAAAATTCTACTCCTTTAGCATTTTAGGATGTCTTAAACTGAATCCAATATGCAGCATATTTGTAAAAGAAAAGGGGGGGTGGGGGAGGGAAGATATCATTATAGCAACCCATAGGAGTTTAAAAGGAGGGGAGTGAATTCACAGATTTAAAAACTTCACATTATAAAGTTTAAAAGTATTATTAGTATTTCTTATAAATCTAAATATTACAGTCATTTTATAACTCTGGTTGTTAAACTGGATATACAGTAGAAAACTGTCTATAAAAATAATAACTGAAAAGCATGTTGTAAGAAGCTATTCAATGAAAATTATTCATTGCAATTTTTTTTTTTTTTTTACTTACGAGATAATGATGCCATTATCAATAGAAAACATGTCAGAAGGTAGTCCAGCAATATTCCAAGCTCTGATCTCCACTGGTTCTCCCAGGGTATTTGTTAAGGAAAAATCATCAGAACAAGGAATGTCTTTTGTTTTACATAGCAATGCCCACTCTTTAGTTTGCATCTAGATAAGAAGAAAACAAGTATTAACTGAAGTTCTGCCTATTCACAAAATTTTCAAACTATTAAAAAAATGTATTTTTCAACCCATTTCCCATAACAGTTGCTACATACAAGATCACTATATCTTCAAATGGAAAGAAAATTATCCTTCTGTGTGAAATGTCTAAAAATGTCTCTAAAAATGCCTTTATATGTGATTTCTATGTACGAAATATAAGTTTATTTGGTCAGGGCCTTGGTATGATTTTATTTACCATTTCAATAGTAGTATTCTATACTATAAAATGGTTGTAGAACAAATGCATATAGTCTAATTAAAAAAAATTAAAATCTTAATTATTTGACTCTCAGGACACACATAATGAGCACTTGTCAGGACTTAACCAAACTTAACAACTTAACAATCATTAAGAGTTGCTTTTCACTATTTTCTGTATCAGCTAACCCACTACAGTTGTGTAAACTATACATGTTTGTATGGTGCATAATAATAACAAAGACACACACTTTTAAATATGTGAACCAAAAAGCATATTCCACTAGGAAGAATGCTTCTAAAGAAGGAAAATTTATAGAAATAGCATGTTCATATGAAAGCCACAATCTTGTATGAAAGCTATGTATAAGGTCAAAGAAATATGCTGTAGTATTCTAAACTAAAAATTAGCTGGCAAAGCCTCAAGCAACAAAACTCAGAAATGCGCAGTTAAAGGAAATGGTCTAAGGGCTAGAGACATTCACAGAGGTGGTGAATGAAGGATTCATCAATTTGCATAAAACGAAGGTGATATTCCAAAAGATATCGTAGCTTTTTCTCTTATGGAAACTGCAGGGGAAAAAAAACCATAGCAGCAGATGAAATGAAGAACTGCACAAAAGTGATTATGCTATCCAACAATTTCTGAAAGAGATACCTAATATGTGTCTGCACAATCATGAGAGTAAGAATAAGCAACCATACCTACTTGTTGCACAGTGAAAGAAACTAGGCAGTCAGAGAGAATGAAATTACACTAAACTTTTCAGATGAAACCACTATGTAGTCATTTTTAATGAATAATCATGCAGATGTCTGCATTTTATGAATATCATCTGCACCTGTATCTACACTTGCCTGGAATACAGTTCAGCACTCCTTAAGATGTTTCACCAAAAGTACTCCTACCTACCCAGACGCAATGTTATACACAATGCAGGTTATAAGCATAAAAGAGAACACTTTCTCAAAATTATGTAATTCGGAATTGTAAAAACTGCTATTTATTTATGCTATAAATACTCACACCATAAACTTTCACTCTATAAAGTTTTAAAATAGTAACATCACAACATGGACATTATGAGGAAAATAACTGTTTGAAAGAACAGTACAAAATTTTCTAAAGAAAAACGGACAAAGGAAGTACATTGACGGAAAAGTGGAAATAAGGATTATATCCAAATTCTATGTTCAAATGAGGCACATTAATTTTTTTCTCTCTTAATTTTTAGCAATTTTTGATACCCTGGACCTGATTTTCAAAAGAAATGGACATTAATTTCTTCATCTGAATTCAGTGGCAGGTTTTGGTATTCAAAAATGTTCAAAGTCAAGGTAATTTTGACATCCAAAATTTGTTACATCTAAAATCAGCTGCCATGTCAAAATCTCTTTGTATTCAGAATCTCTGTTTATTTCACTAAGAGTTAAGGCACAAATCTGTTATGTTATTGAGCTACTGTATCTTTTGTCTCTTTTTCTACAGAATTACTCCACTTTCAGAACTTGCTTAATTGTGCTGCTGCTGAAATAGAAGCTAATTCTGTTTTCTTTGAAGTTGAGGAGAATTTAGCCATTGAACGGAATAGAAGTAGCCAGAGCCATGAGGTATTACGTTACTGGCAATTGCTTTAGAGAAGACAAGCAACCAAAGGATTCCATGCTTTACACAGCAATAAGTACTTTACAGTAGAACGAAGGAAGAATTTCCCCCAAGAGTCTTATAAACAAAACTCAAAATCCTACAATACAGTTTCAGTTCCACTTTATGAATTCTATTAAAGCATAATTTAAAAATATAAACTTTATATTAGAAGAAAAATTCAGAAAAATTTAGATTATTACAAAACATGGGGACAAAAATCACTGTACATATTACTTGTCTGTAGCTGGATGTAAAGGCTCCTAGGTAAGCTACAATTCCTGATGAAATAAGTATATCTCCAGTCAAATTGATGTACTGCATTCCCAGCTCCAAAGCAGTCTCATGCCAGCGAGTTTTCTCACCCCCAAGGCCACCAATCAGTTGTTCTGCTCGCTGTAGTTTTTTGCTGCATAAGTCAACCTCAGAATAAAAAAAATTGCTGGTTATATTACATGATCACTTTAAAGACATTTTACAAATATTAAAAGCATTCAAGGATTATTTTCCTGTGCAGATGTTTTCTTAAGTAATTTCATCAAACAGGAAGAAAACACCTTCTTCTTATAATGGAAATGTTTAAAGAACAAAAACAATCTCAGTACCGGCACAGTAAAGTCTATTCAGTTACATTTTCCTCCAAACAAAGGAAGACGACCAGTATAAAACATGCAATTCAAAATAGCTCTGCATGCAATACGGAAAATATTAATAGTCAAGGAAATGATCTACATATCATAAGAGAAACAAAAACACCTTAAAGAGATCACTGTCTCATGAAAGGAGGTACATTATTTTCTGCAAAAAACATCCTTATGAATATATAATCTGCATTTCTGTTGTCAGTTTTTAACTAAGCCAACTTTCCAGGCATGTTTATAAGCTAACAAAAAAATATAATTTAACAGGAATTTAATCCAGCTCTGTAAGAATTCTTTACTATCTAGTAGAGACACATTTCAGCCATGGGATAGGAGGAAAATGATGCCAACTCTTGCTGTTGTTACAATTTTAAAAACTTTCAAATGTACAACTTTCAAAACTTTAAAGGTACTGACTTGCAAGTTAATAGATGACTCAAACTCTTAGTACAATCATTGAAAATGTATCTCCTCACAAGAAAGCAGATATGAGTGAGGATGTTGGAGAGGGATATCAGTTGGTAAATTCATAACATCTGCATTTTCTGTTACTTTAAAGCATTTATTCCCCATGCTTTGTCCATTAATAACTTCAAGACCATTACACCAAAATAAAAAGATGGTTATCTAAAACTATGACTTGTTCAACATATTGGCAGTTAAAAGGAAAAATACCATTCGACAAAGAAGCAAATTTTAAATAACTTTTCAGGATATCAGTAGAACAATAGTTCATCTTTTGCATCATATACCTGATTTTCCAAGTCAGCCTTCTCCTGTTTCTTGGATTCCAGTGTCTGCTGGAGTACAGCCAATTTATCTTGAACCTCCCTCAGGTCTGCTTGTTTCTTTCTTAGATCATCCATAGCAATTTTTAATTTTCCTTCAGCCTGATTCAACTTTAGCTTTTTGGGTGCTACATTTTTTGTCACTCTAAAAAAAGTCAAAGAATAAATTAAACATCTGAAAGATACACCCTCACTCCAGGGTTACTATTAAAAAAATGAACATAGGAAAGATGAAGGGAAACCTCAGCAACTCAGTAGCTCATGCAATATTCCATTTCACAATTTGATGACATCTGAAGACAATTGGTTTTTACTTAATCACTTGTTTCTGTGCTGATACTGACTGATTTATGCAGTTTCTGCAAATTTTTCTGTAACAACAGGTAACGATTACAAGCAAAAAGGGTTATGCTTCCAAACTGTCCCATGTGATCACAATTTAGAATCCATTGTGCATTTGTGCCATTAGAAACACACAAATAATCATATATAGTAAGTTACACTCACAGACACTGTACACACACATACAGCCAACTGTGTACACAAAATAAAGAAAAAATTAACAGCTTTTCCCATCCAAGGAACTTTTTTTCCAGTTTTGAGGATTTCAATCTTTTACACAGATATTTTTGTGAGGAGAATATTGGAAGTAACATATAACTGAAAACATATTGTTTATCTTTCCAAAAACAACAAGCAAGAAAATATGCTAGAATGTCCCTATGCTCAATGGAAACAGTATTTTACAAGTATTAGCCTCATAATTAACGAATCCCCTTCTCATACTGGTGTAAGTTCCAGATCTCCTTTAAAGTCCACCTTTTTAGTTAATTTTCTAACAATTGGTACTTGTAACTTTAAAAGTTGTTCTCAAATTAGGAGCTCTACCAAGTATGCATTTACTAATCTTTTAGTCAAGTAACAAAATACCCTCTCAAATGAAGGCATGCACTACCTACCATGACTCAACTTTCAAACTGCAAGTTGACCTTAGTCGCCCAGTGCTGACTTACTGTTAAATGTGAGTTCCAGATGTTTCAAATTAGGAAATATCATAAAAAATAAGCACACTTTTTCAGTGCATCAAAAACAATGTTTAACAAAAAATATCCTTTGGGCTTGATATGACTACCAGAAACTTCCAAAGACATTTCAATAATGCCTCTATTTTGTGCAACAATCTAAAAGGAAGTTAACTTCATTTGCTAATTGAACAGATTGTTGCTCCCATGCTGCCTTAAAAAAATTCAGAACTGAAAATCAGGCTCTACACCTTAACATCAGGTACCTTACCTGAATGAATCTTTATGACTGCTTGTTTGCACAAGTTTTCCACTAGTAAGAAGTAATGTCACGTCTCTTTTGGTGTTAAAATAAACCGATCTCTTTAATCAAATTTATTTTAACCTATTTTTTTATTTTTATATGTACTTACGTATCATAAAACTCCATGGCTATGACCCATTTGCACAGACCCTCTGCTGCGGTGGAAGCATTTCGAATCTTGTCTGGTACAAACTCAGGATTTGTAAGATACTGTTTTCTTATGATAGCCATGTAAGCTGGGGGAATGTTATCCTTGTCGTATTCATGAAGAGACTGAAGAAATCTTATGTCACCCAGAAGTCTCTTAGCAGGACCCCAGAAATCCTCAATTTTTTTTCCAGAACCTGTTGGATCTGGAATCCTATCTGCTTTGATGCCTTTAAGGATGCATATAGCTTCCATTACAAGCTTGACACCAGCAGGAGGACTCTTCATGGACTTAACCACTGTAATATCCTTAAAATAGTAATTAAAAAAACACCTTTAGAGCTCTGAACATAGGTGGATTAATTATTCTATTACAATAGAAATAACAACCTTTTTTATGTCAAGATAATATTTTTCCATATACATTTGCTACTCTCATACTCGATAATTTTAAATACACTATGATATCAAGTTCATAGCACAAGCCTGCATAGTCCATACATATATATCTCATTTTATTTTTGCAAAATTTTTTTTTCATTTTTTTCTGTTCTTTCTAGTCCTTTCTTTAAGGTACTATGCAGGTTAAACTAACACTGACATCTAAACAAAAATATCTGAAGTCTAGTCAACAATCAGTTTAGAGGAGACAAAAAATTCTTATCTGTAATTCATTTTCAGTTGTACCTTTTCTGCTCCTAATTCAGTAGTGGGCATTGCACCTCAGTTATGGAGTTCAGATGTTCCAGCGTTATGCTCTACCCTTCAGTTCAGGCTCTAACACAATATTTCCAAGCTTACAGGATCACATCAGCAGTGGATTAGTAGATTTAAGATAACAAGGTAAAAGCTGCCTTCAACCCAGAACTAAAGATCTATGCTCTCCAAGTACAGAAAATAAATCAATTAGTATTCTGGTCAGTTATTAAACTCTCAGAGTGAGCTGAATGAGGGAAGAGGCAGCTAAAAGGAAGAAAACTACTGGGTAAGAAGTAATGACATTATAAGAAATAGCACAAAATTAATAAGCAAAGTTTTAACTGCAAATATAGAATAATAATATAAAAGAATGAAACACTTCTACACATATATGTACAACTAATTAAGCAAGAGGTTTGTAAACTAAAGATGTATGGAGAATAATCTCTCTCACTCTTTCCAAAGAATAACTCTGCATGGAAACTCAAATATCCTAAGAGCTTTTCTCAGAGAATACATACTCCAATAAATTAAAGGATTTCTAGATTCTCATGTTTATTTTGCCAATTAGTGTTAGATTTTGAGAGCTTGTCCATGGTTTCTTTGGGGTCTAAAACCTTGGCAATTTGGATAGAAAGAGGTATCTTCTGAGTTCTGGGAATGTTCATTTTTGCCACAAAACCCAGAAATGTTAAGACTGGATGAAAAAAAAAAAAAGACAATTATTTCCTTGAAATGTTTGTACTTCCTGTGAAGTAATGTACTTCCTGTGAAGTACAGTACCTGGAGCTACAAGCTTTTTTTAACAAAAAAACCCCAAAACAAAACAAAACACCCCCAAACAACCAAAAACTGCAGCCACACAAGTGTTCAGGAAAGGGGAAAAAACAGCAGGTAAATAAAGCCAGGGAATTTCAGGGAGGCGGTCAGAAAACTAGCTGATGGGATCTCCAGGGAAGGAAGTCCTTGCAGAGGAAGATCAAACAAATTTAGCCAGCCATTCCAGGAAAAAAAATTAAGGACAAATACAAATTAACTTAATACAACCAAGGGTTGTAAGCAGAGTAGGAGACTATTTTAAAGGCTAAACTCAAACTCAGCTGCAATTAAAAGCAATATGAAGTATAACAAGAAAAATTCTGTAACTACAGTAAGAAAAGCAAGAAAAGTGCTGGCTAGGTACTTAGTGAAAACGGTGAGATATGAGTAAATGACATACAGAGTCAAAATATTAATGCTCTTTGCATCTGACATCTCTAAAAGATTAACTGTGAGTAGGTGACTAGCACAATTGATAACACTGTCAAAACACAGCAAAGATTTGACTAAGGTTGCACAGGTCCAGACCTATGCAATATTTCATTACTGAAATGAATGATGGAAAAGAAGATATGTTTATTAAATTTCCAACTGATAGAAAGTTGAGATTAAATGCAAATACATTGGAGTAGAGAACAGGAAAAAATAATCTTGATAAATTGCAGAAATGGAAAAGTATAGTAGAACTAGTTCAAAAAGAAAAAAGAAAGGGAAAGCAATGATTATGTAATAGTGATTTTCAGGAAATGATACAGCTGTTAGCATGAATGACAAACTACACGTGTCAATAATCCTCCTCTACTCTACACAGCATTCAGCGAAACTACAGCTGAAGTACTGTATTCAACTTTGCGCAATGCACCTGAAGCGAATGTATGGAGAAGGTCCAGAGAGAATAACCAGGAAAGCTAATTTGATTTATGAGAAAAGACTAAAAGAATAGTGATTACTTAGCTTACAGAAAACTGAAAAGTGGTGAGATCAATGAGTACAATCTTTAACTGCACAAAAGATAGAGAAGCATGTCCGCAGGGAGCGTGATGGAAAATAAGGTTAAGTTGTAATGAGTAAGATTAACAGTAAACACCAGGAAAATATTCTTAATGATAAATGTGTAAAGTAGACCAGATTACAAGTAGAAGATGACGACTTCCAGAGGTCCCTTCCTAGTTCTAAATTTCAGTGTCTTCATCTGTGCATTGCTACAAAACAAATGTCAACAGCAAAATAATGCTGACTAATAAAAAATGTTGACTGGCATGACTAGCAAAAAAATCTTGACTAGATGTCAACAGCAAAATAACACTTAAAATTGTTATACTAATCCTTGCTGAAAAACAAGCCACGAGGTACGCAGTTTCTTTTGACTTTAGATACTCATTTCAGCGGTACTGAATTGGGTATAAATCTGTTTCTCCAAACAAAGCACTCAATCTGCATATTTATGTACATGGATTTATGGGCACAATTTGCAACGTGTGTCCTGCTCTGCTTTCCATCAGTGGTGCCCACGGTGAAGGATGAATCAAACCCAAGAGTCCTATACAGGTGCTCTAAGCTCTCCTACACACTGATTTTTTTGTGTTCATCATGCTATTTAACTATATTTTGAGGAAAAAACCTCTGTTATTTTTCCCCTTGGAAGTTCCTACTACATTTTTTTTCCCTCTTGTATTATAATACTCCCTTCTTGAAGACACTAAGCATTGACAGCAGCTGAAGTATTACTTAATTAGCCTTCAAAGCCTCTTTCTTGTCTTGTTATTCACAAGTATAATGCAATTGCCTTGAAGTGACTAAGTAGCCATCTACTATTTTCACAAAGCATGCCAATGATCTGACAATGCCAGAATCTAAAACTTTTGATACCAAGCAATAGCTGTAGGTAACAAATCATCTGCTTTCTGTCTAAGGTTTCCTTGAAAGTTTTTGAAAATCTTGTTGTCAGCAACAATAGCTGGAGCATACAGTCCATCCTCACAATCTGGGAGACTTCCTTTCATCCCACCATAAGCAAAACATTATCCAGGCAAAGAAAACTAGAATATCCATAAAACCAAAGGTGGCTGCCTCCACTGTCATACTCTTATGAAGAGTGGTCCCTTAACATGGGGAGACACAGAATTTCAACCTCAACTTCTAGACTCTGAAAGACCGGATATAAAAATATTAGTTGACAGGCTGGCAGGTTCTGAATAAGAAAGTAAAAAGCATACTTTTCTAACTTCTCAATTGTTGAGTCAAAGTACTTTTATAACTATGAATTTTGAAATGTCTAGAATAACATTTGATCTTGTAGTCCATAAAAATTTAGCATTATAGCTTATTCACTAGAAAACAAAGTAACATTTTACCTGTTAAAACTGAAAGATTTCAAGCAGTTTCTAAATGATAAAACTGTGTAAGTATAATGTAAAATCTGAAAAGGCAGATATTCCATGCTTTTGTATATCTGAATACCTCTCCAGTGTGTAAATATGCATTGTTAGCCATACCTGCGCAGT